>NC_092233.1:19606423-19731423 GCF_036320965.1 Panulirus ornatus | reverse complement strand
AAATGAAATGAAGTTTCTCACACTATTTTACACAGAACTCCGCTACCTCCTGTACAATTACGATGTACAATGTTAAGAACCTATAACATAGAGTAGACTCGAAATAAATTTCCTTTATCACACCAATAAGCTGGAGATGGATTCACTTATGGCATAACTCAGCAACTCTGTCTCCAGCACGACTTTTTACCATACCAGTCATCGCCACACAAGGAAGGAGCGAGTCAAGGTATTGATCACGTTCCCTGTTGAATATTGAGCTAGTTTATACCAGGGCTTATATAGAGGACTAGCCATACTGGGAAATGCAGATCACGCAAGCTCACCACACACACACACACACACACACACACACACACACACACACACCAACACCTACACACACATACACCAACACCTACACACACATACACCAACACCTACACACACATACACCTAGAGATCGAATCGTCCCCAAAGTTGCGTTTGGACACGACAACTGCACTGAGTTCATCTGAGCTCCTTGTAGACATGTTGGTCACTGAAGTCCAGAGACAAATGCTCTGGCGCTCTTGGTCCCGGGGTTCAAACTGAGTTGTGGTAGGGTCCCTCCCTCCAGTATGGACCTCCGTGGCTAGCATGACAAGGTTGATGCTTTGGCCAACCAGTGTGAGAACACCCTCGCTCCGACCACGGCCAATATCAGGAGACTGCCACCCTAATATTTGTGTAGTGACTGTTTGTTTAAGCTCCCTCCCTCCCTCGCTCCCTCCCTCCCTCTCTCCCTCCCTCCCTCCCTCTCTCCCTCCCTCCCTCCTCTTTCTTAAAGCCTCATTGTCACGTGGCGTGCAATAAATCTATGCTTTTTGCCTCTCGCTGCAGTTAACGCAGTAAATCACTAAATATCATTATTCATATAATTATCATTGTCATTACAAGCTCGCAGACAATCAATCAAGACAGAATTTTATATGTACACACACAAACACACACACACACACACACACACACACACACACACACACACACATACACACACACACACACACACACACTACACACACACACCTACACACACACGCACACACACACACACACACACACACACACACACACACATCTACACACACACACACACACACACACACACACACACACACACACACACACACACACACACACACACACACACACACACACACACACACACACACACACACACACACAAATATAAGGAAAACTGTAGGGAAAAGAGTGCGTGGTGATATTGATGATACATCAGCCCCTACGGAATCTTAACGAACCAGAACAAATATATACTTATAACAATGAGGAACAATCAGGATGGGACGTACAATGAAGCAGTAAAACATAACAATCATTTCTCGAAGACGGTATGGTACTTATGATGGGAGATTTCAATTAGAGAGAGAGAGAGAGAGAGAGAGAGAGAGAGAGAGAGAGAGAGAGAGAGAGAGAGAGAGAGAGAGAGGCGTCCAGTAGGCAAGGTAGTTAGTCTTCGAATTTCAGATCATGAACTGAAATGTCAGGAGAATATATTTCACATATTTCTCTACGTTAAGTGAAGCCACAAATTCTGATAAATTCCTTGTGAAATTAGGATTTCTTGATGAGATGGCACACATAGTGAACAACAGGCCACTAATGAGCGACTCAATAAGGTTAAAGTAATGTCTGTATAAAAGGCGACAGATAATAATGTCAAAAACAAAACAAAAATTGAGCGACTGAGTAAGTCCAAGAGCTTCGAGGTGGATGATACTAAGCTACAGGCACACATGTGTGAGTGTGTCCTCAGCAAGAGATGCATCGGCTGTGTCCTCAACAGGAGACAGATATTTACAGATGTTATCATCATAGGTTGCACCGGCAGGAGGTGTGGCATTTCGTGATCGTGACGACATGGGTTGTATCAGCAGGTGCAGAGGCAGCTGAAGTACCATAAACATCAACTTTGGTAACTCCTAGCATTATCTTTAGCATGTATGTATCGATCTCAGTAGCAGAGGTGACATACTCAGCAGTTGTAGCATACGTCATCAGCAGGTTTGGCAACAAGAGCGTGTTCTTTTTTTTTTTTCTTCTTCTTCTTGAGCAAGTACCTCATCATAAAGTGTGATCTTGGGTGTGGCACCAACACAGGGTGTGGTTTAAGCTAACGATGCCTATGCGTATGTGGCTTTACACACCGTTCCAACAAGTGTAGTCCATGACTAATGTGAAGCATTATATCACGTACGGTATAGGCAGCAGTAGTGTGGAACCAAGGAAAGAAACATTAAGCATGGCATCAAGTGTAGGATCAGGTGAAGCGGTATTAAGTGTAGCATCAAGAGGTATGGGTTCAAGAAATGGCAACAGGTGTTAAACTACCCGCGGATGCTTCGGCAATCATCAACAGATGTACATCATCATCAGACTTGTTCTCAGCCGGTGCGCCTACATGTAATACCGGCTGATAGGTTCTGTTCACCAGCTGCTGACTCATATTTGGATCTGGTATCATAAGCGTGTGCAACGTTAACTCTCAAGGCGACATCATCAACACGTGTGGCCACCACTAGCAGGTACGGTAGTGTCATCATCGAGTTGGTGGTGTCAAAGGCAGATGTAACACATTCAGATATGTGTACATCAAAAAGTGTCGCTTTCTTCCGCAAGTCATCTATAAGTGTGTCATCATCAGCAGGTGTTTCATCATGAACAGAGTCACCATCATCAGCGGGTGTTTCATCATCAACCAAAGTCGTTTCTCATGATCAACATGTGTGATCATCAATAGGCTTCTCACCATCAAATGGAGCGTTCATCAACCGCAGATGAGGTTATCGCTAACGTCTGTGTACGTCGACAAGTTTACCATCGTCCTCACCAGCATGTACACTAACATCAGCTTAGATCTAAGTATTAGCGACTACAGCATCAATACTGTCGTCATCATACAGTGGCTTGACCATGGTGCGGCCTAAGCACAGTAGGGGGTTTCAGCATGATGAGGCCTTCCCAGCAGCTGTGGTCACATCATGTTCCGGCCGTACAAGCAGGTGTGGTTACGACAAGGTATGGTCTCCCCAGCAGCTGGGGCTACGGCATGGTCTGGCCCTCACCAGCAGGTGTGACTACAACGTGGTCTACCCCTACCAGCAGGTATGGCTATGAGATTATGTGGCCTCGCCTGCAAGAGGGAGGTGTGACCTTAGATTTCTCTCGAACATTAAGTTGACCCAGGAATCCCCCACCCACCACACGAGAGCACACGGTAAACGGCACCTCTTCAGCGTTTCCTAATAAAACGTCTCTGGACATGACAGTTTAAGTTTCATTACCTTGTTGCTACATGGAACTCTCTCTTATTCTTTCCCCCCTGGAGAATGCTAATTAGGAGAACAATATGACGATAAGTGTAGTGGTGGTGTACAATATGCTTTATGCCTAAGTCGAATATTAAACATCGTTTATGTTTGATCCTAAATCATGGACAAAATATTATGCAGGTATAAACAGCGTGTGAAGCAATGGAAAAAAAAATATGTCTTCGGGAGTTCGATTATAAAAAGAGACCCCATGCTGTTTTCAGATTATTTATCTGTCTGTATCCATAGTTATATACATACTTTGTAAGCATATTAACTACTAAACAACTAAACATCTAATCGAAGGAAAACCATAAAGTGTGATACAACAGAAGGAACCATGTCTCAAGGAGAGGGGGCAACAGATCATATAATAATTGGGCATGACAGTGATATGCTTTAATTGTTCATTAGTGCAGCTCTGCCAGCCAGCGCCCTTTGTTGGCCAGGAGACGAGAGCGTCTATTGATGAAGGCTCCACAGGAGGGTAGCTAGAGGTCGCCGCTGGAGGTTGCTCGAAGAGGTTGTCGCTGGAGGCTGCTAAGGGAGGTCTCCTCTGGAGGTTACAGGAGGTCGCCGCTGGAGGTTGCTACAGGGGGTCGCCAATAGAGGTTGCCATATTAGGACGCCGATGGAGGTCGCTCAAGGAGGTCGCCGATGGAGGTTGCTGCAACAGGTCGCCGTTGGAGGTTGCTAAAGAAGGTTGTCAATGGAGGCTGCTGAGGACTTTCGCTGCTGGAGGTTTTACAAGGAAATAGTATCTTCGAGGAGGCCGATGGATCTGCAACGGCGAGGCTGATGGAGTATACGGGATAAGATCAGAGGACAATTCTAGAGAAGGTCACGTGAAGTCGTTAAGCCACGACAGTTTGTGAGATATGGTTGCTCAAGGAGTCCAGTGGATGCAGTTCATAAAATCCTGGAATGTTCCTCAGATGGTCGTGGAGGCTGTTGGAAAAGGCCACTGGAGGTTCTCAGAGAAAGTTGTTGAAGATAGTAGTCACTGGAGATTGCACGAGGAGATTCGTAAAGGTCATGATCAACGATCTTTGCGTGTCACTAAAGGTCAATGAAGGCCTTACGTCCACTGTGACTGATTGAGGTCACTGGTGGGTTTTATATCCGACTCCTGGATAACGTTTGAGGTCACTTGAGGTATCAATAAGCAAACCTGGGACACAGACTTAATAAATCTAGCAGAGTTCGATCCGCATTTTCTACCACATGAAGAAGAATAAAATGGCAAGACCAAATAGGCTTATACAGTCATGTCAGATACTACATTACCAAACCTTATCTCACGTTACTTAGAAAAAAGTTTAAGTCCGACTTGGTTAGGCTTATATTTACATAATCCTATTCTAAGGGATGATAACGTTAATTGAATTTTATAAGAAAGAAAAAAAAAAATTCCAGACGTTCTCAGACATGACCATCATTTATAATCCTCATTTCTTTTATCCTTGATCGCCATATCCCACGCTAGCAAAGTAGCACCCAGAACAGACGAAAAAAGACCGCATTCGCTCACATCCAGTCTTTAGCTGTCATGTATAATGCACCGAAAACATAGCTCCCTTACCACAACCAAGCCCTACAGATTATGGTTTACTTTGGGTGCTTCACTGGCCCAGGTTCAGTTCATTCACTCTATCCCGTTCACACCTTTCAGCCTCCTGCATGTTCAGGCCACGATAACTCAAAATATTTTTTACTTCTTCCTTCCCTCTCCAATCTGGTCCCTCCCTTCGCCTTATTCCGTTCACATCAGCTACTTCTATCTTCTTTTCTTAACCTTTCCTCACACATTCTCTCCATATGTCCAAACCATTTCAGCAAACCCTCTTCAGCCGTCTCAACCAGACTCTTTTCATTACCACATCTCTTCTTCCTCTTTTATTACCCCCTCGATTAAACTATCTCACACATCATACTGTCCTAAAACATCTAAGTTCCTCCGTGCATCATCTTTATATGGATGTCTCGCATCCATGCAATATTGTTGGAATCACTATAACTTTAAACATACAGACACACACAAACATTATGATAAAACTTTGAAAATCGCAACTACTTCAAAGCCTCTCAGGAGTGACTGCGTAAAACGTGTAGTTCCATCGACCGACCTACGTCCAGGGTTCGGGAATGAAGATGGCTGCTGGACTGGATGACTGACTACATTCACATTCCCATCTCAAAACTAATCTTATTCTATTTCTTGTTTCTGATCGGTTCTTTAGATTTTAACTGCCAGGGTTATTTGGACCGTCTTCGTCAAGCTATAATCACCTATCGAATCATCTTGAACATCATTTTCAATTAAGTTAATTCTAAGGCCATACATGCCTCCACTGCATCTGTGGCCCATTTATGTCTATTGGACAAAGAGAAGCATTCATTCCTTTTTCACAGATATCTGGACACTCAGGAGAGTCATTTAAGTTTGCCCATCACTGACGAGAATCTATCAAGTGTACCCATAACTGCGGTGAGTCCTTCAAGTTTACCCATCACTGAAGAGAGTCCTTCAAATTTACCCATCACTGAAGAGAGTCCTTCAAGTTTACCCATCACTGAAGAGAGTCCTTCAAATTTACCCATCACTGAAGAGAGTCCTTCAAGTTTACCCATCACTGAAGAGAGTCCTTCAAATTTACCCATCACTGAAGAGAGTCCTTCAAGTTTACCCATCACTGAAGAGAGTCCTTCAAATTTACCCATCACTGAAGAGAGTCCTTCAAAGTTTACCCATCAATGAAGAGAGTCCTTCAAGTTTACCCATCACTGAAGAGAGTCCTTCACGTTTACCCATTACTGAAGAGAGTCCTTCATGTGTATATCTGTCAACTTAATATGTCACCCCACTCTCCATCCGTCGTCCCTGACAGTCATCCATATGCCTGACAGTCATCCATGTGAAGTGTCTTTTACCGCAAAAAATCAAATGTTTTCATCACCACATAGTGATCCAAATGTGTCTCTAGCACTAGAAAGTATCATGGATTCAGATGTACCTGGCACCAGTGAGAGTCATCCAAGTGTACTTGCCACCAGTGAGAGTCATCCAAGAGTACTTGCCACTAATAAGAGTCATCCAAATGTACCTGGAAATGTGAGAGTTATTCAAAAGTGTAGTTGCCACCACTAATATCGTCATGGCACCTCTTTACATCTTCTTTTAACAAGTTTGTTCCTTGATTTCATGTTATGGCATCTGGTTGCTCTATCCCTATCCATACAACCGTGTGTGTGTGTGTGTGTGTGTGTGTGTGTGTGTGTGTCTGTGTGTATATACACAGAGCAAAGACATGATATATATATATATATATATATATATATATATATATATATATATATATATATATATATATATATATACAAGGGGAAGAGACAGTGCAACACGAGTGTAAAACTCTCTTCCCTTAACGGAGTACAAATAATGAATATGAATAGTAATCACTCACACACACACACACACACACACACACGCAAGATGTCATACTCACACACCCATTGCCACACATAAAGCCGACCGCAAGTGCAGCCTGTCATACATAACCTGTTATACACAACACCTGCCACACACTATCATTGTCATTAAACGCTAATTTCTGACGTGTGTGTGTGTGTGTGTGTGTGTGTGTGTGTGTGTGTGTGTGTGTGTGTGTGCCCCGTTAGTACAAAGGTGACCTCAGTCGCCAGGGTTGCCCAGCCAATAACTGCCTGGATTAAGCAACACAAAAGCTTCGTTTTTAGATTATTCCCTCACTCCCAAGTGAAATTATGCCTTTTGCCTATTAAATTTTATTGATCTAACACTTAATTGTATTCTTAGTATATCTAGAATAGTGCTTGGTATGCTGACCCCTTGAACACGACGGTGCGACCCTTAAGCACGACGGTACGACCCTTAAGCACGACGGTACGACCCTTGAATCACGGCGGTACAACCATTGGGCACGTTGGTACGATCCTTTAGAATAACGGATCCTGAGTATGACGATGCGACATCTGAGTATGACGATACGACCCTGAGTAAGGCGATACGACCCTGAGTAAGGCGATACGACCCTGAGTAAGGCGATACGACCCCTAAGCATGACGATACGACCCCTAAGTATGACGATACGACCCCTAAGTATGACGATACGACCCCTAAGCATGACGATACGACCCCTAAGTATGACGATACGACCCTGAGTAAGGCGATACGACCCCTAAGCATGACGATACGACCCCTAAGTATGACGATACGACCCCTAAGTATGACGATACGACCCCTAAGCATGACGATACGACCCTGAGTAAGGCGATACGACCCCTAAGCATGACGATACGACCCCTAAGTATGACGATACGACCCCTAAGCATGACGATACGACCCCTAAGCATGACGATACGACCCCTAAGCATGACGATACGACCCCTAAGCATGACGATACGACCCCTGAGTATGATGACCTGGTCCGACACCGGACCCGAATATTCAAGAGTATTAGCTGGTATAATCCCCTTAGCACAACCGTACAACCCCCTTTTAATATGATATCTTGACCTTACACTTGACCCTTAGGGCTATCATACCCAGCAGTTGCACCGTCGTGCTCAAGGGTGACACCGTCGTAATCCAGGAGTTAAGGGTGAGGTATGATTCATCATAACCCACAATGACAAATCCGACTTTCCTGTATCTAGTTTGGTCAAGTTACACGAACGGCTGAGACCTAAAGACACATTATGAGTGAGTGAGTTACCAGTTCACGTCATCCCACTGCCTTTTAAAGACATGCAGTTCTAAAACCATTTCTATCCCGCTTCAAAGAACGATGTCGCCGTGGGACGCGAGACCGAACCCAGAGAATCGAACATCGACAAATATTTCTGTTGAGGATGCTGACTGAAAATAGGGATGCGTTCCTCGACACTTCTTCATCCTTTTCATTATTCATCAGTTTTATTCATTTTCCACTGTCATCATTCATCAGTTTCATTATTCATTATCATCATCAATCCATCCTCAACAAACAATCTCTTTTAAAAAAAAATTATTCTCTCTCTCTCTCTCTCTCTCTCTCTCTGCCTTACTGTTCCAACATCACCTTCCTCAGGACATGTCGTCCTTCTGCTGCAATGTCACATGAAAAAAAAAAAAGACTCAAGGAACAATAAGATATAGACAGATTTCCTAACCAGATATCTTATTGAATTCATACTTTATATTTAACCTCTTACATCACCGTTCCATTCCAGATGACTTGCTACTACGTACAACACACGATTTCCCAGACTGGTTCCTTTCACCTGACTACAGTTTTTGGTGACAAGAAGTTTCTCCCACCAAGAACACAACTGTGACGGGAGGACGCTCCTTTCACCACAGACATGACGAGAAATCATCCTTTCCCCCCAACCTATAGTTGAGGAAACACTCTTATCCTGTCACTACTCTACAGCAATGACGAGATGTTCCTTTCACAACAAACATAACAAGAAATCCTCCTTTCCCCACCAACTTGCAGTTGTGGAAGCACTCCAATCCTTTCGCGAACCTAGAGTTGTGATCAAGATAGTCCTCTGATCATCCTACAGTAGCAGGCAGACACGTTCCTTTCGCAAAGTTGCTGCTCGTAACTAGATACTGAGCATGAAAGACGATATTCAAACACTCGACGAGACGCGTCACATCCCTAATCCCGACAGTGAGGGGTGGGAAGAATCCGTCTCAGTACTTCAAAGTGCAATGACTTCAGTAACAAACGTCTCCTCTGTTGGAGACTCTGTTACGCACATAACAGCCGTTATGTCTCCCCAGGGGAAACGTCTTTCACAGGGCGATAACGAAACTTTATTTCTTCTTCTCCCACGTCGTCGAACATAACCCAGAAATGTCCTATTGTAGGCAGGACTTACAGGCTTACGGTCGCTGAGAGAGAAGCGGTTTGTGGCCTGTGTGGTTTGCAACACGTCGTGGAAGAGGTGTGACATGATACGGAACAGGTGCAATATATCGCGGAACAGGAGTGTCATGTCATGGAATAAAACAAGTGAGATATACCATAACAGGTGTGACATGAAACAGAATAAGTCCCATATGTTGTGGAATAGAAGTGTCACAGAACGGAACAGGTGTGACATGAAATACAGCAGGTGAGATATGTTACGGAACATATGTGATATGTAACAGGTGCTATATGACACAGAACAGGTGTGATATAGACGTGCGATGTGTCATGAAATACGCCTGGGATGTCACGGAACAGCTGTGGCACGTAATGGAACAGGCGCGATATACCACGGAAGAGGTGCCAACGGATACCAGATGTCAAGAGCAGGTGGGAGACAGGTCATGAGCGAGACATGTCACACAATACGAGATAATGGGATGTCATAACAGAGAAAGCATAGGAAACCACAGAACACTAAGAGAGATGTGGCAGAACTAGACCAAGATGTCATGACATAAGCAACAGGTTATGGGAGACGAGCGAGATGTCACAAAACAAGACCACGAAGACATACAAGTTACAGATGACAACCAACAGTTACGAGTAACACATCTCGTACCATTCCCGCTTGTAGAAAATCTCGACTCCAGACACAGTAAAAAAAAGTCTGCCGTCGACTCACTCCTAGAGAATATTACCGACGTGAACCATTTCTGTAACCCGTTCTACACACTTCAACAAGAAGTCCTTCAGTGAGACCAGCTGGATTAAGATGCGCCCCCACTGAGAACGCACCAAAGGACCATCAATTAAAAGTAACAATGCGGTGGGCAGCCGGAGATGGCATGCTCTAAGCTCTTCCTTTTTGCGATCTAATCTCGTGAGTACGACCTCATGACTGCTGCTTCCTGCACGATCCAAACAAAAGAGAGGTCACTGGCTATTTATTGTGCGTTATGTTGGCCATACCCAAGATCTACAGGCGGGACTCCGCTGCGCCAACATCTCAGGGCCGCTAACTGACGGGGCCGTTTCGCTTTGGCAGTGTATACCTTCTTGCAGGCGCAAACCTCAACGTAATGTGCCTCTGTACAGTCTATTTGCCCCAAGTAAATATTAGGAGCCATTCGTTCCCGACCCTTTGGCTCTTAGTAGCGGGCGAGTGCAGTAAACACCAGTTGCACCCTGGATAAAACAATCAGTGGGTCGCGGATACCTTGTGGTTTGCCTCAACCACCGTCATCAAAGGGAGGTAAAGCGTCCGCATCTGTGATTAGGGATTCTGAACCAGTACAGAGCATGCGACGTTCCCCACAATTACATGCAGGAAGGGATGCCTTCAGCCAGCACCTCTCTCTACCCTCCCTAACCCAACCAACGTCCCTCTCTCCTCCCTTTCCCCCAAAGGTAGCCTCTCACCCACTCACTCACTCCCCCAGCCGCCCTGCTCCTCCTCAGCCCACCAGCCTCATCTAGATACCCAGCTTACATATTCTATCATTCATCCGTCTAATCCCACCTCTTCGAGGAACCTCGTACTTTCGCCTTTCATGGCTCAATTCTCTTATGTCATAAAGTCAGACTGGCAGACAGATAGACAGATGAACAGGCAGATAGACAGATGGAAAGAGTTTATTACAGACAGACAGAACTGATAGATAAACTGAGAGACAAACACACACTTGTAGAAAATTTGATAAGTAAGCGGGCAAAAAAAGTACACACACACACACACACACACACACACACACACACACACACACACACACACACACACACCACGGGTCTCTGTATCGTATCTGTTAGTTTTACAGACCAATCCTGGGTGTGGCAGTCGGCCTATACCCAACCCAGGTTTTCATCATTCCCGAGGGACTGGTGATCGTCAAATGGCTACCTGGCGTAATATAGGGTGTGGAAGTGTGTGTGTGTGTGTGTGTGTGTGTATTCATAACGTTAAGAAACAGTATATATATATATATATATATATATATATATATATATATATATATATATATATATATATATATATACACACATACGAGGTTAAGAGAGGGAGCAACAAGAATGTAAAACTCTCTCCCCGTAACACACAACCACATATTACAGACACACACACATACATACATATATATAGTGTTACTTGGCTCCGCCTGCAAGAGGTGACACCGCGAGTGAGAAGTCATCTTTGGCGAGTTTGTATCACTGGGTTTACAGTCTCGTTATAGAACTTCTCACTTCAAAGAAATTTACATTTCCCTGCCACTGGAAGAAGCGCAACCTTGGGCTGTAGGAACATTCACAAAGAGGTGCTGGGTAAAACTAGTCCTGAGATAACTATAATAAATAAATGAATAAATATATTTATAAGGGGGAACAACTGAGTTCACGTTATGGGGTTACTACAATCTCAGAAAAGAGGATGAAAATTCGTCAGTGAATAATTTTATTTTGCGATGACTAATATTTCCTTCTTTAACCAACCCATGTATTTTTCACGTTCACTTTACTTATAAAAGTGCCAATTATCAAGATACCTTAAAATAAATGTTTTATATTGCCTGTTATTGAACGCTTCCTGTTCATCAGTGAGAAGACATGAACCAATAATGACGCTACGATACCACACACTGGATGGCTATGCTGAGGCGCTGACTTGGAATGTTGGCTGCTCTTTCGTCCTTGGGTACGACAATGGACCGGTAGCCCAAGTTATCAACAAGTCCTTCCCCGAGGTCCCACCGTCCGCAAACCAATCATACCATAAAGGTATACCGTGATTCTAGGCCGTGTGATAACATACATTCTTTAGCTGTTCCTCGTAATCCAGAGCACCACCACGTATATTTTTCCCCACCTCCTCTCCAAATATGTATCTGCCAAGATGGCAGTTACACGCGTGTTACAAAGTGTCACATCAGTCTGTAGGGCCCGTGACAATGTGACTTAGCGTTTATCCCCAAAACCAGACTGGGAACCTCGTGTATACATATATATGAAAATGCAAAATATTATGAACAAGGACACGAACATCTTTTGGAGTTTACTCGTGAAATTGGAAGCAAATAGGCCATAAAAAGACAAGAGGAATTATCAGTGTGAACACATGGGGTACAAAAAAAGATAATAATAGATAATAAAAATAATGACAACTCAGCACAAAAAAAAAAAGTTAGAAGAACCCCTGGGAAGAACATATGCAAAGTGTACCTGAACTGTTAGACTGTGGTCGTGACGTGAGCTCGGGGGAGGGGCAGCTGCAGCAGCCACAAACAACCAAGTGATTAGTTAAACAACTGTGTAGATTAATCCCAGACAGCTGGGAGGTGGGGACGAAAGAAACTAACTATATATTCATAAATATTCCCCATTTTCCGTTTTAACGAGGTAGCATAAAAAACAGATGACCCGAGCATTAAAGGGAAAAATCGTCACTTGGCCCCCTTCTCTGTTTCTTATCTTGGAAAAGTAAAAACAAGAGGGGAGGATTTCCAGCCCCCCCGCTACCACCCCTTTTAGTCGCCTGCTACGACAGGTAGGGAATACGTGGGAGGTAGTCATTCACCCCTATCCCCAGGAGTAATATATATATATATATATATATATATATATATATATATATATATATATATATATATATATATATATATATATATATGTATACGTGCTGCTGGACTCCGCTTGCTTGATCTTACATCGCAAGTGAAAGGTCACGTTCGGCAAGGCTGTATCATCCAACGCTGACGGAAGGGAGAACATTGTCGTCCAGGAACTACTTCCAAAGTAATGTATCATTTCCCTGCTACTGAAAGTATCAGTGTTACATTTGTTAGGGAGGGGGATCTATAAATAGAGGGTACTGAAGTGTGAGGCTGGGGCATAGATGCTACTGAAGTGTGAGGCTGGGGCATAGGTGTTACTGAAGTGTGAGGCTGGGGCACATAGGGTAATGAAGTGTGAGGATGGGGCATAGATGCTACTGAAGTGTGAGGCTGGGGCACATAGGGTAATGAAGTGTGAGGATGGGGCACAGATGCTACTGAAGTGTGAGGCTGGGGCATAGGTGTTACTGAAGTGTGAGGCTGGGGCACATAGGGTAATGAAGTGTGAGGATGGGGCATAGATGCTACTGAAGTGTGAGGCTGGGGCACATAGGGTAATGAAGTGTGAGGCTGGGGCACAGAGGGTAACGAAGTGTGAGGCTGGGGGCACAGAGGGGTACTGAAGTGTGAGGCAGCGGTTGGTGGTTAATTCTGGAATGGTTTGTGTGGAAGGGGTTCTATGCTGCTGCATGGAACTGAGTGCAGAGCATGTTGAGGTTGGATTGTACTAAGATGATCTTTGCACCATTATGTAGGTGTTGAGTGTTTGTGCTTGCTTGGCAGCCAGTGATGGTCCTGAGTGCACAATACCGTGTCCTTTACACCTTTGGAATATTTGTGTTTTAGGAAGGACGGCTGACCAGGTAGGTGAGGCGCAAAGTGGAGATGATGATATGTCTGTAGAAGGAAATTGCGGGATTCTTGTTTCTAAGATTATTTTGGTTTCAAGTATGATCGCCAGTTAGAGTATCTGAAGGTATTTAGTTTGTTACTCTGGTGCTGATGTTAACGATGTGGGGAATATAACTTCCAGTGTTGTTGCGTGTGCTCAAAGGATTTTCGTTTTTGTATTATATCTAAAGAAGTATATATAATATATCTATATATTCTATTATACTAATATATTTATATATAAATATACATATAGATATATATATATATATATATATATATATATATATATATATATATATATATAGTATGTATATATACACTCACACACTATCATGCAACACTGAACAAAACATACTTCACGGAGCGACCAGCTTGTAACGCAGAATCTTTTTCGTAGCGATGATTCCCACTGAGAAGTGTTTGTCTCAGTGTCATGAGTTCATTATCTATGCCAGTCACAGTGGCATGGCTTCAGTAATCTCGCCAGACACTCGGTCACAGTCTCATGGATTCAGTACCCTCGCCAGTCATGGGTTTAGTATCCTTGTCAGTCACTCCGTCACAGTGTCATGGGTTCAGTATCCTCGCTAGTCATGGGTTCAGTATCCTCGCCAGACACTCCGCCTCCGTGTCCGAGACTCAGTATCCTCCCCCCAAGACACTGGGGTAAGAAAAGGACAGGGTAGCCCCGAGCGTGGGTGGTGTGAGCGTGTGACTAAAATCCCCCGGACCGCTCCATGTTCGAGGCCGGAAACCAGATGGTCAAGTCCCTAAGACAATCAGTGTTAATGAAATACCGAGGTGGTTCCGCTCTCCCTCGAGAGAGAGAGAGAGAGAGAGAGAGAGAGAGAGAGAGAGAGAGAGAGAGAGAGAGAGAGAGAGAGAGAGAGAGAGAGAGAGAGAGAGAGAGAGAGAGAGAGAGAGAATCATAAGACTTAAATCCGAGCCAGGCTTACAATATCATAGTATTCCCACCAAAGGCCCTAAGACCATACTGAAGTTCCTTGAAATCTCGCACACGGTACTGTCTTTTCTTCTTCTTCCTAACGCTGCTTATATCAAGCGCTGCCTCACTTGTCCATCAATTTCGGTAGACTGGCCACACCAAATGGTTTCCTCCCCTTCAGCTAGCGTTATTGCCATCTACTAGGCTTAACCCGAGTCTCCCAGAGAGAGGCAGGGTTGAGAATAACGGCTTCATCCACCTGTTCCAAGTCCCAGTGGGGTCCTGGAGGTGTCCATCCCTTCCTTATTACCATGGAGGTTCCTGGAACCAGGTGGGAGCATGTGACGCCTTATTCATATCCCACATTCATTGCTTCCATCATCTGTTGCGTGACGCGTCACCTATCTCAATTCCACTACAATAATAGACTGGTAACTGAACTACACCTTCGACAGCTTCACTTTAGTTCAGCGTTATGATTGTAGTGGAAAAGATACTATCGATCATCAGGTACAACATTATCATGACCATCAAATCTTCCAACACACATGGGGAAAACGATCAAATTTGCCACCATATTCGATGGCCATCGATGCATTGTCGCAAACACAAAACAAGTTTCACAACGACATCTGTCAGAGAAAACTAATATCAAGATCTGTAGACTACATAAATGGATGTGGACACCCTCACCTCATCTTCCCGTCATTCTGGACAGCTAAGCTTTCCGTCGAGGACTCATACACCAGGTGGAGGAACTAACTGTACACCGTCGTATCATATAATAAGCTTGCTACTACTTCCTCTTAGAAAGATTGCTCAACACGAAGCTTCCTGGCGTTCCCTGGGACGACCATCTCCTTCAGGAGGCTTATCAGTACATCAGCTAAGACCAAAGCTCATCGAAGCAATACTACCCATCAACGGATCATTACACAGATATGTAATAAGTCAGATACGTGTGGCTTCGAAAATCATGACCACCCAACCAAACTGCCACACCTGAAACAAACTCATGTTCGCCATTTCCTAAGTGAAAGAGGTAGCGTCAAGACAAGATTAATAAGGCATAGATGGTAAAAATCCTTGCTCGGCTTTATCATCATTATTACTATTATCATTATTATTATTATTATTATTATCATTATTATCATCATTATCATTATTATCATTATCATATTATATTATCATTATTATATTACATTATTATATTATACTATTATCATTATCATATTATATCATCATATATTATCATTATTATTATTATTATTATCATTATTATTATTATTACTTTCTTTCTTATAAAATCGTCATAACATAAATTCAGCAGAAGTTCTTCATTCATCCTGACTTTCGTTATATTTTCCCGCAAACTCGTAATGTTGGGTGGCAGTATACCACAGACACTACGATCATCAGCAATACTTCGTGAGAATCATTCGTAATGGTCGGATAACGAGTCTTTAAACCACAAGAAACTGAAGATGCTTGTACGAGCAATACATCTTATTGCGTCATATCAAATGATGAACAAATACTAGAAGAAAATGTACAAAATGTGCTTGTAGTACACAGCTGATACGAAAGAGGAATACAGAATTATAGTAGATGGTAAAAGAAAAAGGTAAATGTTATTTTGATTTTACTTTGGGTGAGATAAGGCCTATCATTTTACGAACACGTTACGAAAAAGAATAAATTGCATCCCCCAAGCTTATGTTAACTAGACTAGAAAGGTACATGTATTTAGATTACGATTTTCTGGTGTTATCTTTTTAAAATCCATCATAGATACTGGATGAAGAAACAAGTCTTACAAAACGCAATTTCAAACTAGTCCAGGATTTGTATGGGGGTAGAAAGCCAAGCACATTCGAAAGAAAAATGGGTGGAAAAAAAAATTACTCCTCGTAAGGTACTTCGTAGTCGAAGGTCGTCCTTATGTAAGAAGGTGCTCCCTACAACTCGAGAGAGAGAGAGAGAGAGAGAGAGAGAGAGAGAGAGAGAGAGAGAGAGAGAGAGAGAGAGAGAGAGAGAGAGAGAGAGAAGAGGAGAGGAGGAGGAGGGAACACAAGGAATGTTAATTACCATGTGGCGTTATGGCGGTGTTCATTAACGCTGGCGTCAAACGCGTACGCGAATATGGCTCACATTGCTATAATGACTGGCAGTGTACAAGGTCCCCTCAGTGTACGTATGTAAAGTGTACTTACTTTTTTCTACTTTTTTTTCTTTATGTTCGAAACTAAATGTCCCACACGTCTTTAAGAGACTTTTTCCCTCTGTGTTCTATCTGTCTCCATGATTTCCCCCTTGGGCGATCCAAGCTTTCGTCCTTAAAGAGAGAGAGAGAGAGAGAGAGAGAGAGAGAGAGAGAGAGAGAGAGAGAGAGAGAGAGAGAGAGAGAGAGAGAGAGAGAGAGAGAGAGAGAGAGAGAGAGGTAACTTCAACCATTCCACCCCCCCAAAAAAACCTATCATCATTAACTGACTCGTCCGTTCCTCCGCCAATACACTGGAGAGATTTCCTCACCCATTGACTCACAGGTCGTGTTTCCTCCACTTACTCAATAGCCCAAACTTAATGATATACTTCACCCAGGCTGTTCACACACGAGTAATGGTCCCTCTCCATTAAACTAGGGTGAGTGAGACTGTAAACTTACTCACTCACTTACGAGTACTTATTTACCAACGAGTACTTACTTGGACCATTTTCTTTTCTTTCTTAAGGCCTGATCTCCATAATGGCATTAGAGAAACCAAGTTCCTGATGATAAAATATCTGAGAACATAAGACATCCTCACCATATATATATATATATATATATATATATATATATATATATATATATATATATATATATATATATATATATATATATATATATATATCATTTATTTACTTATTACATCTTGTAGCTGTCT
Source organism: Panulirus ornatus (assembly GCF_036320965.1). Classification (NCBI taxonomy): domain Eukaryota; kingdom Metazoa; phylum Arthropoda; class Malacostraca; order Decapoda; family Palinuridae; genus Panulirus; species Panulirus ornatus. Next base: position 19,713,756 of record NC_092233.1, on the reverse strand, counting down.
CCCGCGTTAGCGAGGTAGCGCAAGGAAACAGACGAAAGAATGGCCCAACCCACCCACATACACATGTATATACATCCACGCCCACACATGCAGTTATACATACCTATACATTTCAACGTATACATGCATATACATACGCAGGCATACACATATATACGCATGTACATATTCATACTTGCTGTCTTCCATTCCCGTCGCCACCCCACCACACAGGAAATGGCACCCTCCTCCCCCCGCGCGTGTACAAGGCAACTCTTCATGATGGTATGTCTGATATTAGCTAGAAAATCTTAAATAAATGGTGAGCGAAAATGCAAAACAGGTTTCTCAGATCAATAGTATGGGGAAATAAGGCCTCCTGCAAGAAAAAGATGCAAAAGAAAAAAAAAAATAATAATATGGTTGTTATCTGCCAAAAAAAAAAAAATCTATTAAGGAGTTGGTCTTGGATTTCATTTTTTTCTTTATAAAGTAGTTTTAGGGATATATATATAAAGTGGCAAAAGATATATGATTATAATACCAGAACTCGGACGTCAAAGCTGCCCTTTTATATTTTTCTATACAATATAAAGTTTGAAGCTTAGAATGTGACACACCAACTTCCTCAACTCGTGACCCAAATCCAGATATTCACCAAATCCATAAAATCAAACCTTCAGAAGACAAAGGAAGAAAAATATATACATATCGAGAGAGACAGACACAGACAGATAGATAAGACAGACTTGATTAATAGATAGGTACACACACACACACACACACACACACACACATATCACGATATAAAAAACGGTAATACAGGGATGGAGAAAATGGTCGAGGGGGAGGCGATTGGGAGGGAAACGAAGCATTCAACGGCTCTTAAAATTTCTCCTGTTGCCCTGAACTTGCCTGGAGTACAGGGGCGTGGTCGCGTTAATGCTGCAGGTATATATATACAATACAAGGCAAACTTTAACATAACTTACTGTCAACAAGGCGGACTTCTGGGGCAAGGTTGCGGTAAACACTGCGGCGGACTTACTTGTAAAAGCATCCTTGTGCAAGCAACTCCATCCTCCCCCCCCCACCCCTACCCTCCACAGTACACACACACACACACACACACACACACACACACACACACACACACACACACACACACACAAGCTGTCACACAAAAATCTCTTTGCATGCATTCATGCATACGTACGTCTGTGCACAGATAAGACAAGCAGTCAAACAGAAGGGAAAGAGACATATATAATCCCTTCCTACCCCCCTCCTTACACACATATGCACAGACTGCACAGCTCGCACACACACACACACACACACACACACACACACACACACACATTCATGCATGCATGCCTACACGCGCAGTTCCAAGCTTAAAGATTATCATTTTCTCCATACGTGTTTACCACATTTAATGTCGATCTTATTTCCAAGAATATTTTCCTGATAAGAGTGAAGACGCTGACCTCTAGGAACACCTGTATCAGTAAATCATAAGACAAATCAGTTTTCTGTGATGTAAATACTAAATCGAAAGTTCATTCAGTTAATTAGCTTAATTCATGAAGCCTTTGATAAAGGTTTCGTAGTTATGGAGACTAATTAAAATCTCTCATATCACGAATGAATCACCTCTTCTCGTTCATGATATGTCAGCAGTCAAGCGGGAAATCATATGAGCAAGCAACGCGTGCATTGCTTTCAAAGTATATAATGTGGAGCAGCGTGAACAGCGGACAGGCAGTGCTGGTCGGAGCATGAGGGGGTGACAGCGGTGTTGGCAACAATGTTCCACTATTACATGAGAGATGGTGGTCATGGTGGGAATCCTCACTCCATTACGTGAGGGATGGTGGCAACAATCTACCCCCATTACATGGGAATCCTCACTCCATTACGTGAGAGATGGTGATGGTAGTATTGTCAACAATGTGCACCCATTACATGGGAATCCTCACCCAATTATGTGAGAATTGGTGGTGGCAGTATTGACAACAATCTTCACCCATTGCCTCTTCCAGCGTTTGATTTTCTAAGCAACAACAGAAGAAAAAAAAACAGGAGTTGTTCCTGTTCGTCAACGGGTTTAACAGGTTCAGAGCCAAAATACTTCAGTAAAGTGTAATGGCCCAACGCGTTGAAAATACGGCTTTGTATCAACTGTTCTCTGGTCATGAGTCGTCATAGTGAATCTATATATATTCAAGGAAAATGTAAAGGGGGCAATTACAGCAAACTGAACACCGTGACTGAACACACCTGCCGCAGAGAGAGAGAGAGAGAGAGAGAGAGAGAGAGAGAGAGAGAGAGAGAGAGAGAGAGAGAGAGAGAGAGAGAGAGCACAGGAGAACGATGAACACCACAATTCAATCCGCTGCTCTGGGGGAGCAGTCATGCCACGTACATCGCCACCGAGCCACTGGAAGCGCTCCGTAGGGGGAGGCAGGCGGGTGAGTTCCTCGTAGAACTGAGATAGTTAACCTCTCACTTATCATTAAGGTAGATAAGGTAGGAGAATCATATCCGTTTTCTTTCAAGCTTTTGAGAAATCTCGAGATCCGTTTTGATAAGCTAAACGAACCAGACTCCTAGAAATAAACATCTAAATCATCATATTTTCATTATTATTATTATTATTATTATTATTATTATTATTATTATCAATCATTATTATTATTATTATCATTATTATTATTATTATTATTATTATCATTATTATTATCATTATCAATATTGTTATCATTATTATTATTATTATTATCATTATTATTATTATCATTATTATTATCATTATCAATATTGTTATCATTATTATTATTATTATTATCATTATTATTATTATCATTATTATTATTATCATTATTATTATTATCAATATTATCATTATTATCATTATTATTATTATCATTATTATTATTATTATTACTATTATGAACGTAATGGCCAACTTCTACCCCGGGAGAATCCCACAAGGTGATATCTAACCACGGGAGAATCCCACAAGGTGATATCTACACCAGGTGAAGGAAACCAGGTGGATCCATACAGCTCCATGATTGGTCTTGTACAGCCGGAACCTCGTCCCCGCAAATTTACTGCAGCGCACTGGACCACTGGCGAGGTTAATTACCGTGGTTTATGGGGTCGTTCATCACAGCTTAATGCCACGAGCGCTGACAGCCAGCATGTGGTTGTTTTCAGAACACAGGAGTCCAACCCTTCTTGTACCACAGCAATCAAAGAGATTGGAAGGTTCGGTGTCTTGCGTTGAACGTAATGACGCAGAGAGAGAGAGAGAGAGAGAGAGAGAGAGAGAGAGAGAGAGAGAGAGAGAGAGAGAGAGAGAGAGAGAGAGAGAGAGACTGGAAGGGGGTAAGCTATTTTTGGGAGGCTAAGAGTATATCACTCGAAGGTTTAAAAATTTCATTTTTTGACTAAAATTTTCCAACCACTTGGGAAACTGATGATCCAAAGTTTCATCCTTCAGAGTTATCAGCTGGCGCGACTCAAGCATGTGACCGGAGCGAACTGTCAAGTTTCGAGAGATACGAGAGCAGCTTTGCCAGTGGCAGGTGATAGAAGCAACCGATGAGTGTCAGAGGAAGTGTCTCCACCAACCAACCACTCCCCGAGCGTGAGGAATGCTGTGTGTCTCCACCAACCACTCCACCTTCCCGAGCGTGAACGTTATGTGTCTCCACCAACCTCATGAGGTTGTGTGAGAGTGTCTCCACTAACCACTCCACCTTCCCAAGAGTGAGGAACGCTATGTCTCCACCATAATCATGAGGTTGTGAGGAAGTGTCTCCACCAACCACTCCGCCTTCCTAAAAGTGAGGAACACTGCGTCTCCACCAGCCTCCTGAAGTTGAGAGAGTGTCTCCACCAACCCCTGAGTCAGTGAGGAGGCGTCTCCACAAAAACCCCGAACAAATGACATTATGTCTCCACCAATCACTGAGTCAGTGTGGAGGCAGAGTCTCTACCAAACCCTTCTCTGGGGCAAAGTCTCCACCAAACACTGGGCAAGTGATACCACGTCTCCACCAGACACTGAGGCAGAGTCTCCATCATCCACCGCACCGACTTGGCTACAGGTTTAGCCATGACCCTGCGTGAGCTTCCTCATGCTGAGAAAGCAATTGCAAAACCTCTTTTGTTTAATTATAAAACTAAGAACAACATACACCTTCCTTCGTACACTCGTAAAATATACATAATCACAGTTCCGTTCCACTGAACTTCATAAGAAATTCGTATGTAACTGTTAGGGGTTTAGAAACACTTATCACTCACTGTAGGAGCTAAAAATTTATATTACTGCTAATAAAATGTGCAAAAAAATTCGTTCATTATTACTGGTTAACCATTCTGACGACAGAAAGTAATTTCTTGACCAAAGAACAAAATATACGAGTCTTCACGTTCATTTTATGATGCTAAATTTAATTTTCTTTTAGCATCTGCGAAACCGGACTGTAACAAATACTCATACAGTCAGTACCAGCAAACGGAAACTCTGACAAGACAAAATAACAGAGGCAAAAAAAAAAAGAAAAGGAACAAGACATCTCTCACACGTATAATCTCTGGTCCCTCGAAATTGAACTTAAGGTCTTTTAAAATCACGAAATCTGGGCACATCTTTAGCACTGTGAAGTGCCCCATTCTAAAGCAAATGCTATCAATTTTTTTCTCTCATTTCAGTCAGATCAAAATTTGAACTATATCTTAACTCTTATATCTCAAACTTCAGCGAGTTAGTGAATTTCTAAGATATAAAAAGATACTGTTAACACATGGATAGATTACAAAGTAGTGATGGTGAACATAACGAAAGAAACGAGAATTCACTTTCGCGAAAGTGCACACTCGAAGATCCACTGCTCAAAACTGGAATACTGGAATGCACTCGATGAAACCCATACATTTTCATTTCATCTATAATTCCATTTCTACTGACGTGTTTTCTATTGAACTGACGCCTTGAGGATGACGGTACGACCCTTGAGCGAGACAGTACAGCCCTTGGGTATTGGTAAGTGGACCTTAAGGGTCAGGATAAAGGCCAGGACATAATCACACCCAAGGGCGGCAAAGTCTTGCTTCTTCAAGTGTTCGTAGCGTCGTGTTCAAGGTTCATCCCTTCGTGTTCGAAAGGACTACGAAAGTGATTTCTTTCTAGACATGAATCACTCGAAAGAGCTCAGTATGGCCCTGACAAGCAATGAGAAAAGCCTTCACCTCTTCACCACAGGAGTTCTCGCACAGGCGCTGTGGAGAGCAGAGTAGTAGAAGAAGAAGAAGAAGAAGAAGAAGAAGAAGAAGAAGAAGAAATAGATGAAGCACGAGCCCGTTTGCCCCATGAAAAGATGGATGAGTGGAAGAACCACAGTCCCCATCTTGGCCCTCTAACCCCCTCCCCACCACCTTACGAGCGAGAACCACCACCCCGTGATTAGCATGTGAGAAATTATAATGGTTTGAAGGAAGGAGAAGCAAAGAACAAGCAGTGATGAATACCGTGCAATACCTCGAGTCTTGGGGGAGCTCCCCTTCCCTTAACAACCTTAACCTCGAGTGACCTCGCCAAGCACAACGGAGCGACAGAAGCCACCATCCGTAGCGCAATACCTCCGATGGTCGGGATCATCGCTCGTAACACACGCATCTCACACCGCTAAGGAGGGCGTGGGATAGCACTGTCCGCACCAGAGTGTATGACAAATGGAGGTAGTTGGGACGCCGGAAGAGGTCGTATGACTCAGTCATGGGTAATGAGGCCCGTGTCAAGCTTCGCCACTTAACAATCGACTATTAATACACACGATCCTCCACCGCTCGTTACTCTGACGGCTCCATTTGATACTTAGCGGTTGTTTGCGTGCCGTGTTTTACTTTTGAGGTAAGAGAACGGGGTAAGGCGGGAGGGGAGGAGAGGCATGGGTAAAGCAACGCAGTGAGGGAGGGTGAGGACGTAGGCAGGTGATGATATGGATGGCCCTGGAGGATAGCAAGGGGGAAGCCAAAGAACCACAGGAGGTAGGGTGAGGAGAGGCGAGGGTATGATACACAGGTGAGCAGAGGAAGAGAACAAGCGGTTAGGTAGACAGGCTACGTGTAATAGAAGCACACAGGATGCGGGAAGACGAGAAACGGAAGGAAGGTGCACGCAGGGAGATTAGCTATCTAGATGGGAGTGTCTGAGAGTATCTGTGACCAGATTTTGCATGGGTGAGGTGACAGCGTGCGGCTCAAACCGCACGAGAGAGAGAGAGAGAGAGAGAGAGAGAGAGAGAGAGAGAGAGAGAGAGAGAGAGAGAGAGAGAGAGAGAGAGACTCAAGGCGTGTGCTGGTCGGAAGCAGAGTGGTTGTGACAGTTCAAAGTGAGCGGAGGTTATAAGGCGAGTAAGAGGCAGGAGGCGGTAGAGGGGAGAAGGGGAGGAGGAGTAAGGAGGAGCAAAGCGACTGTTGCTGCTGGTGGTTTACGCCGGTGAGGAAGTGATGCGGCAGGAGCCACCACAAGAATGGTGTTAAGCCATGGTAGGAACCGAATCCTCATCATCTGCAGACCATAACACTAAATGTATAAGCTATGTACGCGGGAGTCGCTTGGCTACACTAGTACGCGACATGAGAACGAAGCGTAACAATCATCTGTTTTGATGACTAAACGCAACCTTAATGTATTCGTTAAACACATGAGAAATGATTATTCTTTTATACAACAGTGGAAGAGAAGTGCGCACAAGGGGAAATATATATATAAGCTGTAGACGTATGAAGAATGCTCCTGCGATCCTTCCTTTCTATTTTTTTTTATCATTCTTTATGTATTCAAAGTCATCTTCCTTCGTCACCTACTCTCACATTCCACTCTGATTCTTTCAATTGTACTCTCTAAGTTTCTCTTGTCTCTTCTCGTTAGTATGAATAAGGTCGACGCTCCTTTTGAAGAACGTGTTCAAACTTTTACATTTTCTTTTTTCCCCTTCGTCAGTCGTCATCCCTCTACTTCTTTCCCTTCTCCACTTCATACTCTATCGCATCCATCCCTTTTTTTTTTTTAACCTCCGTCTGTATTTCATCCCTCTTAACGTTATCTCCATTCGTACAACACCCCTTCCAACCAGCCTACCCAACATCCTTATTCCATCTTGACTAAAATATCAACCATCCTCATTCCATACCTTCTAACCATCCCTCCATCCACATATTCCAACCATCATTCATCCCTCCTAACCCCTTTCCTCTATCCATACTCCATCCCTCCATTTTATTCGTCACGAAGCGTGTCTGCTGTCATTACACCAACGCGCTGCCCAGTCACTACCCCATCATCATCCAGTCACTACCGCATCATCCAATCACTACTCCAGCACCATCCAGTCACTACCACATCACCCAGTCACTACCACAGCACCATCCGGTCACTACCACATCATCCAATTACTTCCATATCATCCAGTCACTTCTCTACCACCCAGTAACCTACCACACTACAACCCAATTTACTACTACCCCACCAAGTTACTACCACAACATCCAGTCACTACCACACCATCCAGTCACTACCACACCATCTAGTCACTACCACACCATCTAGTCATTACCACACCATCCGGTCACAACCACACCATCTAGTCACTGCCACACCATCCAGTCACTACCACACCATCCAGTCACTACCACACCATCTAGTCACTACCACACCATCCAGTCACTACCACACCATCCAGTCACTACCACATCATCCAATCACTACCACACCATCCAGTCACTACCACACCATCCAGTCATTACCACATCATCCAGTCACTACCACACTATCCAGTCACTACCACACCATCCAGTCACTACCATACCATCCAGTCACTACCACACCATCCAGTCATTACCACATCATCCAGTCACTACCACATCATCCTGTCACTACCATACCATCCAGTCACTACTACACCATCCAATCACTACCACACCATCCAGTCACTACCACACCATTCAGTCACTACCACACCATCCAATCACTACCACACCATCCTGTCACTACCACACCATCCAGTCACTACCACACCATCCAGTCACTACTACACCATCCTGTCACTACCACACCATCCAGTCACTACCACACCATTCAGTCACTACCACACCATCCAGGCACTACTACACCATCTAGTCACTACCACACCATCCAGTCACTACCACACCATCCACTCACTACCACACCATCCAGTCACTACTACACCATCCTGTCACTACCACACCATTCAGTCACTACCACACCATTCAGTCACTACCACACCATCCAGGCACTACTACACCATCTAGTCACTACCACACCATCCAGTCACTACCACACCATCCAATCACTACCACACCATCCAGTCACTACTACACCATCCAATCACTACCACACCATCCAGTCACTACCACACCATTCAGTCACTACCACACCATCCAATCACTACCACACCATCCTGTCACTACCACACCATCCAGTCACTACCACACCATCCAATCACTACCACACCATCCAGTCACTACCACACCATCCAGTCACTACCACACCATCCTGTCACTACCACACCATCCAGTCACTACCACACCATTCAGTCACTACCACACCATCCAGTCACTACTACACCATCCTGACACTACCATACCATCCAGTCTTTTCTCTAAATGTCGGATATAATCTTTTACAGCCTCTTCAATATTCCCTTTGTCCGCTTACAGTCTACGACACACACACTCACCCTCCCTCCCTCTTATCTCTCTCCCTCCCCTTCTACCTGTGAGCAACACATTCAGTTTCTTTGTATTTGTTTCCTGAATGTTTTCTCCCTTCCTATCCTTCCTAACCATGTCATCCGTCGGCGCCGATCATCATCCCCAGTCCAAGACTCAACATGTGAGAGAAAGAAATAAAAATGATTGACAGGAAACATAAAATAACAGTTCGTTTAGAAGAAGTGAAAGATGATAAATGATAAGCTAAATTTGTTCTTGACAGATGGTAAAAAGTCGAGACAGAATGAGCAACCAGATAAAATATGAGAGAAGACAGAGAATAATGACAATAATGAACACAACACAACGAAATTGAACAGAGGTATTAATAAACGTCGTAATAAACACAGAAAGGAAAAAAATATATCCAGAAAAAATGTAACAAAAAAAAAAACCCTCGTCAGTCATAACACGGGAACTTTTTTATGGGGGTCTCCTGCAGCTCCAAGGCTGCGCTGCAATCAGCAGCAGGGAAACGACGGACTACTTTGGAAAGAGAAATTCCTTGATGACCTCATACGCCTTGACGACCTCATACGCCTTGACGACCTCATACGCCGTGACGACCTCATACATTTGACGACCTCATACGCCTTGACGACCTCATACGCCTTGACGACCTCATACGCCGTGACGACCTCATACATTTGACGACCTCATACGCCTTGACGACCTCATACGCCTTGACGACCTCATACGCCGTGACGACCTCATACATCTTGACGGCCTCATACGCCTTGACGACCTCATACATCTTGAAGACCTCATACGCCTTGACGACCTCATACGCCTTGACGACATCATACGCCTTGACGACCTCACACGCCTTGACGACCTCATACATCTTGACGACATCATACGCCTTGACGACCTCATACGCCTTGACGACTTCATATGCCTTTTCGTCTATGATGTGACCTCGTCGAAGGGGACTTTTCACTCGTAGTGTAACCTCATGCAGGTGGGGTCCGGGTACACCCATTGACATTTAAACCGGCACTGACAAAAGTGTTAATGAAGACGTCCAGAAAAGGAACATCCAGTAAAAATATAAGAAATCTAAGAAGACAAACGAGACGCAAACAGCAAGCACGTAACTGGAAAGGAAAACAAACCCAAAGAGGCAACCTCATCCACTGGAGAAAATCTGTTAATGCAGTGGGGACTTTCTTCAATGGCGTACTTCGCTATGAAAGATGGGAAAGTCTTTCACAGTGACATACTTCCTTCAAGATGGTGGGAGGATCTTTCCAAGTTGTATAACTCCTTCAGGATGTGTGGGAGGATCTCTTCGCAGTGGCATACCTCCTTCAGAATCGTTGGAGGATCTTTCCCAGTGGCATACCTACTTCAGAATCGTCGGAGGATCTTTCCCAGTGGCATACTTCCCTCAGGATAGTGGAAAGATCTTTCTTTGTGGCATACTTCCGTCTGAATGATGAAGTACTTTCTTACAGCAGTGCATTTCAGCACAAGCTGAGGATGACGGTGGAGGGGGAAGTCCACAGAGGTGACACGGTAACCTATGGTACCAAGGGTCACACAGTGGTTCATGGCATACCGCCTCGGTCGAGTTCAAGCCATGAGACTCATGGCACGACCCTGGTGGAGTTCAAGCCATGAGACTCATGGCACGACCCTGGTGGAGTTCAAGCCATGAGACTCATGGCACGACCCTGGTCGAGTTCACGGGGAGGGCACGGCACCACGACCTCTGAGCGAGACGGCACGACCCTTAGATGAGATGACTTTGGGCGAAAACCAATAGTAAGGGTCGTGTGCGAGACCCACACATTTCAGGGTCGTACAAAAGACCTGCATTTAAAGTTATGCGGGAGACATACAGAGTCAGGATCATACGGGATATACACATTCAGGGCCGTGCGGGAGACCTACATTCAGGGTTGTAAGGGAAACCCGAACATTCTAGGTCGTGCGGGAGAGCCACTCAGTCAGGGTCGTATGGAAATCTACTCAATCAGGGTGGCATGGAAACCCGCAGTCAGGGTGGTACAGGAGACCCACGTACAGCCAAAGTCGCACAGGGTGGTACAGGAGACCCACGTAGAGTCAGGGTTGTACAGGGTGGTACAGGAGACCCACGTACAGTCAGGGTGGTACAGGAGACCCACGTACAGTCAGGGTGGTACAGGAGACCCACGTACAGTCAAAGTCGCACAGGGTGGTACAGGAGACCCACGTAGAGTCAGGGTTGTACAGGGTGGTACAGGAGACCCACGTACAGTCAGGGTGGTACAGGAGACCCACGTAGAGTCAGGGTTGTACAGGGTGGTACTAGAGACCCACGTACAGTCAGGGTCGTACAGGGTGGTACAGAAGACCCACGCACAGTCAGGGTCGTACAGGGTTGTACAGAAGACCCACGTACAGTCAGACTGGGGTCGTAGTTACCAATCCTTGTTTACCAGTCCTGTTTGTCAAGTCTTCTATTTGTTTGCCTGTTGGTCGAGCTGTCTGTTTGTTTGCCTGCGCCGTAAACCGATTGTCTGCCCATTGTAATATCTTTTTTTCCCCAGCGATCCATCACACTGTTTTTTCCAGTGATTCATCACAGTGTACGTTCGTATACAACGAAAAATCACACATACACACAGTTATTGTCTCTGAAAGATGTTAACAAACGTCTTATAAGTATAACGTAAGTATATATATATATATATATATATATATATATATATATATATATATATATATATAAATATATATATATATATATATATATATATATATATATATATATATATATATATATATATATGTGTGTGTGTGTGTGTGTGTGTGTGTGTAATTTCAATACTAGGTAACAATGTTTTCAAAATGAAATTGCGTCTGTAATCAATCAAAAGAAAATGTTCACTCATTTGCATATTCCGTTCTCTGTCACACGAAAATTCGCTATTAGTTACAACAGCGTCGAACACTATTTCTTAGACGTAATTTCAGTCCTGACATCAAATAATGGCCATTAACCTGGAGGTCGCATCGTACTGAAGATCGTTTGATCATTTCTACTTATCTGTCCGTGTATGTGTGTGTGTGTGTGTGTGTGTGTGTGTGTGTGTGTGTGTGTGTGTGTGTGTGTGTGTGTGTGTGTTTGCGCAGGCATGTGTGATCTGCCTGTCTCTCTGCTTGCCTTTCTGTCCATAAGCCTGATACCTTCAGTGTCATGGAACAACTGCAAGTTTCAACCCCCTTCCCCTCGTATGTTTAAGTCGCTCGGTATTTATATATTCAAACCCACGGAGGGAAAAAAAAGAAATAACAGTCGAATCTGAGAATAAATAATAGGTCTTAAAAGTGACCCAGTTAACGTGAGTACATAATAACCACCGAGAGAAAAAACATATTAGTAAGGTTAAGGTCTAATCATTCAGACACATCATATTAACAAAATACGTCAGAAATACCTTATACCAACTACCTATCGATAAAGGAGAAGCAGATAAAAAAAAAAAAGACAAGAAAGATCGTACTCGCCATAGGAAACAAAAGTAGATCCATCGCCCAGCCTCGCCAACCACAGCCAAAACTTATCCCAGGATGACTGCCCTCCTCCTCCTCCTCATCCTCCCTCCTCCTCCTCCCCTATGACGCGGTGGCGTCCGTCCAGCCCAAAACGACACAATTACGTTGTACAATGAGACTTCCTGCCTGGATAATGCGCCCTGAGTACATGTCTGTATTGTGAGCAGCCAGGGGCCCGGCCCAATGATCATTATCTAAACCTGGCAAGGACTGAATGCAACAGCCTTGATTCTATTTGCCAAACATTAATATGACCAAAAATGATTTCTTTTTTCATCTTCTCTTCACTCTGGACAAGGCCGTCCGTCATAGGATGATAAAGAGTTGAGCCTTGTTGTATGTTGTGGTATGGCAGCGATGGCAAGGATGGGAAAGTTGTGGGGAAGGAGGGTTGTGAGCAGGTTGTGTGTGGGACGGGAGAGGTAGAGGAAAGGTGAAATTAGAAAGGAGAGGGACAAAGGGCAAGGTAAGGGAAGGATTTGGGGTTTGAGGAAAGGTAAGGATGGTGGGAGAGAGGAGAGGTGAAGGAAAATGGAATTAGTAAGGAAGAAGGGAATATAGGGAGGGAAGGAGAGCAAGGATGGATGGATGGATGGGTGGAGGGAAGGTGGGAGGGAGAGGACAGATGACTGGAGAGAGAGAGAGAGAGAGAGAGAGAGAGAGAGAGAGAGAGAGAGAGAGAGAGAGAGAGAGAGAGAGAGAGAGAGAGAGAGAGAGTAGGAACAGTTTGACGGAAGGAGGGAAGGAAAGATTGCATAGGTAAAGGGAAGGTACAATTATGATGGAGTGAGGAATTTCCTCTTCACCCACAAAACGGGTCGAACTTAGCGTAGTATTAACTACAATCCCCCAACTCTCTTTGGGCTACAGCTAGGCTATTTTGAGACTCCTCTCCCCACACACACTCTAGATCTACCTTCCCTCTACTTAATACAACTTGCTAATAATTCTCATTAAATTACTGAATACATTAAGCTTCTCACTAACATTCTCTTCCTCTTTCTTGGGAAAAAAAAAAAAAACACCCTGCCGGCATCGCTCTTCCTTTGGGTATTTCGCAAACACATCAGGGACTAAAAGTCGTAATTAGTGTCCAAATTTCCCTTTCGTTAAAACAGACATTCGTTTGCTAAGTACAGGAAAGCATGGCCACATAAGCCGTGTAATCTGCGGTTAGTACAGCTAATATAGATGATACAACATAGCTAATATAGATAATATAATATAGCTCCCTTACTGAAACTGATCGATATTACGGGAGTTAGCTAATTAAGAAGGAGCGGTTGCCAAAGCGACAATATCAAACGAACATATCCCTCCTGATAGACATCCAAGGCTCCAGTCACAGACTAATGTCCTTATTGAGGCCAGACAGACCTTGAACGGACAAAACAAGAGAGGACTAAACGAACGGAGAAATACGAGGAAAACGAGGGATCAGTCAAGGCTTTGAAGAGGGGGAGGAACACCCGCCTTTGAAGAAAGAAGTAGACCTTAGCTGTTAAGAAACACATGAGAAAGTACTAATGATTCATTCTCTCTCTCTCTCTCTCTCTCTCTCTCTCTCTCTCTCTCTCTCTCTCTCTCTATCTATCTATCTATCTCTCTCTCAAGATTTCATATATCTTTTTCTATTTGTGCAAATATTACACGCAATTTATCTCTTTTTTTTTTTCTTTCCCCCGCAAATGTTTGTTCACATTGCAAGCAAGTTACGCAAGCTGTCATTACGTAAGCCTGCTTCCCAAAATCTTAAAAAAAAAAGAGTTGAGAGCCTGACAAAGGTGGCCAGTCTTAACTGCTATTTCTACCATTATTATTACTATTACTACCACTAGTACTACTACCATTACTACTACTACTGCCACTACCACCACTACTTCTCTCTGGTAGTGTAGCTCACAGTAGCCTCTTATCTGAACACTTCCTTTGACGCCTTTGTATCTCTGGCCTCGCAACAGCCTTTTACGTCAGGTCCTGCGCGGGCCATGATGCAAAAGCTTATAAAAAGGCTTTTCTTTTTTCCTCCCCCTCAACGAAACAGGTGTGGTTTACAAGCAACAAATGGGGCCACCTGACCATCACACTACGTCTTCCTTGGTGCATTCGGCTTTACTATCCTGTTTCTACCACAAAACAACACCACGAAGAGCTCAGATAACCTCGTCATGGACCATCACGTCTCCTGTTACCTGTTCTTCCCATGTACTCCTCCTCTTCGGAGACCTGCTTCTATGCGTTCACACAACTGTATCAGTTCTGTGATGAATATAAATTTGACCATGTGATACATGGGGTACCTATCGCTAAGAAATGTGTAGGGGATCGACATGAACAGTAATAAGATGCACATGTGTGCGTGTGTGTGTGTGTGCGTGTGTGTGTGTGTGTGTGTGTGTGTGTGTGTGTGTGTGTGTGTGTGTAATTTTGGATTGCAGGTTGTTTAACCGGGTCTAGGGGAAAGTCTGTGGAGAACTCTGCATAACTGTGTTGACGTAATTTTTTTTTTATTTTTATTCACCATTTACGGATCTCGTTTTCTCGGTCGAACTGTAAGGTTTCATCTGCGTCAGGGAGAGTTAAGGTATGGTCACGGGAACTCTCTGGTGAGGTACGTAGTAACGGAACTGAAGACGAACAAATCTACTACTGCATCGAAGGCAGAGCTGAGGCAAACAGGTCCGTGTTGTACCGAACGCAGGGCTGAAGCAAATAAGACACCGAACGTTGGATTAAAGGAAGCTTTTTTTTTAGTATTGCACCGAAAGCAAGAGCAAGCAAAATACTGTTGAACCAAATGCAGGGCCCAAGCAAGCAAAGAATGTGTTATATTAAACGCATGGTAGAAGCAAGCAGGGACGGGAGGCAGGGCTGGACATATGCAAGTAAAAGATGCATTGCTGAACGCACACTCTCGATTGCATGATCTGGCAAAGAGGTGATGCAACTGGGAGAAAGCAGTGAAGAAAAGATGAAGATGACGGTGTAGGTTGTAAAGGCAATGTAACGCTATGTTGGGAAGCAGGGCCATGGTGGAAGGAGAGGCCTTCGTTCTAACCACCTCTCTCTCCCTCTCTCTCTCTCTCTCCCTCTCTCTCTCTCTCTCCCTCTCTCTCTCTCTCTCTCTCTCTCTCTCTCTCTCTCTCTGAGGTTCAGTAGTATTTCTAATCAAAAATATCTCATGATGTAAACTATTTATCACCATACCCCGAGAATCGAACCCCGGACTATCTGTGTGGCAGCCAGGTAGCCAAACCCCTAATCTACAATGAGCTTTAAATACCCTGGGGGGGGGGGGGGCTATGTTAGGCTACGTGGCTGCCACACAGATGGTCCGGGGTTCGATTCTTGAGGTATAGCGGTAAACAGTTTACATCAGATGTGTACATTACATGTTTGCGATACATATAATTCAGGATGTTTGTAGAAGAAAACGAGAGAACTGATACAAGGCTTAAACGCTATACAGAGATAGAATCGTATATAAGGTGTACATTCTGTACAGACACCAGACAGACTCTTGGAACGATGGTGTTTAAGCTGTACAGACATTACACAGACTCTTGCAACTAAGGAGGTAATGCAATACAGACAACAGAAACTCTTGTAACTAAGGTGTGGATGTCACAAAAGCAATTCTAGTAATTAAACTGTGCGATACAGAAAATAGAGAAACTCCTCTTTCAATTCAGGTGTTAACGCTGTACAGACAAAAGAAGCCCTTGCAACTAGGTGGTTAATGCTATAAACTCATAGAAGCTCTCGTAACTAACTTGATTGTACTATACAGACAACAGCTGTCGTAACTAACAGAAAAAAAAACTCGAAATTGTATAAAGAGAAGAATTTTTTTTTTTTTCAACTGTCATACGTCTTACCGGTCAACACTCAGGAATGTCTTCGCCAGAACCCACTAAGTTTAGTGGTGTTAACGAAGGCCATGATGAACAGAGTTCATGATTCGCGCTGGTGGGGTGACGCAAGGGTGACTTTAAATCACCTCAGCTTCCTTAGCCAACCTGTAGCCTCGCCATGTTGAAACCAACTGGATCAACGAAAGAGTCTTCTCTGTCACCACTACTTCCTCAACTCACCTGAAGTCTCGCCATGAAAAGGAGAACTAGACCTACGCAAAGGGGAAGGGATCCTCTTTGTCACCATGACTTCCTCACGCTAACCTGTAGCCTATCTGGACCCAAAGTAGTTATGACAAATCAATTTCGCAGCCAAGGAGACTAGCGGACAACTATCATTTCACGTAAACACAGAACAGAATAACTCGTTCATCTTGTGATTCTTGCCCTTGGCGAACGGTTGCTTGCAAAGCCGAATTACATCGACCGGGGGACGAAATTTTTTGGAACATCACGTTCGAAAGAACAGAGTCAGAGTTCCCATCTATCATGTGTATATATACAAGAAGCTGACTACATTAAAAGAATAATCAAACCTCGAACAAAGTGTACCATAAATCCTTAAGTCATATATCATAACAATTTGATGGAAAGAACAAACGAGCTATCAATAGAGAGAGATTCATTAGTACATATCAGAAGGGTAATACATAAATAGATTAATAATTAATCAGAGGCTTCTTACGTAATTTACATGACAACGTAGGAAGCACCCAACAGAGCAGAGTGACAGTCTCCTTGCAAATCTCTTGACAGAAATATTTTCCCCACCAGAGACAGGATTCGAAGCAACAGCCAATATAATGAGGGGCACACGGGACTAATGATGCAGCCAGTCACAGACGACCAGCATCGACCAGGGTGGTAAGAGGAGGAAGGTGTGATACATCCAGCCACAGACGACCAGCATCGACCAGACTGGGAAAAAGAAGAGGAAGAGGAGGCGGTCATGATACACCCTAGTACAAACGACCAACATCGACCAGACTGAGAGAAGGTCCTTCTGATCGCCCAGTGGCGCAGACTGTGTGTGTGTGTGTGTGTGTGTGTGTGTGTGTGTGTGTGTGTGTGTGTGTGTGTGTGTGTGTGATGGTGTCGGGAAGACATGAGCTCAGACAGAGTGAAGGAGAAGCAGGTGGACAGGGAAACAAATGTGCATGAGAAAAAAATAATATTACGTGAATGTACGCAAGCAATTTCACACAATTGCAATGACCACATAAACTCTAATGTCTCAACGAGGTGGTTGGGCCTCATCAAACGCTTTTGATAAAGATGCAAGTCCCATTAAAAACAGCAGCAGCAGAAAAGGATGGCGGAGAGAGAGAGAGAGAGAGAGAGAGAGAGAGAGAGAGAGAGAGAGAGAGAGAGAGAGAGAGAGAGAGAGAGAGAGAGATTTTATCGGCTAGAAGAACCTGATCTTTGCCTTACCTCTGTTTTTCGTGATGGACCGAGAGCGGACGAGTAGAAGTGAGGTTTGAATAAACTTCCCGTACTTAACAACAGACTAAGAGAAAAAAAAAAAAAAACCCAGCCAGGGCCATTTCACAGTCAACCCCTCATATATTTATCGTAAAATCTATCCATGACACGATATACCACGAGCCTTTTGGCAGATACGAAAAGTCGGGGAAAATGAAAACATCGCGCCTTTGGAAAGATACACCGCAAAATCCGTGATTAGGAATTCGCTCTGCATATACGGAGGAGAATGGCGTCTGCTAAACTCAGCCGAGTGCAGGAAGGTGAAGACTGTGAGGGGCGAAGGACTGCAAGAACCAACTGGCCCTGAGCTGCCTAGCTCCAGCCTAGCGGCCAGCATCACTCAGGGGTTTTACAAGGCGAAGCCAGGCAATGAAGCCCCGATTTCTCGCGGGCTCACGGACGGAGGTCTAGCTGTGGCGTCCCAACAGAGGAGGTTACAGAGCGAACTCTGTGTGTGTGTGTGTGTGTGTGTGTGTGTGTGTGTGTGTGTGTGTGTGGCAGCAGCAGCAGCAGGAAGAGCTGAGTGTGAGTCAGCCATTACGACATAACGAGTTGAGGAAATCAGTCTAATAATCTTAAGTCGCTGACGGGGGTTAAATGTTTTCTTTTTGTAGAGGACAAAAGTGTAATTCTATTCGATGTTACGATCTACAAATTATGAAGATGTTGAAGAAAACGGTATTCTTAGTGATGTGCGTGGGAGAAAAAAACATCAAAACGCTATCGAGAAGATTGTGTCATTCAGTTCGAAGGACGAGACGGGTGGATACAAAATTTCAAACAGGTTCATTCGTATCATGCAAAAGTGAGGCCTGTATATATATATATATATATATATATATATATATATATATATATATATATATATATATATATATATATATATATATACTTTATAGACGAGACTGATTCGTCCTTGTGTAGAGTACTACTCTCACATCTGGGGGAGCGTCTGTCTCTACATATTTACCTCATATTTACGTGACAGGTCGAGGCCAAAATAATCCGACTCATCAACTCTCCCATTCTGACCTCAAAACTTGACCCACTTGCCCTACGCCAAAATATGTTAGTTCCCCTTCCCTCTCCAATAGATATTTACTTTGTTCTTTGCTCCTGAGAACTGCTTGCTCTTGTGGGCCACCGACATTAAAGTTACTGCATCACATGGTTACTATGAGGCCGTTGGTAACCCTTGGCTGCGATGTTGTGGTGTCTATTTCTCACAGTACACCGCTAAGCTTTAGAACTCTTCACCTTTTCACATCTTTCCCAACACCTACGACCTGTTGCATACAAAAAAAAAACAAGTTTTCAATTTTCTCCCAAACTTTTAGATTATCTTAATACATATCCCCTCAATTACCTTTCATTATCCATTCTATTCGTGGAAGGATCCTTCGATATAACAAAGAAATCACTGATAAGCGACAATGTCTTCAAAAGGCATCATTTTGCCCTGGACGTCTAAAGTTCCTTAGAAATGGGCTGTAGTAACGAGAGATCCAATGACAGGAAACCATCTGAAGTCTTATACACATACCATCAATGTTACGTGGCAGGATGGAGTCCTTGAAGGTATCCTAATTTTCACACGTTAACAGGAACTTTAAGAGGAGGAGAGCAGACCCCGTGGCAACGTCGGCGAACAAGAGTCCTGCTTGGAACAGGTCGCGGTATTGACTATATCGTACATATAGCCTTTTAAGTGAAGTCAGTTTCCCGTTTGGGTGATCAAACTGTTCAACAACCTGACGCAAATCGCTGTCAGTGAATTAAGTAATCGTGTTTGATTCCTACGTTATCGTACAAGCTAAGACGACGCTACTGTGGTAATAATCGGCGGGTTTTAATGTATGTAAGTAAAGGTGTGACTTCAACGTACTGGATATACTGTGTGGTTACCAGGTCAGGTTAGGTTAGGTTAGGTTAGGTTTGGTTAGGTTAGGTTAACGAGGGATGGACAAGTCCGGGCAACATAGGGTCAGGATTCTCTCTCTCTCTCTCTCTCTCTCTCTCTCTCTCTCTCTCTCTCTCTCTCACGGTGAGCGCTACGCGCTAGCCTCTGCCTTTCTTGAGCTCCTCTGTGGTCACTGTCCACACCACAGAGAGAGGATTGGACACTTCGACTACCGAGGCAAGACATTGAACACGCTTCTACACCAAGCCTCGGTCGACGACGCCTTACATGACAAGCGTTCTTCACTACACCAATGGTAGACCGCCAGTACAACACTGGTGCTTGTCCGACCAATGACAGACGTCCAGTAAAACACTGGTATTTGCCCTACGAATGAGAGACGGTGGTACAACACTGTACAACCAATGGCAGATGTCCTACTTAACAGCTTTGGTTTGCCCGTCTAAACAATATATATATATATATATATATATATATATATATATATATATATATATATATATATATATATATATATAATTTTCTTACCATTTTGTGCTCGATTTCTATTCAAAGAGACAGAAATATATGATTTCTAAATATGATATTGATAGAAATAATGTCTTCTTTTTTTTACAAGTGCGAATTTCGTGGAGCAACGCCACCAGCGGATAAATCTGTGAGCCGACGAAAATGGACGAGAAGAGCAGACAACCCGCCCCAAGAACACCACATGTCAATATTTGCCCGGGCATCGAGCGCGTCAGAAGTGATTAAGGTACGCGTCAATCCACGTACTGGGCAGAAATCCCGAGGCCGAGTACACGCATGTCACTCACACGTACGGGGTCACACACACACACACACACACACACACACACACACACACACACACTCCCAACACACACACACACACACACACACACACACCCCCAACACACACAAACACACACACACACACACACACAAACACTGGCAATCCTTACCTTATTCTTTTCTTTTTTTTTCTCCCAGGATCATCACTATCACTATTCTACTGAGTTCCATCGTGTGTTGTTTTTCCCAGGGTTATCATAATTCTTCCCTTCGGTGGTTCTCTTCTTCTTTTTTACCCCTAGGATCCTCCTCCTCCTCCCACTGGGCCCTATTGCATGTATTTTTTCCCTAGGATCATCATCATCATCATCATCGACATCCTCCTCCTACTACTGCTGCTGGGCCCTAGTAAAAATTTTTTTTTTTCCCAGGATCACCAGAGTCATCCTACGGTTGGCTGCGCTGTTTTCACTTCGAGAAGAGCATCGACAGAATCATTACCCACCTCGTCGCCTTCGCTCGGTGCCGCCAGCACAAGACGTGTAGCAACACCGATTTGAATCGAATTTCGAAAAGGATTTTCTCTTTTTTTTTTTTTGGTGCAATTCTCAATAGTATCTTTTACACCTGCCTCAAGCCTGATGTGTGTGAGGACATATTTGTATAACACACACACACACACACACACACACACACACACACACACACACACACACACACACACACACACACACACACACACAACTACACATATAGGCTCACAAACATTCACATAAGTACGTGCACACATGATCATATTCATGCACCGATATATGCACACATACACACCTACATAATTCTATCTCTTTTTGTTAGCTGAGACGGTATGAGCAGCTGAGGCCCTAATCAACGCCATCCTATTAACGATATATATATATATATATATATATATATATATATATATATATATATATATAGATAGATAGATAGATAGATAGATAGATAGATGGGTAGCCTTAGCCATGTACCCACTTTATCGTCCAACCCCTAGGGGTGGATGAGCAGCTGGGTTGACTGTGGACCGAGTGCCGTAACCAGGATTCAAAACCTAAGCGCTCGACCCTGGGCGGCCCGTGAACGCGTCACGGTCAGGAACGCTTACCGCTACGCCTATAATCCTAAATTTACACCCCGAAACGCGCACAAATACGCAACAAAATGTAATTCCATTAACCTTTAACAGACGAGATTTATAAATTACATTTTTTTCCTACCTAACGACTCGAAACCATTTGTTATGCAGGTAATGACTAGATCCCTTTTTTTTTTTCCGTTATTTTTTTTGCCTCTCTCATGATAGAGGCCTTCAAGTTAGTTCACTAATTGGCATCCCATAAATATCAAATCACATCGTAAATCAATCTTTCATTTTAATTGAAGACAGGCATGATAATCCTAGCCTTCTCCTCCACCAGTAGGGTACAAAATGTTTAAATTCAACACCCCCTCCACAACCAAGGTACGACCCATGAACGTCATGTTATGATTTAGGGGGTACGTTAGTTCGAACCCATGGGTACGAAGGCACGACCTCTGAGTACGAAGGTGAAGACCTTTCAGCACGAGATGGTACGACCCTTCAGCACGAGATGGTACGAACCTTCAACACTAGATGGTACGACCCTTCAACATGATGTCACGACTTAGGGGTACGTCAGTTCGAACCATTGGGTACCAAAGCACGATCTTTAAGCATGGAGGTAAAGACAATGTTGTAACCTCTGGTGACGAGTGTTTGACATTTAGGTACGACGGAACGACCCTTGAGGACGGTACGACCCTTGAGGACGGTACGGCCCTTGAGGACGGTACGACCCTTGAGGACGGTACGACCCTTGAGGACGGTACGACCCTTGAGGACGGTACGACTCTTGAGGACGGTGAGACTCTTGAGGACGGTACGGCCCTGGAGGACGGTACGACCCTGAAGGACAGTATGACCCTGAAGGCCAGTACGACCCTTGTGAATTGATGGACTGATCATTCACCTAACCCTTAAAGGATCAAACCTAAGGCTGAAAAAAAACTCTATTATCTCTTTAAGTGTCGTATACCGTCCTCTGTAAGGGATTACTAATGTAAATACGTATTTCTTAAAGAGCTTCTGGGATTTAATCAACAACATGTCGGGTCTGATTCGAAGGCCAACGCACGCAGAAAAATGGGGAAAAAATGGACAAACACTCGTTGGGGTTCATATGACCTCCTGTAAAAATCCTGTGAGCATAATAAACTGGCAACGCTAATTTCGCACGATTTACAGGCTATTCTGAAGGCTCATTAATTCAAGACAAGAGGAAAAAAAAAATGGTAAAGGCGAAATTTGTGGGAAGAAATTATGTTGCAAGTGGTATAGGGGGAGAGTCTGTCTGGCCGAGTTAGTCCCCTGGATTATGAAGAGAAATACGCCAGGGGAACAAGAAAATCTTTTGGGTTGAAGTCGGGAGGGTCTGAGAAAACAGAAAATGGTATATATATATATATATATATATATATATATATATATATATATATATATATATATATATATATATATACATATATATATCCCTGGGGATTGGGGAGAAAGAAGACTTCCCACGTATTCCCTGCATGTCGTAGAAGGCGACTAAAAGGGGAGGGAGCGGGGGGCTGGAAATCCTCCCCTCTTATTTCTTTTTTCTTAATTTTCCAAATGAAGAAACAGAGAAGGGGCCAGGTGAGGATATTCCCTCAAAGGCCCAGTCCTCTGTTCTAAACGCTACCTCGCTAACGCGGGAAATGGCGAATAGTATAAATATATACGTGTAGGAAGAGAGGAAAGTGATTGGTTCTCAGTGAATGTAGGTTTGCGGCAGGGGTGTGTGATGTCTCCATGGTTGTTTAATTTGTTTATGGATGGGGTTGTTAGGGAGGTAAATGCAAGAGTTTTGGAAAGAGGGGCAAGTATGAAGTCTGTTGGGGATGAGAGAGCTTGGGAAGTGAGTCAGTTGTTGTTCGCTGATGATACAGCGCTGGTGGCTGATTCATGTGAGAAACTGCAGAAGCTGGTGACTGAGTTTGGTAAAGTGTGTGGAAGAAGAAAGTTAAGAGTAAATGTGAATAAGAGCAAGGTTATTAGGTACAGTAAGGTTGAGGGTCAAGTCAATTGGGAGGTGAGTTTGAATGGAGAAAAACTGGAGGAAGTGAAGTGTTTTAGATATCTGGGAGTGGATCTGGCAGCGGATGGAACCATGGAAGCGGAAGTGGATCATAGGGTGGGGGAGGGGGCGAAAATTCTGGGGGCCTTGAAGAATGTGTGGAAGTCGAGAACATTATCTCGGAAAGCAAAAATGGGTATGTTTGAAGGAATAGTGGTTCCAACAATGTTGTATGGTTGCGAGGCGTGGGCTATGGATAGAGTTGTGCGCAGGAGGATGGATGTGCTGGAAATGAGATGTTTGAGGACAATGTGTGGTGTGAGGTGGTTTGATCGAGTGAGTAACGTAAGGGTAAGAGTGATGTGTGGAAATAAAAAGAGCGTGGTTGAGAGAGCAGAAGAGGGTGTTTTGAAGTGGTTTGGGCACATGGAGAGGATGAGTGAGGAAAGATTGACCAAGAGGATATATGTGTCGGAGGTGGAGGGAGCAAGGAGAAGAGGGAGACCAAATTGGAGGTGGAAAGATGGAGTGAAAAAGATTTTGTGTGATCGGGGCCTGAACATGCAGGAGGGTGAAAGGAGGGCAAGGAATAGAGTGAATTGGAGCGATGTGGTATACCGGGGTTGACGTGCTGTCAGTGGATTGTATCAAGGCATGTGAAGCGTCTGGATATATATATATATATATATATATATATATATATATATATATATATATATATATATATATATATATATATATATATATATATATATATATATATATATATATATATATATATATATATATAGGACTTAGAGGGTAAGTGTTACCGGGCTCCGCCTGCTACAGGTTACACTGCGTGTGGAAAGACATCTTTGAATAGGCTACATCATCGGGAGTACAGTGTCATAAAAAGAAACTTACTACTCCAAAGCTCTCGACATTTCCCTGCTGCTGGAGCATGCGTAGCCTCGGGCTCCCGGATCGTTTTAAGTAGAGGACTTGGGTAACACCAAGACTTTTTCATAGGGCGAACTAACAGGAAAACAGCGTAGCGCGAAAAGTACTTCTGGACAGAGACTTGAAACTAACCAAATGTCTCCTCATAAGAACCTTGATGTGGATAGACGCTATAAAAGAATAACTTAGATGCCGTAAACCCGTTGGACACGAAGCCGTGGTAATTCTCTCTCTCTCTCTCTCTCTCTCTCTCTCTCTCTCTCTCTCTCTCTCTCTCTCTCTCTCTCTCTCTCAGTTAAGGCAGTAGGTGGTAGACAGCAACAGACCAGGGAGGTATGTATATACTGCTGGTACTCCCCGCCTGGGTAGCGGTAGTGATGGCTGCGCAGTGAGCCACCAGCACTTCAGTGGCTGTCAGGTGTCAGGAGTGTTTCTGCCTCACCCACACGTGGGCTGCTGGCTTTCAGTCCACAAACGTACAGTCTCTCCTTCTCAGACATTAACATTCATACGACGCGTTCTTCGTAAACTCAAGTGTCTTCCTGCGGTGAAAGTTACGCGCTAGCTCTGCCTTTTTTGTGCAAGATTTCGTCGCAAGTATAATCGTAAGTGCTCTCTCTCTCTCTCTCTCTCTCTCTCTCTCTCTCTCTCTCTCTCTCTCTCTCTCTCTCTAAGCCTCCTTAAAAGCCCTCCTTTCTCCCTCTCTCGTAACCCCCGATATGGTTGTCCGCCCTACATTTTCGTCGCAGACATTCGCAAACACATCTGGAAAACAAGCTCGTTCTGTAAGCATCGTGAAATGCTGCGGATTCTCAATGGGAGTCTAATTGGGCTAGAGACGTCCAGTGAGGGAGAGAGAGAGAGAGAGAGAGAGAGAGAGAGAGAGAGAGAGAGAGAGAGAGAGAGAGAGAGAGAGAGAGAGAAGAGCGCGTGAATTCAGAGAGTGTTGAGATAAATGAAAGAAAAAAAAAAGAGTGTATTAGAGCGAAAAAAAAAGAAGTCTTTCTAACGCACCTAATGCGAGTGTGTTGGGTTAAGAAATTGGTGTTGAGGACTGCGGCCTGTTAGAATCGTGAGTGTATTGGGCATCGTCAATAGAGTGCGTTTAAGGTTTTACTGACACAATCGAGAGTCTGTTGATGTAGCTCGCGAGAGTGCATTCAGTGTGCGGAAAATCAATAGCGTGTTGATCTGAAACGAAAAAAAAAAAAGAAAAAAAAAGATATTCTTCTCAAACGAAAAAAAAATAGAAGATATTCTCAATATTCAGAGACTATAAAGAGTACGGCGTTGAGTCAGCATAAAAAAAATATATATATATATATATTCAGTATTCAAAGACTTCCCCCCCAAAAAAAACTTTTGAGTTTACGCTTATTAAGCAAGAAGTGGATAGAGCAACATGTTCTTTGGACGTGAGTAGTAGGATGAGGGCCTCAATTGCTCTCGGCGGACATGATTCGAGTGATATTATTCAGCGTTTTTCTCTTTAACGTATTATCACCGTTCATTAACGTAGGCAAAATAAGAAGGGAAAATCACTTCTTTAACACGATCAAACTGCGCACATCCTGGGAAACTGCCTACGCAATTCAGACATAATGATAAACATCACAGATCTTGAAAACGGCCCCCCTTCCCCCCAGAAAAAACCCCTCTCTAGATTTTAAGAGAAAATATGTCTATTTCTCTCACGTTTATGCCTCTCGTAACAGATCTTTCTTTATATATGTCTATCTATGTTGTAAGTTCTATATCCAACTAATGCATTCTATCGTTGACAATATAAACTACTACCCCATCCATCATCGTTTATATAGAGTTTGAAGGTGGGTTCAGAGAGGCTTTTCGTGACTTGGTCGCAAAAAATAGATTCTCTCTCTCTCGTTACTCACACGTTTACCTGATGGCGAGGGAGGCCCACTCCGGACGCTAAACCCTCCTGGAGCACGACGATACAACCCCTTGATTATGACGGTGCAATCTTCGAGAACGACCGCGCGAACCTTTAGCAAGATCGTACTCCTTTGATCATGACGGTTCGACCCTTTTGAGATCGACGGTACGAATCTCCAGCATGACGGTACGATCCTCGATTTTGTCGTTGTGACCTTTGAGAAAGATGATACGACACTTGAACACGACTGTTCGATCCTTGATTAAGTCGGTGCGACCCTGGAGAACGACGGTACGTACCTTTAGAATGACGGTACGACCCCTTGTTGATAATGATGGTGCGTCACCTGGGAAGACGGTACGACCACTCAAACACGATGGTACGTTCCTTCAACTAAATCCCTTAGATATGATGGCCTGACCTCTGATCTCACCCTTAAGGGTTGGTTAGTTCGGTCCAAGGCCAGGCCACCACCATGCCTAAGGTCCAGTCAATAGTACACCATCGGTAGACTCAACAAACTAAGAGCGAGTGCTAACGCTTGGAGACCACAGACAGACCTCACCTCACCTCACCT
Organism: Panulirus ornatus; assembly: GCF_036320965.1. NCBI lineage: Eukaryota > Metazoa > Arthropoda > Malacostraca > Decapoda > Palinuridae > Panulirus > Panulirus ornatus. Next base: position 19,686,728 of record NC_092233.1, on the reverse strand, counting down.
CCCTCAGTCGAAGCGAATGAGCCATCATCAGTTCCTCGACGCTGCCACAACTTGTGGCATCACAACCACCAGATGTTCCTCTCACCTTCCCTCCCTCTCCCACTGCTCACGCAGGTAACAGATGTCCAAATCACGTTCGTATTCTCGTCAAAAATCAACCAAAAAAAATTTCTCAATATCCCCCCCCCCCCCCCAATCCTGATTATCAGGCATTTGAGGGCCTAATTCATCGTAATTCTACTGCAATTTTGGTACGCCTTGCGTCCCAGCGCATCACCGAAAGTCCACGAATTTCGCTTTGCATCTGAAGTGAAATCAAACGACTATCAGGGGTGGCCACGAGTCCGCTGCAAGTCACCTGTAACAAGTTTTCTTGAGACGAGAAATGAATCTAACCGTTTTCTGTTCTTTTAGCAGTGACGGCAACGCGAATGAAAAAAAAAAAAAAATTCAGTCGAAAATACTGCTGTTTCGTAAGCTTCTTGCCCTGTGATACAGTGATCATTAGCGAGTGCGCTTAAGACACACTAGCGTTAACATTAGTGCGCCAAGAAGTGCGTTAAAACACATCAATCGAGTAAAAGTGCTTTAAAACATACTAAAGTTGAGTAACAGTGCGTTAAAGATACACTAGCGTGAGTACCTGTGCGTTAAGGCGCACTGGCGTTGAGTAAGAAACAAGAGCGTGTTGAACTAGAGAAACGAACGGGAGACACACTGATGTACGTCTGGTGACTGCTTAAAAAAAAATAGTTAACAAGGAGGACGATCCATATCATGGCCAACGGGAAATACAAGTGTGCAGAGACGAGTGGAAGCGATAGTGGAGAAGTAGAACCGCTTGTGTTGTGGATGAGAGGCACTGGGAATGATGGTGGTGGATCGAGGTCAGAGAGCCGGAGGGGATGTATGGGAAAGGACGGAGGAGAGGCGAAGAGTCGAAAATGGGGTCTTTAAGAGTTCTGGGATGGGCAAGTGGTCTTGTTGGAATGGACGTGAAGGAGAGACAGAGAGAAGGATGCCATGGAATGGGTCCTGTGGAAGTACTAGCGAAAGAGTGTTGATGAATTAGCAACGTTGTCGCTAAGGAAGCTGTGAATGTAGCGATACTACACTAACGACTTCGTTGCGAGTGATGTGGACGCTGGTAGAACACCGCTGACAGCAAACAGTTCTGTGAATATGCGGTTATCACACTCGACGGAGAAATAAGATATATTATTCATATCTATTTGAAATATTGCGGGGAGGAGCAAGCCAGGACACCATCAAACAGACAGGAAGAAAGCCAAGATACCACTAAACGGAAACGGAGGCTTAGCAACACCGAACAGACAAGACAGGCCAGGGCACCACCAAAGGAACAGACAGCAAACTAGGGCACCACCAAACCCACAGACAACAACCCAGGATACCATCAAACGAACAGACAGCAGACCAGGACGCCACCAAACACACAGACAGCAAGCCGGGGCAACAACAAAGGAACATACAACAGACAACGAGCCAGGACACCATCAAACCCACAGACAACAAGCCATGACACCATCAAACCCACAGACAACGAGCCAGGATACCATCAAACCCACAGACAACAAGCCATGACACCATCAAACCCACAGACAACAAGCCAGGACACCATCAAACCCACAGACAACAACCCAGGATACCATCAAACGAACAGACAGCAGACCAGGACGCCACCAAACACACAGACAGCAAGCCGGGGCAACAACAAAGGAACATACAACAGACAACGAGCCAGGACACCATCAAACCCACAGACAACAAGCCATGACACCATCAAACCCACAGACAACAAGCCATGACACCATCAATCCCACAGACAACGAGCCAGGACACTATCAAACGAACAGACAAAAAGGTCATTCTTAATGCCCATATATCACTCATCATGCCCGACAGGAGAGGACATTGCAATCTCTAGTGTACAAATCATGAACCAGGAGAGAAAAAAAGCAAAATCGCCACGAAAACCGCCAGATAACGGGACACATGCATGGAACATAACAATGAATATAAATCCTCATCATAACACCTCACTCAGCACACATGAGAGGCGCAACGTTTGGAGACTGAACTGCTGAAATGACTTGATGTATCCCTTTCCATTCCTTCCCACAACCAAGCAACACCAGCAACACACTGTTTCCCCACTCATCCTTTTACCCAGGCATATTTCCCAACACCACGTAGAAACACAGAGTATACTCTCATTCCCAGCCCGGTACCTCGCAACACCAGAGAGAAAGAGAAACACAGTGCTTCCCTCGTCCCAACCCCACTACCTAGCAACATCATGGATCCCAGAGCACCACTCAACTCGACTATGGCCTGCTAACTACCCCGTTGTTGCCGGTTCTTGTAATTTGTAGCGCAGGTACCCAGCCACCTGAGGGAGAGGAAGAGAGAGGGAGGGAGGAAGAGAGAGGGTTCACCTCTCAAGGTCACCTGGGAGGCATTACAGGGAATTGTATGACCCAAGCGTATCCATTGTTGAGCTTGGAAGTCATTACGCTGGGTCACACACACACACACACACACACACACACACACTCCTTTCCCTTACGGATCGGGAGGGGTGGAGGGTAGGGAAGAATATGACTCGCCTTGCGCTGGGAGGGGAATGCAGAATATGAATTCCTTTCGCGTGGAAAGGGAAGAAGAAGGTGACTACCAATATAGGCTACGGACGAGAGGGATGTGACATTCCCTAGACTGATGAAGGAAGGATTTGACTTCCCATTGACGTGGAAGTGAAGGAAGTGACATCCCTTCGGCTGAAGGATAGAGAGGTGTGGTATCCCAGAGGCTGCAGGTCAGAAAATAAGACATCCCAACACTTGCTGGAGAGATTGTGACATCCCTTCACTTGGGGAGAGAAGAGTGCGACATCCTTTCAGCTATGAGAGAGAAGGACGTGTCATCCCTTCATCTGTAAGAAACAAGGATTTCTCATCCCTTCAGCTACAGCTAAGAATGTGACATCCCTTCACCTGCAGGAGAGAAGAACCTGACATCCTTCCGGCTGCAGCAGAAAAGGTGACATCCCCATCAGTCGTAAGGAAGAATACGACATCCCTTCGACTGTAGGGTTGCAGCAGAACGTGACATCCTCAACCAAAAGGCAGTTGAAGCTATCTTCATTGTCTGTTAGACATCCACTACCATATCTACTCCTGATCGAACCTAATAATCTACCTTGAGCCTTGATTTATAATTTCTTCCGCTTCAGGACATCGCTCAAATCATCTTCGAATCAAACTAAAAAAATATCGATCATACGACACGATTTAAGACACCGCATACCATGTCTTCTGACTGACTACCGCGTTTAACGCAGCGAATGGAACCTTCCTACGGAATGGATCTCTCGCTCGGGACAATATCCTACGAAAAAATGAAAACCATAGACGACGGAGAACACCTTCGTTCCTGGCGTACTACGGTAGGGCATTAGGACACTTTTTTTCTAATAGGATATTTTACGTCTCTGAATGAATCCTGCAGTACAGAAACTCTATATTTCAGTGTTATTTGTTGATACAAAAACGGGATTTGTATAAAGAAAAAGAAAATGAAGACAATTTAACTTTTGTATCTATTACCTCATGCTGGCTATTAAGAAACTATCACACGTCTCTTACTTCATGATTCTAATCATACAGGATGCTTAAAATGTCTCTATTTCTTGTCTAAGTAGTATAAAGATACTCGTATAAGAATACACAGATAAAGTGTTCCCAATGACCAATCCTGACTGCAAGCACGTTGTAATGCGTTTATAGGTCAGAATTCATCTCTGAATCTTCCAATCTAACGCTAGAATACTTTCACGTCAGTCAGTGAGCTATTCATGTCATCATCATCTTTACCTAAGTTGAAGTATGTCGAAGGTTCTTACAGACTGTGACACATCAAGTTGTTCTTATTCACTTCCTACTCGCTGTTCACTAGCTCACGTACTCACTCGTTCACTTATACAGGTCCTAGATCCACCTTCCGCTTAGAGGCACCTGGAAGATGCATGAACTCACCCTTGCCAGTCATCTATCGACTGTATACTGGCACCTTTACCAGTTACTTGTAAAATGAATAATCTCAAATGAATAATATTTCCACTGTCGCCTGTATCCTGTATACATTCATCTTTCCCAGTCACCTGTAGGCTGCATACACTGACCCTCCCAAGCCACCTGTAACCTGCATACTCCCACTTTTACTGACCACTTTCCCAGCCACCTGTAACCTGTATACTCCCAACATTACTGACAACCCTTCCTAGCCACCTGTAACCTGACACGCCCCCTCCACCCGTCCAGGTTGAAACAGACATAATAAACTGGATCTCATTAACCCGGGGCGTTCTCCTCCTACACTGCGCGTTCGGAGGGCGTTCTCTCTCTCTCTCTCTCTCTCTCTCTCTCTCTCTCTCTCTCTCTCTCTCTCTCTCTCTCTCTCTCTCCTTGCGTTCTGAAGAGTTCTCCACGCCTGTACTACAAATCCCTTGTCTAGGACACAGAAGCTATTACATGTCGCTATCATCATTCATTAAAGCATTTTCTATTGTCTCCTGTTCGGCATTCAGTTAGTAAGATCGTCCCCAGTTCGGCCTACAACTCGTCCCTAGCGTGCCTTATCGTCTACAGTTCGGCAGCTCACAACTCGTCCCTAGCTCAGCATATTATCTTCAGTTCGGCAACCCACAGCTAATTCCTAGCTCGGCATATCGTCACAAGTTCGGCAAACCCACTGCTCGTTCTTAGCTCGCCATATCGTCTCCAGTTCGGCAAACCCACAGCACGTCCCTAGCCCAGCATATCGCCTCTAGTTCGGCGACCCATGGCCATTATTTATACCGCTATGGACAGGAACACAGCCAGCTCGCCGGACAAGGCGAGGGATGTACACTCTATTTGAGCTGTCAGTTTATTAAGCGGTGGGGCGGAGGGTTTCTTTGTTTTCTTCGCTAAGACATGCTGAAACCTCGCTCGGGTTTCTCGCGCAGTTGGCCCCGCGGAAAGGGTCTCTCTCTCTCTCTCTCTCTCTCTCTCTCTCTCTCTCTCTCTCTCTCTCTCTCTCTCTCTCTCTCTCTCTCCTCATTGTTTGGTAATAATAGATTTCACGGGATCATAGTCTTTCAAGTTATGCTGTATTCTTTCACAATCTTATATATAAATATATATATATATATATATATATATATATATATATATATATATATATATATACAATCACTACTAAAACGAGTAAATAAGAACAGTGAGTACTTTCGATTATTACACCCTCAGAAAGAGTGTGCATATACCTCTTTTATATATATATATATATATATATATATATATATATATATATATATATATATATATATATATATCAGAGAACATACAAATCTTCAACAGCTAGGATCGAACCCGGGACCCTTGTGCACAGGGGTCCCGGGTTCGATCCTGGCTGTTGGAGGTTTGTATGTTCTATGGAGGAGCGCGTTCATATATATATATATATATATATATATATATATATATATATATATATATATATATATATATATATATATATATATTCTTTCTTTCATACGATTCGCCATTTCCCGCGTCAGCGAGGTAGCGTTAAGAACAGAGGACTGGGCCTTTGAGAAAACATCCTCATCCAGCCCCCTTCTCTGTTCCTTCCTTTGGAAAAAAAAAAAAAAGAGAGGGAAGGATTTCCAGCCCCTCGCTCCCTTCCCTTTTAGTCGCCTTCTACGACACGCAGGGAATACGTGGGAAGTATTCTTTCTCCCCTATCCCCAGGGATAATATATATATATATATATATATATATATATATATATATATATATATATATATATATATATATATATATATAATTCACAGGATTCCAATTGCTTGAATTGACCCAAAGTGAAAAGTTTGAAAAGTTACATTCTGGCGTGGCTGTTAAGTTGTCAGTTGAATTTACAAAGTACTGTCTCGTCAAAGAACTTCCCATTTCAAAGGAGTCCATCCTGTCACTGCTGCTGAGTGTAGCGCAGACTTGCAGCTGCTACAGCCCGTGGAAAATGGTTCGCGGAGTAATACTAGGACCCTTTCAGAAAGGAGTTCAGAGACAAACAAACAAACAAAATTACTTTAGTATTCAAGGTAAAGGTTAAAGGAAATCTAAGACATATTAAAAGGGTTATAACAACCATTAGATAGAGGATTACAGTGACTTACAAACAAAACTAAAACATAAAGAACACATTACAGACACACAAAAAAAGCTTAACGATTCAAAAGACACAAACTACGATATCTATTTGAATCGCTACAGGATTATCTATCGTTCATGCTAAGCTTAAGTACGATACTTAAGGCTAGGCTAAACTACTGTAATGTCTATCTGAACCGTCGACGAGCCTAAGCTAATCTACGATATCTATCGGAATCGTCGAAGCTTCAGTGTTCTGACTAGGCTAAACTGCAATATCTACTTAAGACGCTAAAGCATTATCGTTCCGGCTGGGCGTAGTTTTGATTATATAAATAAATGATTAAATATATATATATATATATATATATATATATATATATATATATATATATATATATATATATATATTATTATTATATTTATTTACTTTGCTTTGTCGCTGTCTCCCGCGTTTGCGAGGTAGCGCAAGGAAACAGACGAAAGAAATGGCCCAACCCACCCCCATACACATGTATATACATACACGTCCACACACGCAAATATACATACCTATACATCTCAATGTACACATATATATACACACACAGACACATACATATATACCCATGCACACAATTCACACTGTCTGCCTTTATTCATTCCCATTGCCACCTCGCCACACATGGATATATATATATATATATATATATATATATATTTATATATATATATATATATATATATAAACTGATTAAAGGAAACCCAACCTTGTAAGAAAACGGTAGTACTACTGCGCTAAAATACATATAGAAAAAAAAAAAAAAAGAAATCGTGATTCAAGGGGTAACCAAAGGATACACCATGAAGCAACAAGAGAGATGCATAAAAAAAAAAAGAATGAGAGAAAACATAAAGTAAAGGAGGATATACTGAGGCAAGAAACCGCTCCTAGGTTACCTCTGCCTCGGTGAACGCACCAAGTAAGAAACAGCTCCTGGCTCGGTGAACGCACCAAGTAAGAAACAGCTCCTGGCTCGGTGAACGCACCAAGTAAGAAACAGCTCCTGGCGCGGTGAACGCACCAAGTTTTGACGCACGAGATTTGCATAATCGTGCTACCATACCTACGCCCAGTGTGAGAGACCAGTGCTGCTTTAAAGACCTTCAAGACCCTACGTGGCCGAACCTGTCTATTGCCACGGCTGATTCTTCTCTCGATATTGCCGCATAAACTCCTTTTACGTCTTCCCACGCATTTCTATCCTCCGTTGCCCCTTTCTTCTAGAGCAAAGAAAGGAAATTTACATAACGGCCAGCCGTCCCTCCTACTCCCAACAGTACGAGGGGCAGCTTCAGTGGAGAGAGAGAGAGAGAGAGAGAGAGAGAGAGAGAGAGAGAGAGAGAGAGAGAGAGAGAGAGAGTGTACGTACGTACTCGAATCAGAGATTAGTATCTGCACAAGGAGCTGAAGATGACCTCAGCTAACCTCACTACTACTGAGAGCCTTGAGTGTCCGATATATTACACTCGAACTTACGTTCGCATGTCACCGGTCTTAAGCCTTTACAATATGACATGATGTACACAATGAAAAAAAAATATATATATATATATGGCCATACTAGAAACTGCCCCGTGCGGTTTTCTTTTTTTTGTACTGCGCTGGTAATAAAAAAAAAAAAAGGCTTGATAAAGCTATCAAGCTATCAAGATATTTGTTTTCTATTTTTTCCCCATAACCCTATAAGATCCTACACAAACCTTAACCTCGCCCAACCTAACCTTACAAAATCCAACCAAAGCTAACGAAACAAACATTAACCACACCAATCTAACCTAACCAAACTTTAATCTAACCTAACTCAACCTTCCTACGCAAACCTAACCAAAACTCACCTCACCTTATCGAACCTAAACTAACTTAAAAATAACCTAAATATAAATGTCTGAGTTAGAAAAAAACCTTATTTCAATCGCGCTTTACGAAACACAAACCACTTCGAAGTAAACATCCTTCCCAGTTCCTTCTTGTAGTGCAATGCTGAGGTGACAAATGTCGATGTGCATTGTGTACCAAATGTTCTTAAATTTCCAGCATTTTCCGTCATAATCACGTGATATCTTCCAGCATTTTCCGTCATCATCATGCGATCATTTTCAGCATGTATTGTCATAATCACCTGATCATTTTCAGCATGTCCCGTCATAATCACTTAGCACGTCATGCTGAAAATATATGGTATACTATACTGAAAGTAACTAATTAGCCACAAAATTACTACTATTGCTGCTACTACTACTACTACCACCACCACCACTACTACTACTATCCGGAAGAGTGTACTTATGTGAGGGACAACTTAAATTAATCTTACGAGAACTTAATCCACACAGACTAATGGAAACGAACATTAAACATTTGCACAGCGACATGCGAGGCCCATATTAAGGCAGCCTTTCCGGATAGACAGTAACACTCAAACAGTGTTTCAGTGAGAAGGCAAGTCCCCTTCATCTATTGCAAATGGTACGTACGAACCTGTTTTAATCAATTACTTATAAAGACATCATTATTATTCAGTCTAGTTCGGCAGGGATTTTAAAAAAATTGGTCTCCCATTAAACTCCCCATTAAACTGGCTCTTTAGAAGATACCCCCTGAATTTTGGGCTAAGCCAGCCCACTTGCCCTTTGGCGAGTCACTTACCTCAATCAGAAATTATTTAGACTAATAACACGAGATTCTCTGATAATGACAGTAATTTGGATAATGTGTTCTGCATATTTCATGGGATGTGCCCATTAGCCTTCAACAAATTGCGACTGTGGCTTGGGGCTTGAAGAGGAGGATCTGATGGTGAGAAGTGGGCAAGTGTCGAGGAGAAATGATGAAAAGTGGAGTTAAAAGGTCTTGTGGAAACACAGGTCTTAACAGACTCCCTCCTCCTCATTACCTGCCCGGGACGACTAAAACACGTTTTCATTTCCATCATCATGTTAAAGACGAGTGACCTGTGACCTGTGATGAAATAACCTGGTGACCTGTAAACTCGTTTGAGATCTTTTTTTTTTCCCCTGGTGACTCCAGGTAATCCTTTACTTTACACATTACATGACTGTTCGTTCGCTCGATGTACGTATGGCCTGGAAATCGACAGCAGGTTTATCGACCCAGTTCTTTCGTCTATGACTCTGTTCTTTCGTCTATGGCCCTTGTTCTTTCGTCTATGACCCTATTCTTTCGTTTATGACCCTGCTCTTCATGAGTGATATCTTAGAAGGTTTCACCTGTGACCTTATATCACTGTTCTTCTACTGTGACCTATGTCGGTAACTATTCATATACTTACTGTCCATGGGCAAGTACTTGATTACATACTTACGACGCAATTTTCGCCATAAGACAGCGCACGAAGAACGAGTTGTGTGAGTTATGTAGTGTTCGATTGTGGACCAAAGAACAAAAAAGAAGTGAAGATGCCAGTAGCCCAAGTGTGGGTTTGGTAGAAAGAAATGACCGGTACCAGGGCACAAAGAGTGACACTTGGCAGTCACTGAAGTAATGGCTCATTTCGCAGCCGTCAGTAAACCTGCCGATAAACAGGGAGAGAGAGAGAGAGAGAGAGAGAGAGAGAGAGAGAGAGAGAGAGAGAGAGAGAGAGAGAGAGAGAGAGAGAGAGAGTAATAAAAAAAAAAGAAAACGAGAAAAAACGGAGAGTCCACACGGGCGATATAACAAGGTCAGGTATGCAGAAACACGCTCATGTCTGCCGGGGTTGTTGGTATACTACTGTACTTAGTGCACGCCAGATGACGTGGTTTGGAGACCATGGCTTAGAGGAAGTGGTTTGGAGGCCGTGACTTGGAGGTCGTGGTTTGGAGGTCGGGGTTTGGATAGATCGTGACTCGGAGATTGTAGTTTGGATAGGACGTGATGTAGGGGCCGTGGCTTTGTTAGGACGTGGTTTGGATAAGACGTGGCTCGGATAGGACGTGGCTCGGATAGGACGTGGCTTGGATAGGACGTGGCTTATACAGGACATGGCTCGGATAGGACATGGCTCGAACAGGACGTGGCTTGGATAGGACGTGGCTCGAATAGGACGTGGCTTGGATAGGACGTGGCTTGCATAAACCTAGCCTGGGGCAGGACGTTGCTAGGATAGGACGTGCTTCCAAGAATGTGGCACTGAGGTCGTGGCTTCAACATCGTAGCTCGCTGAGACCACCACCAATAAAGTGAGGCAGAACTTCATGTCTTCCCCCCGGGTGTTGAGATCCTTGCTCAGCAGGAACTCCGATGTTCTGTATGTACTGTACAAATCTGGTGTGATGAAGATGAGTGAACCTTCGCTTTGTGTGTGTGTGTGTGTGTGTGTGTGTGTGTGTGTGTGTGTGTGTGTGTGTGTGTGTGTCGAATACTGTTGGCTGGTGACATTACTTTCTGTTTTTGTGTGTTCGCGACGGAGTGGCGTTCGTCATATCATGTCTACTCGATTTTCCTCATGTGCTTTACCCTCGGTTTTAGTCGTTTCAGTTGGGTTATTTCTATCGTCAGACGCCATATGATAAAACAAAAACACCCATTTTCTATGCTATTTAAAGTATGCTGGGGAAGTGGCCTGTTTTCGAACGGCTTCGTTAGAAATTTATCCGAAGGGAAATATGATCTAGCTCGTTGCAGGATATTGAGCTGATCCTGATGGACAGAGGACGAGAAAATGGATTCCCGTGAGATCATACGGTATTCATCAACAAACAAATCTAGTTTCCAGCCAGCCCGTTTTCTAACGTGATTCGCGTCCGTAGCTCAGGATATGTATTAATCCTTTTTCTTCATGCCACAACCCTTGATGGCTTTCGAGATAATCTGTGTCATTCGCTTGGGACTACTGAGATACAGGTTCTTAAGTGCGGTGTTCTGAGCAACTCTGTAATAAGGAGAAGGCTGTTGTGAAATCACAGTCACAAAGACGAACCGTAGGGGAAAAAAAAACTGGTACTCGTCATCATTATTATTTTCTCGTTTCTTCAGTTCAAATATACAGTACAGTCCAGTTCCTCAACTTACAAGTTAGCAGGAGGCCTTATCTTTACGGTGGTTACGTCTGTCTATTCCTCTTTATTCTTCAGTTCAAACGTTTTGCCTCGAAGATAATTTTCTAGCCACTCATTCTATTCTGTTATTGTTTACTCTCTCCCTTTTTTTTTTTTTGATGCATTACAATCTTCCTTCATGTTCCTGTTATCTTCCTTATACTATTCCGTTCTTATTTGGGCCCAGTCTCTCATTAACATACACTCTTTTTTACATATTTATATCTTTTACCTCTTTTTCACACTCTTTTTATTTTCTTCCTTCCTCATCTTCCACGCTACCACCCACCACATCGCCATTTCCGACGTTGATGGCCTAAACCCTGAGTACTCTTGGCTGTCTGGCTTACCACGAGGTACTCCCCAGCCTCCAGGTCGTAATCCTCCCAAACCTTCGATTTCTCAATACTTGGCCTTATGCTCTGGTCCTCCTCCACCTGCTCTACCCTTTGATCCATTGCTCAAAAACGATCCACGATTTCGAGTCTTGCTATACCTCCTCCCTGAGCGTGAAATGCGCCTGTGTCTCCAACCAACGATACATGATTTCGAGTCTTGCTATACCTCCTCCCTGAGCGTGAAATGCGGCTGTCTCCAACACCAATCTCAACTCGTTTCTCAAATTCCTCAACATGACTCCAGTTCGCCAGCTGGTCGGTCAACCTCACCTTTCTTGTTTTTGTTTTTTTTCCACTTCAAACTTTCCTGATTATGACTATTCTCTGAATGTAATTTCTTAAGTCGTCATAGCCTAAAAGCCAACCTTTAAATTTCTTAATTATCAGTCTCCTTGTGGTAGATTGCTCCCAAGATTTGCTTAACGAAATTTCCATAAATTGTCTGCCTTCACATCACCACCTGGCAATACCCACGTTCAAACGCCGCTCACTCGAACAGTCTTCAGCCACTCTCTCGTTACTAATTATCTCCCAACAGACACATGGCAACCTTAGCCACGCCACACCCACACTCACCAACCCTGTGGCCAGTAATTAAGGAATTAGTTACACACACACACACACACACACTCTCTCTCTCTCTCTCTCTCTCTCTCTCTCTCTCTCTCTCTCTCTCTCTCTCTCTCTCTCTCTCTCAAACACACACACACACACAAACACAAACACAACACACACTGACACACACACACACATACAGACACACAAACACTTACACAGACAAAGACAGACAGAAAGACAGACAGACAGACAGACAGACAGACAGACACACACACACACACACACACACACACACACACACACACACACACACACACACCCTGAACAGACGACAGAAATAAAATCTTCAACCACGTAACCCTACCAGCTATAAGGCTCTAGCCGTGAGAAAGAGACTAAAGTAACATTACAACAACAGAGGCGAGGAAAATTAGACTTCGCCAAGAACCCACATCATATGTTTAAGGAAAGAGACCACGTCTTGTTCAGCGCTGATATATATATATATATATAAAAACCTAAAGGTACAGACATTCCCGATGAAGTAACGCCTCTTACATTCCACTAATTACAGGTTTGGGTGTGCATATATCCTCTCACGGCACAGGACCAGAGAGAGAGAGAGAGAGAGAAACCCGACGCAAGAAACAGTTTCGAGCGGTACTCTTGAAGCATCGATAACACCGATCAGACAAGTTGCACTCGAGACCCCAGCGATAACAATGGATACAGGTGTATCCTAAAGTTGAAACTGCATTAAGTCCCCGAGCGGAGGAGTTCGGAGGACTCTGATGATACCCAAAGATTGTACCTTCCAAGTTCAGCTGGGGGGGTAGATGAGCTCATCAGCTGGATGACTAAATTAGCTCCTCAGGGAGACTGAATTAGTTCCCCGGGTGTGTCGAAAGGCACCTGTCTAAGGAGTACACACACACACCCACACAATCGCTGGTCAAAGAGAAAAACTGGTTATTTAGATGCCGCGCCGGGTGTTTGAGAGGTCGGCGAGATCAATGAAGGCTGCTGCTCAATCGCCGTTATGAGAGATGAGTCTCTCGTTATGAGGAGCCTACCACCCGTAATGAACGGCTAGGTCTCCGTAATGAGGGGCTACGCCACCGTAAATGAGCGGCCGAGTCTCTCCATAAAGAGAAGCTGAGAATTCTTTCTTCAGGGGACATCGGTCTTCGTTTTTAAGGTATAGATTCTGCCTTGAGGCCGAACTTCCGTCAGGAGAGGCCAAGGTTTTCATTACGGCAGTTACGACCAACATCACGACCACATCACAATCACCACAAAGCCTCGCCCTTTATCAGAGACCTTGTTATTCGTCAAGGGCTTAGTCCTCTGTACAAATCCAGAGCCTTACCCATACTGGGCCTAGTATGCACCACAAGGGCTTATCCGCCACAAACTCAGGGCCTTTAGCAAGGATTTAGTTTTCATCACAGTGCCACAGCCCTTCATCAAAGACCTCGTCATTCGTCAAGGGCTTAGAACTCGATACAAATCCAGAGCCTTACCCATATTGGGTCCAGTATTCACCCCAAAGTTAGAGTATCAAAGGCTTAGTCTATCACAAACCCTGGGCCTTTACCAAGGGCCTGGTTTTCACCACGATGCCAGAGCCCTTATCAAAGGCCTAGCATTGAAGACAAAGTCCGAGCCTTAATCAAATGACAAGCAATCAACTCATACAACCTTGACAAGCAGCCTCCTGTCACACCCAAAAAAGAAACGATAACTCGTAAACTACATCGAAGAAGCGACACTGTACCAAGGTTCTCACCAAATACACACACACACACACACACACACACACACACACACACACACACACACAAAGGTAAAACATTTACCACACAACAATAATACACAACACACACTTTCCTGGCACCCATATACAGCTGACACCGTCCCTAACCCCGGCCATCGTCTGGCATTCTCTATAAACACATGCGAGGAAGGAGGGGAAACGTTCGAACATCATGCATTTGCTTCCTGAATAAGACTCGCGGCTCCATAATGTATTAAGACAATAATTCGTGCAAGGGGCAGCCGGGCTGGAGAGGTAATAAGCGGGCGGACCCAGACTACTCAGTTCTGTAAGTTAGTGAAGATCTTCATGAGGCTAACATCTGAGACGGTGCTGCTGCCAAGGGTGCGGTGAGAGCTGTGTGTGTGTGTGTGTGTGTGTGTGTGTGTGTGTGTAAGGGGTGCGTGAGAGAGTGTGCTGGATGAAGTCGGTTCGGGTTGGTAACAATGTTTGTGTGTGTGTGTGTGTGTGTGTGTGTGTGTGTGTGTGTGTGTGTGTGTGTGTATGCTCAAGTACGTTCAAGTGTGTAAAAAGCTTCAACGTCAATCATGACCTTGATGAAAACGATTCGATCCACAAACTGTATAATACGTACTACATGCCTACCTCTTCAGGTACATGGTTCCTCTATGGCCGGTCATTCGACACCGAGAATGTGAAACAGAAACCAGAAAGTACCGAGCTGAACGATACCAGAAGAAAACAGGTCTATATGATACAGTCGCACTCTTCAGCAACACAAGACGCCTCACTCTGGGAAGCGCCCACAATTATGGAGAAATTCCTGAGAAGCGATGGACGTTAAGGGTTTAATTCTCACCCTTCCCTGACAGACGCACTGTGATTAACATGTTAATGCTCTGCACACAGTGCTACACAATGCAGTATGCGCAAAAACGTAAAACACACAGCGTGCCAATCACTCCCAACCACTCCATCGCCCATTTTGAATCAGGCACAGGAATGTCTCCCTCTCTGGAGACTGAACAACTGCAGATTTTGACTTTTTACCTTACGTATATAACAAAAGAAAAGTCAGTTTCTAATAACATCTCGAGAGTACACACCATGTCGCCACATGAATGAATCGTATCTGCATAAAGATGAATATACAGTTCGCCACAAAACTGAATAATATTTGCATAAAAACGAATATATAGTCAATCCTAGACTCATGTATATAAGGGCTATGTGTGTGTGTGTGTGTGAGAGGGAACACCCTTCCGTCATACACAATATAAACAGTACGGAGCGTTTCAAAAGCCCGGACTCACAGGCAGAATGCATTGGTCACCTTCAATCCAACAGATGCTCAAATTGCATATCATAAGCTTACATATACCTACCCATGGCTAAGTGTATGCAAGTACATGATAGGAAATTTGGAAGTCTAGTGAACTAGAGGTAAAAAGTGAATTCTGCCTATGAGTGCGGACTTCTTGAGACACCCTGTACAAGCTCAGGGAATGGCCGGTAATCACAGAGGGCCCGGTGAGGTAAGTGGGCTCCTTCTGAACCCCGCTGGGTCGGCCTTCAGAAGCCTCCACCACCAGAAACCGCTAAGCTTGTGGCGGCATTGGCCGGGCTCAGGAGGCTCAAGGGGGGTACGAACACATCAACACTGCCACACCAACAAAGATGGAAACTAAGGACCTCAAGCCGAGGAAGGCTACAATTTTACAAGGGAAGCTATAATTCTGGTCAGGGGTGAGGGGGGGAAAGTGGATTCCCTTAGTCTAGTTGTGGATGTGGCGACTCTTTGTCTCATTATTCTAGTTTACTTAGAGAGAGGGGAAAATAATGGCGTCCTTAAGTAAACTAGAAAGCAACGCAGGGGGGAGGTAAATGGCAGTGCAAACGCGCTGCCAAAGAGAATATTTGAGGACTCAGCGTGGCCCTCTCTCTCTCTCTCTCTCTCTCTCTCTCTCTCTCTCTCTCTCTCTCTCTCTCCCCAGAATCAAAGACCCCCTCGAGATGGAGAGGGACAGCACGCGAAGGTACCATCTTACTAAGGGCTACGTAGCTCGCTAATACATGAAATATATCACACTTAAACAAACAGACACGTCCCAGTAGGTGCCATAATGAGGCAATGGACGTCCGGAGTGAGCCACCTCCGCTTATGGAGGAAATCTTGTGAAATGAGCCTCTCCTTATGGCGCCCGATGTCTGGTAGTCTGCGCCTTCTCATCTATCCACTGGTGTGCCCGGCATCAACAAGCAGGATTTTCCTTTTCTCTTAAAATCTTTCATTCTTACTGAAAGCACATGCGTGGACTTTGAATACTCTGAAGCGAATGCATGGACGCTGAAGATTCTGAAACGTAAGGTTGGACGTTAAATATTCTGAATCGTATGCATAGGCGTTGAATATTCTGAATCGTATGCATAGGCGTTGAATATTCTGAATCGTATGCATAGACGTTGAATATTCTGAATCGAAAGCATAGACGTTATCTTCACGATATTCTATAAGCAACGTGCTAACATAAAGCACTGCCCTTCCTATATCGATAACAAGAACCATCAAAACCCTTAACAGAGAGACGAAAAAGATATTCTGAAATCTGAAGCTTCATAAGTATCCACAGAGTCCAAGAGTCTGGTTGGCTTTATGCACAACGTACCTGGGTGTCAGATGGATTTAAACACGTCCATCACTTTCCCACACAACTGGGAGGAATTCAGTGGTACGTCACTTCGTTTATTCATTTCATCTTAACAGGTGAAAATGCAAAGTAAATATGTATTAAGTACAGCTGTAAGCACAATGAGTTTTCGTATCTGACACCCCTCACCTTCTCTATGAATGTTACGTATAATTGGAAAGTAAATGAAATTATATTCCACATGTGTGTTAGGCGAAGCTTAAGAGCTCTCGAAATTGGAGCAAAAAGTCAGATTTCCATATAGATGCGAGAGAACGAGAGGCATTACCGCTAGCGACTGACTGGCCGGCCCTGAGAGAACTGCCGCTTGCGACACCACCCGCTGACAGCAGGAAGGTGAACTGGGGGGGTACATCCTACCACCCCATCTCTGGCCTGGACGTGCAGTGGTGTACTGTGGCAGGAGCTATCACACTCCCCTGTACCGAAATGAGGAGGGTCTGATGAGTGTGATGGGTTAGGGTACAACACAGGGAATGGTGGATGAATCAAACTGATGACAGCAAATGGATGCATGGTTGGCTAGTGGGAGGAGGAAGGTATGGATGAAATGATGACTTGACAGGTAAACCAGACCGACTGATAGACTAACGCTAAAATCGCAAAGGCAGATTATTATAAACATATACTCATGAATTAGCCTATGTAAATGAACACATAGAAATACGCAAACACTACTGTTATTCAAGTAAAAATAGATGGAAATTATATCTATCTATCTGTCTATCAATCTATCTATCTATCTATCTATACGAATATATCTGCAGGTGTTCCTTAGAGATATAAAAAAAAGATAGTATTTCTTTCCCAACAAATAAACAAGTTCTGCCTTTCAGATCAGGCTGAAAAGACGAGGTAGCAAGGAGAACTGGAAGCAAGAATCAGGGAGATTTCGTCTTCTCGACCAGTTCCGACAACGCCTTCTTCAGGAGAGTAACGAGGAAGAGAACTCTGTCGAAAACGAGTAGACAGGAGAATAAATTCCCAGCTCTTGCTTTCCGTTTTCCTTGCCACTCTTTCTCTTTTTTTTCTTACCCAGAGGTCACTAAACATAACCTCGCACGTTCATTTCCGCCACAACCAGATTAGCTTGAATTCTGGGCATTCTGCCACCTTATTTCTCTCGTTGCTTTAGTCACGTTATTCGTAAAGGTTTGAAGAGAGGAAAACTTCGTTCGTGAATACCTTTAAGAGTGAGTAAGTGGAAGAGTAATAGTGTGTAATTGCATATTTGTACAGAACGGATAGGGAGTTTTACATATGAGGGACCCTGTGTGTGTGTGTGTGTGTGTGTGTGTGTGTGTGTGTGTGTGTGTGTGTGTGTGTGTGTGTGTGTGCGTGTGTGTGTGTGTAATTACCTATCTGTGTAATTACTTATTTGTAATCTGCGGGGGAGGGATTTCCGCAATCGTGGGCCCTATCTGTTGGAGATTTTCTACAAACATACAACTTTTAAGTCTTCTGTATGCTGTCCACATCCACTACCTCATAACTCACTTCAAAACATTCATCCACTCCCCCTATACTATGAAAGTACTCAACTACATCCTTTCTATGAAGTTTCCTCCTGAATTTCATGTTAAGGCTTCTGGGTGTTCTGTCTCTACATCTTTCGAGGAACTGTTCACTATCTATGTCATCAAGAATACTTAAAACATCAAAGGTTGGATCAGGTCACCCCTTACTCATTTCTCTTCCATGGTGAGAAAAACCTGACACGTCTAATCATTTTCTGTATATCAGCGTCCTTACATCACGTAACATATCTGATATCCTCTTCTGGACCTTCTCTATTAGCTCCTTGTGCTTCTTTAGGCGCGATGACCAAACGTGAGAACCATATTATAGAGTTGGCTCTATGTACGATGAATGTGTGTGTGTGTGTGTGTGTGTGTGTGTGTGTGTGTGTGTGTGCCCTGTACGAGGCGCCGTTGTGTGTGAGCCCCAGGCACGACCATCCCAGCAATACCCCCAGATGACCTCAGTGATACTCCCAAGCCTCTGAGGGTCGGGCCGGAGCTTCATCAAAACAACTCATGATAACAATTTCGATAATCCAAAGGATCGAATAACTAGAAACCCCCTCCCGATAATCGAAGGATCGAATAACTAGAACCACCTCCCGATAATCTAATCCACTTCACAGGTCGTTAAAGGAGTATCATCCCCTCGTATTTCGTACTTCACTGATGATAATTTACCGACGCGAAGACGTGATGAACTCACGTCCCGAAATAAATAAAGAGAGAGGGAGGGAGGGAGGGAGGGAGATATACACAATGGGCCCCCCTGTAGATTACAATTGATTTTGACGAATGCCACGGATGGCAGTGACATCCATCTTACCGATCCTCGTAACAAAAGACGATACAGATCTCCTAAAACCACTAATTTGCCGTTTCACTCTGTTGGATGACTGGGTGAAGAGAGAGAGAGAGAGAGAGAGAGAGAGAGAGAGAGAGAGAGAGAGAGAGAGAGAGAGAGAGAAGGAATGAAGCCAGTCTATGGCGTCTTTTTCTTGTCTCGGTAACGGAGAGAGCAGGAGGTCATGAGAAGGGGTTTTGTGGAATATCGCTCGAAAGCATGGAGCACAGGTGGGCATCTGTGTGTGGCGACATCGAAGCGTATACGCACTGAGATCGAAGCGTAAGTGTAAAAATATTCTAGCCTAGGTACAGAGGTCGTGACCTGTGCACTGAGACATCGTAGTCTGTTTATCATTAGACTGAAGTGCGCGCGCACACAGAGATCGAAGAGTGTTTGCGCTGACATCGAAGTGTGTGTGTTTTTAGTAAGATCGAAGGCGTCATATCTGTGGATGCCTCGCCACACCGACACTAGGTGACAAAGCAAAACCTAAACCAGGTTTTTTGAGAGAGTTCCGTAATTTAGAACTCCGGAAATTGAATGAAAATGGCTAATGGTTTAGCCGTTTTATGAGAGGGAGGAGGAGGAGGAGGAGGAGGAGGAAGAGGAGAAGGAGGGGGAGAACCATACTCAAATATCGGCAAACTTAAAACTCACAATCTTCCTCCCGAAGTCAAGGATGATCACTCATGCAACCAACGTCACACCTGCCCAAGAATTCACTTGTGAGGGTGGAATGTGCTGCACACACGCCTCTGGAAACCTTAAGTACAAAATTTGAGGCTCTACAGAATAATAATAATAATAATAATAATAATAATAATAATAATAATAATAATAATGATAACAATAATGATGATGATTATAATAATAATAATGATAATAATAATAATGATGATGAAAATGAATTTATAGTAAATGATCATAAAATACGACGGTACGATCCTTGAGAACAAAGGCACGACCCTTGCGCGCGACGCAGCGATCTTTAAGCACGACGGTACGATCGCTGAGCATTATTAACAGTTCCATCGCTTAGCCCGATACTATGACCAGGGGGCACAATGGGACGACTCTTGACCAGGGCAGTACCACCACCCTTGAGCACGACCAGTCGACCCTCGAGCGCGGTATGACGACCTCTGAGAGCGAGGGTGTAAAGACAGGAAGGAAGCGTGGGATTCACACGCACACGTCTCTGTCTTTTGGAAAGTGCTATTCAACACCACTTTCTTCGGCTTGGAGGATCGATGAGGTGAATGATTCTCAACAAGTGTGATGACAAGTACAGTTCGCAACTTAGAGAGAGAGAGAGAGAGAGAGAGAGAGTAGGAGAAACTGCTACAAATTTTCCTATGACTGCTTCATAAACGGCAAGATATATTCTTACCAATATGATCCTCGTACTGATCAAAGACAGTCTACAACTCCACAAATGTCTTCTAAATCCACACAGAAACATTCTGTCGGCAGTCTTAACACTGGTCGGCTATTGGAAGTACAGAAACACGGAGGGAGTGTGTGAGTGAGGAAGATGTTCGCACCTCCACATATAAATCCCTCCACAATGAAGAACTACAAAACACAAAAGCCATCTGGTCGGCAGGGAGAACACTACCTACAAAGGATAATTCAGCTAATCTCCTCAAGTGTCGAGAGGTTGGGGGGATGGGAGGTTGGAGGGAGGGAGAGTGGGGTAGGTGGAGGAAAAGGTTATTACACAGACCATAAAGGACGATAATCGTCCGTCGTAGCATAACAATTATAAGACGTTACGGATACGATACCACCCCATCAACTCTTGAGTCTTTAAGATTTTCCCCTCAGACAATTTTTTCCCCTCCTCTCACAGATACTTAACGGGGTAGCTACGTATGGTTATACCTACTTTAAGGGCGATTATTAACAAGTAGAGGGTTAGTTCATCCTATTGAACACGACGGTAATACCCTTGGGTGTAATGGCCATTATACCCAAGGATCGTATCGTGGTGCTCAAGGGGATTTTCTCTTAATGCTCAGGAGTCGAACCTTCGTTCGTGTTCAAGGTTTGTTTCACTGCTCTCAAGGGGGTCGAACCATCGTTCTTAAGGGATTACTGACGGCTCTGCAAGTTGAAGCCCCGAACTCATAACTACAGGGTAATAAACCCATGGTAAGATTAATTTCCTGGGAGAGAAGAAGGTCCTAATGGGCTTTTATATAGTCACGGACTTTATTAGCTCTCGAGGGCTTCCTAACACCACCTGTCAGAACATGGGGGAGGTGTAGAAAGGCAGGGGGTCATGCACACTATCAAGTCACATAGTGGAAAGGACACCGGAGGTCATGCACACAGAAGAACAGCTGTTAAACCGTAAGGGTCTACACAGTGCCTCGTCCATCCCAAACAGAGGGGTCTGTCACCTCCCAACAGCTAACGGAAGGACAACAGACGATGCAAGAATAACAGATGACGGAGGCTAACAGCTGTTGGAAGGTGAGGAGCTGATGGTCAACAGCAGGTGCAAGATAGACTAAAGGACTTCACTGTTGCCTTTAACATGTGAATTCCACACTGACACGTGAACTCTGTTGTAAGTGTGAACTTTACCCCATTACCAACTTTTACTTTTCAGGTTTTTAGCAAGTCTCGAGTCTATCAAATCACGTTGGATCGACGCTCAGAAGCAGTATTAGATCATACTATACCGACAGCCTGACACTATTTACACTCTATATTATAGAACATCCCGAAGTAAAGTCTTGGGACTCGCCTGATCGAAGCTGTATCGAATCCTTCTGTCCTGACAGGCTGAGACAACACCTGGGGTCACGCCCGGTCGAAAACGTGCGAAAGCTCTGTCTCGAAAGGATGTTACAGAAGATGGCACATGCCTGACCGAAGCAGTGCCCAGCATCCTTTACCCGTCTCGACAGGGAGGGACAGATCGAAGACGATGCCATCCCGAGCCTTCTGTCTCTCTTGACAGGCAGAGGCAAAGGTTCTTTGTGGATCTTTGACGACTTACGTAGATGAATTTCAGGCCTGTCCCAAGAGTTTTTTATTTTTTTTTTTTTTTTACCATCCACTAATTCTTAACATTAAACACGATCTTCATCCTCGTTCCTCACATCATTCTTTTTTTTCTTTTTCAATTTCGGCTCGAATCATCAACCTCTTCACAATTAAGGGAAAAAAGGAAAGGAAATCCTTGCTGGGCGAACAGTCATGATCGCTGCCGACGCACGAGTCGACTGAGTGTGGACAAAATGTGGCCTTTGCATTAACCAGTGGTCGAGGTGGAACTTGGCAGCGTGGGTGGGGGTAGTGGTGGTGGTGGTGGTGGTGGTGGTGGTGGTGGTGGTGGTGAAGGTGAAGGAGGGAGGGAGGTGGAGCGGTCTCTCTGGGGGAAGGAGGGGAGGTAAGTAAGGGAGGGAATGTCTTCCTGCACCAAATTCCACGTATAATGACGAGGGAAGGATTTTGCGTGTACATGCACGTGCACGTGCTCGTACAGACACAGATACACACACACACACACACACACACACACCCACACACACACATAGATAAGTAGATAGATAGAAAGACGGACAGACAGACAGACAGACAGACAGATAGATAGATATATGAGAAAAGTTCAAGACGTCAAGAGACCTTACAAGTATGTTAACTCGCTCCTCGTACTGTAAACAAAGATACATGCAGGCAAACACAGTTCATTAGACAACACAGGATTTTCTTCCATCATCACCACACCTCACGTGAGGTCTGATAACTTCAAAGTCGTCGTAGCAACGAATGTAGTTCACTAGACAACGAAGAAACCAGGAATCTGTGACTGAAGAAAACGGAGAATTGGAACTGGTTCTTTCCTCCTTTGCTGCTTTTAAAAAGACTTGTGTCTTACGGTATTTATTAAAGAGTTAAAGTTGTGCCCATCATTCTATGCACGTCTCTGTTCTTATCAGTTATTAGTTCCAGTCTAGAAAAAAAAAGTTATACAAAAATGTCGAAAGCAAACTATAATCCTTTATTGATAAGGAAAACAAAACAATGTAGTTTGAACACACAAACAACTCTATATATATATATATATATATATATATATATATATATATATATACATACATATATATATATATATATATATATATATATATATATATATATATATATATATATATATATATATATTACACATGCGAACCCAATCTTAGCAGCTGTACAGACATATCCACAACAAAACACTGCTGGTAATATTATACTCTCTTCATTGCTTGATGACAAGCCTCCCAATTTATGAGAGAACAATTGAAATATATCATCAAGGTAAGTCTAATTAACCTTCTCAGCTTTCGTTCAAAATGATTTATACCTCTTTTTACATCTCCCAGGATGAAGTGGCAGCGTCTTACGTAATTGTACGAGATGATAAGCCTTAAGAGGAAACAGGAGAGAGAGAGAGAGAGAGAGAGAGAGAGAGAGAGAGAGAGAGAGAGAGAGAGAGAGAGAGAGAGAGAGAGAGAGAGAGAGAGAAGGGGAAAGACAGCTCTAAGATATGATGGAGATATAACACAGCATTATCAGTCTGTGCTAATAGATTTATCTCAGAATCATCAGTGTTGCCTACAACATAACATAGCATCAGTGCAACCATAAAATCAGTACAGAATTATTAATCTGTGTTAAGATTAAACCCGGTACCATCAGTCTGTGTTCATTCTTAACACAGCAGCCTCAGTCTGTGTTAAGACTTAGCATCACCAGCCTCTATTCAGACCTAACACAGCGAATAAGGGTGATACAATAAGGCTTAACACAGTGTCATCAATCCGTGCTAAAACTTAACACAGCTTCATCAGTCTGAGTCAAGACTTAACACAGCACTATGAGTCTGCGTTAAGACTTAACATCACATGATTGGCCTGTACAAGACTTAGCACACCATCAGTCAGAGATAAAACTTATCCTAGCATTATCAGTCTGTCCCACGACTGAAACATCTGCCTATACTACAACTTAACACAGCACCAGTCTATGCTGAGGTTAAACAAAGCATAATTAGTCTGTGCTATCATTTAAGAAAGCATCAAAAGTTTATGTCAGTACTTAACACAGCATCAAAAGTATACAATAAAAAACTTAACACAGCACCAGACGGTCCCAAGAATTAAGACAGTAGCATTAATCTGGGTTGAGACTCAAACAAAATGCTGGGTCTTAGAATTAAACAAAGCATCATCAGCCTATGCTGGGACTTATATTTTTTTTTCTTGTGTCTCCCCTGATGATGTGATTATTACACGAAAGTGCACTTGGGAACTTACCGCGTTTCATTTTCCCCGTGGACTCATAGGAATATAACTGATCACGAGCAAAACTGTGATCCTTTCCAATATATATATATATATATATATATATATATATATATATATATATATATATATATATATATATATATATATATATATATCTTTTTTCTTTCTTTCAAACTATTCGCCATTTCCCGCATTAGCGAGGTAGCGTTAAGAACAGAGGACTGGGCCTTTGAGGGAATATCCTCACCTGGCCCCCCTCTGTTCCTTCTTTTGGAAAAATCAAAAAGAAATAGAGAGGGGAGGATTTCCACCCCTCCGCTCCCTCCCCTTTTAGTTGCCTTCTACGACACGCAGGGAATACGTGGGAAGTATTCTTTCTCCCCTATCCCCAGGGATAATATATATATATATATATATATATATATAATTGGTTTTAGGTTTTACTCTTACACGTGAGTGATGCTTTTGTAATCACAATTCATTATTAGGTATTGGTCGCCTCGATCTGTCTCCTAGGAAGACACGCTCATACAAACACATGAGACCAAGGCACTACAAGTGTAATCCTCCTGTCAAGTCTGCCAGGTAATGAAGTAACCACACACACACACACACACACACACACACACACACACACACACACACACACACACACATATACACAAACACGCACACACACACACATACCTGGCCTTAGCTAATGGCCTCGCAGTTTGGCCAACAATTGTATGATTCATAATTTTATAATGTGTGTGTTTGCGTGTGTGTGTGTGTGTGTGTGTGTGTGTGTGTGTATATGTGTGTGTGTGTGTGTGCGTGTGTGTGTGTGTGTGTGTGTGTGTGTGTGTGTGTGTGTGTGTGTGTGTGTGTGTGTGTGTCACAAAACAGACCAGAGACTCCCAGTCCTTTTCACAAGTTGGGTCTCCAGATGACTCACTGGGCGTTCCTCCACTTTGTGTACCACATCTTGAACTCTCTCAGTTGAACTCAGTTAGAAGTATACCGTATTCTAAATACACCTCACGTTTATGGCGTTAGCGTCGAGTAATGAGGGTAAAACATGCTATAAAAAAGATGTTTTAAACTTTTGGATTTTTATTCTTGCTTGGAGCTTGAGCTTCCCCATGTAACGCCACGTGACATTCTGGCTGTTTTCGCCTCCCATTTGTGGTTTATGGACCATCGGTAGGAAACCACTACATCAGTGAACCGTCCTAAAAAGGCTGTTCATACCATACCAATAAGAATGACCAACTACGAAGGGAAATAATTTCCCCAGCAACCTGTAGATACACTAAGAGGGAACATCATCTAATACAAGCTTTAATAAAAGATAAAGAAAAAATCTGCATGTTCCCACACACACACACACACACACACTACATATATATATATATATATATATATATATATATATATATATATATATATATATATATATATATATATATATATATATTGTACTCGTATATACATACGTATGTAGCCATCATCATCCACTAGCATCCATATGTATGTATGAATACACATGAATGCTTCTGTGTGTGTGTGTGTGTGTGTGTGTGTGTGTGTGTGTGTGTGTGTGTGTGTGTTTGAGAGAGAAAGAGAGAGATCTGTGTGTGTGTGTGTGTGTGTGTGTGTGTGTGTGTGTGTGTGTGTGTGTGTGTGTGTGTGTGTGAGTGTTTGAGAGAGAGAGAGAGAGAGAGAGAGAGAGAGAGAGAGAGAGAGAGAGAGAGAGAGAGAGACACTCGCAGACATTCCCACACCAGCGTGCGTGAGCAGGGCCGTCCACCCTCCACTGCTACAAGACCCCGCCCTCATTTGAATAATTACACCATGCTAGGTCATGGACGCTCGCCGCGTTAGGTACACGCCTAACCATGACCTTGCTCCACAACCGGCCGGCCAGCCAGCCAGTTGAGGTCAAGCGCCGGCAACTGGATCATAAAGACCTCCAAAGGTTGGTGGGCAATGGTACTACAAAAGATCAAACAAGTCTTGAGACAGCGGAACTCGACCGTCGAGAACTTGTTTTGTGTATTGCGACAGAGGTGCTCGGGAAAATGTATCAATATTCGGTGAATATCCATTTTTCCTTGTTTGGGTCAGGCGACAGAGAGGTCAGAGATGATCTGTATTCAGAAGGGGTATCTGATTTCTTCAAAAGACACGATACCCCAGACGCTTCTCATATCAGGGAGAGGGAGAACTAGAGCTATTAAAGAAGAGGAATGATTTATTGCGACGCAAGGAGACGAAGGAATACATTTTGTAATCTGACGAAAGTGAAATCCTTAATCCCCTGAGCACGACGGTACGACTTTATGAGCAGGACGGTTTACGTCGCTTGAGCACAACGGTGCGACTCTGTGAAAAGGGCGGGTTACGAACGACGCTTGAGCACGACGGTACCACTTTATAAACAGGACTGTTTACGTCGCTTGGAAACCGACGGTACGACGTATGAGCAGGACAGTTTACGACCCTTGATCACAACGGTACTACTTACGAGCAGGAAGGTATACGACCTATGAGCACAGCAGCACATCTTGTGAGCAGACTGATATAGGACCCCTGACCACGACGGTGCGACTTACGAACAGGACGGTGCACGACCCTTGAAGCACAACGTTACTACGTACGAACACGAGGGTATACGACCCTTGAGCTCGACTGTATGACTTATGAACAGGGTGGTATAAAATCTGAAGCGACAGGGTACGACACTGGTATGAGGGTCGTAACATTGTGCTAGAGATTCGTATAGTCGTGCTCAGTGGGTATGATCATGTAGCAACACTAAACCACATCATATCATATACATCTGCATTCTGCCTCCCTTATGAACACCTCTTCATTAGATCTTTGGTCTTGAGGTCCCCAGCTGAGTTTAGCTATACATGTGCCTTTTTCTATGTCAGCTGAGACGGCACGGGCAGCTGAGGCCCTAATTAAGGCTATCCTATTAACGTTCTATACATCTATATCTTACCGACTAACCCCTAAGGGTGGATGAACAGCTGGGTTGACTGTGAAGCGACTGCCGTAACCAGAATTCGACCCTATACGCTCGACCCTGGGCGGCCCGTGAATGCGTCACCGTCAGGAACGCTAACTGCTACACCATGGGAGTCCATATACCACCAACCATCAGCTATCAATCGATAGTTTATTTTTCAATGAACGTCGTCATTAATAAACAATCATTAATAACTCTTTTACAAGGTCACACACACACACACACACACACACACACACACGCACAAACACAAAATACTCTCTCGCCGTTTCCCGCGTTTAAGAGGTAGCACCAGGAACAGACTAAGGGATGGCCTTATTCGCTCGAATAACTCATCCACGTCAACACATTAAACACGGTCAAGTGCGCCACGGTCGCAGCCTTTGTACAGACGGGTTAAACGAGAGATTTTTCATTGCACAAGGTTTTGAGCTGGACCTGGGAACTGGGGCTTTACGTAGCGCTCTCTCTCTCTCTCTCTCTCTCTCTCTCTCTCTCTCTCTCTCTCTCTCTCACCCCAGCCCTACATTAAGGTAAAACTCTCATCATGAGTACTTGTAGGGAAGTGGGCTTACTCACTCACATTCACTCTCTGTCTCTCTCTCCCACCCCAGCCCTACATTTAGGTAAAACTCTCATCATGAGTACTCGTAAGGAAGTAGGCTTACTCACTAACTCACTCACTCTCTCTCTCTCTCTCTCTCTCTCTCTCTCTCTCTCTCTGTCTCTCTCCAAAATGTTTGTGAAACCATCTTTGATTCAAGCTTCCGCTTCAACAAAAGCTCCTACCATCACAGGTCCTCCAACAATTAGGGTCAAACCGCCTCGGAATCACGATACTATACAACTGTATGAAGAGGAGATGTTGCCATCGGTCGTGTTGGTTTGTAAGGTTACACATAGAGCACCTTCCCCCGCCAGCACTCTCGCTCCATCCCCTTCCCACGTTCTGTAATATCATAGGTCAAAGGTCGTGCGGTCACAGTTGGCCTCGCGCGGCCATAGTGAGGCATAATGACCCCTTTTACGTGCTGGCTTACAATACAGAGATTAATTTTGGTGAACCTCAAATTTAACCCCCCGACCGTGAGCGTGGGTGTGGTGTCTGCTCTGTTGAGAAGCCATTAGCAGCTGTGATATGACGAAGGTTAAGCCGCACACAAACCATATTGAGAAATTGGTTCATTGTGTGAACTCGCGCGGTTCGAAGCAGCGGGCGCGAGGAATCCGTGTGAACCGGATGGATGATAGCATTTAATTCTATGATATATACACAATGTGTTAGTACAGTTCAGCTTCTTTTTTTTTTTATATAGAATATAAGCTTCATGCAGAGCCATGCCAGACTAGGAAAGCTTCGAAGCAAGAAGTTTTTCGAAACTGAATAATTCGAAACCGGAGGTTTTCGACAATGAACGATTCGAAGCAGAAGGTTTCCGACACTGAACGATTCGAAGCAGGAGGTTTACTAAACTTACGTTCAGCAAATCCACTCCCTGCAGTAGAACAAGCATGACGATCAATGACCTTTGCCACTAATCCTCTACCTTCATGATCAAGGAGTTGCTCTCGCTGCGCTAAAGGCAACGTATCCACCTAACACTGCGTGACTTACTGGCAATGTATTCAAAACCTGACTGACAGATGGACAGATAGGTTCGATAACCCCAGAAACGTAGTGAAAGTCAAAATTTCTCCCTTGTCCTAGGGAGGAATGAACAAAATTATTTAATATGACAACTAGTTCTTAGTTTTGTTTGCGGATTGCGCGTCCGTTCATTTCCTTACAACGTTAATTATAATTTTCTGTAAGGTATACCTACATGTATTTCTCCTGAGGTCATCTCCCAGATCTTCTACTCTCCCCGCATCGATCACACAAAGTTTCTGATCTCCATTATCACAGAGAATCTCGAGAAGACCCAATGGTCAGTTGATGTTTGCATTCCTTTGCATCATACGTTACGATGATTGACCAGCCATCAGAGGTGATATATGCACGTTTCTCGTAGCATACGGAGATCCAGTGTCATGGATTGGAAAGGTCAAAGAACAATATGAGATGTGTAATAACGCCATGCACTAAGCAGCTTAGCTCCAGGCCACTCAGCTGGTATTCTCTGGCTGTCACCAGATTCGAGTTAACACTACAGTACGCCTCCGAGGTAAGAAGGATCCGCAAAGCTCCAGTTCAGCGTGGGCGAAGTGTTAGCAATTTAATACATTGTAACTGAATTTCAATGGAGAACGGTGGGCGTGGATTTGGAAGGGTGGAAGTGTTGGGCAAATGTGTTGGTAGAGTGGTGGGCGTGGCGGTGGTGGCAGGGTGAAGGCCGAGGTGTACCTCAAACTCCAAATGTCCCAAGCTCGGCCTCAGTCAGGTCCTCCTCCCACTAAACCCAACCATCACCTTCTGCTTACCTGATCGTCCTGTTGTGAGGTGTTAAACCTTGGACAACGGACGAACTACACACTCTGCCCAGCAGAGCGAAGGGACTCCTTCCTTCTTCAGCAGATGCTGTTGAAACGCACTCACAGAGTATGACTGGCTGATGAAAGTTGCCCTTGACGCATTTTTATCTCAGATTTTTCTTCTTTTTTTCCGATAAAGTTCAACTTTTTAAGCTTGCGACGCAACTACGTTTTTGACTTTGACCTCGTCCGCTCGACGTGACCACAGAACACGACGGGACGACCTTTCGATAAGATCCGATGACCCGTGATTCGATTCTTAAGGGTCAGGTCAAGGGCCAAGCCCTCACATCCAATAGTCGCGCTCAAGGATCGTACCGTTGTGCTCAAGGGTCGTACCGTCGTGCTCAAGGGTCGTACCGTCGTGCTCAAGGGTCGTACCGTCGTGCTCGAGCGTCGTACCGTCGTAGTTAAGGATCCTACTGTCGTGCATAAGCTCGAATATTCCTGTATAAGGGTCGTACCGTCGTGCTCAAGAGGATTAAACTCGCAATGCAACTAAAGCTCAACTTTAATTCTAAATACGGCTTGTGATACCATGAATAAATGATTCAGGGATCATGTATGCCGGAAGGTCAGGGTGGAAGTGCTGGAGCCAGGAACAACAGAGGAAGCGGTCAGGTGAAGAGGTGAGCGATGAGTGAAGCGGTCAGGGAAAGAAGCGGAGGAATCACCTTTGTCGCAGGGACCTAACCAGACAGACAGACAGACAGACAGACACACACACACACACACACACACACACACACACACACACACACACACACACACACACACACACATCTTAATCCCTACCTAACGCCCAGACACATTAACAAAGGGTTTCCTATTTCTTATTCATACTTGGAAAAACCAACTGCATCCTAACCCAACCTATTCACAAGGAGGCTGTTCAGTGCCCACTGTGAGAGTGGTATGGTGAAAGCCTTACGTAAAATGAAGTGCGGCATGACGGCTGGAGTGGATGGTACTGCAGTTAAACGTGTTGAGAAAGGGAGTGACTGTGTTGCTGAATGGTTGGTTGGGATTTTCACTGTCGGTATGAATCATGGTGAAGTGCCTGAGGATTGGCGGAATGCATGTATAGTGCCACTGTATAGAGGCAAGAGGGATAAAGGTGAGTGTACCTGGTAAGCTGTAAGGGAGACCACGTAGTGTTTGAGAGGGTGAAGGCATGTACAGGGCATCAGACTGGGGATCACAATGTGGAAGAGGATGTGTGGATCAGGTGACTGTTTTAATGAATGTGTGTGAGAAATACTTTGAGAAACAGATGGATTTGCATGTGACATTTGTGGATTTGGAGAAAGCATAGAATAGACTTCATAGAGATGTCTTGTGGAAGGTGTAGATAATATATGGTGTGGGAAGAAAATTGCCAGCAACAGATATAAGTTTTTATCAAGGGTTTAGACGAGTGTACAAGTAAGAAGAAAGGAGAGTGAGTGGCTCCAAGTAAAGTGAAGGATGGCCTGTGACGGAGGTGTGCGATGTCATCATGTGTCTTCAATTTGTTTATGGATAGTGTGGTGGAGGAGGTAAGTGCAAGTGTTTTGGAGAGAGGGGCGAGTATGCAGTCGGTTGGGAATAATAGGGTTTGAGAAGCGAGTCAGCTGTATTTTGGTGATAACAGAGCACTGGTGGCTGATTCGAGTGAGAAACTGAGGAAGATGGTGACTTTGAGTTCGTAAGGGTATATGAAAGGAGGAAGTTTAGAGTAAATATGAAGAAAAGGAAGGTTATCACGTTTAGCAAGCAGAGGGACAGGGTAGTTGGGTTGTGAGTTTGAATGGAGAAAAAGAGAGGAAGTGAAAAGTTTTTGATATCTGAATGTGGACATGACGGCTGACAGAGCCATGGAAGCGGTGGGTGAGGGGGCGACAATTTTGGAAGCATTGAAGAATGTGTGAAAAAAAGTGAAAAAAAAGAGGTCGTTATATGGAAGATAAGGGCAAACTGGCGTGTGGCATGTCCAACAATGTCATATGGATGCGAGGCATGGGCTATAGAAGACGATGTGCGGAGGAGGGTGGAGTGCTGGAAATCAAATACTTGAGGACATTATGTGGTTTGATCGAGTAAGTAAAAATAACGAAAGAGAGATGTGTGGTAACAGAAAGAGTGTGGTCGAGAGAGTTGAAGAGGGTGTGCTGTGAAATGGTCTGGGTATATGGAGAAAGTAAGTGAGGAAAAGTTGACAACGAGGATATATGTATCATGAGTGGAGGGAACAAGGAGAAACTTGAGACCAGATTGGAGACGGAAGGATAGAGTGAGAAAGATTGTAAGTAATCGGGGCCTGAACATGCCAAAGGGTGAAAGACTTGCACGGGACAGAGTGAATTGGAACGATGTAGTTATACAGGGGTCAACGTGCTGTCAATAGACTGAACCAGGGCATGTGAAGCGGCCGAGGAAAACCACAGAAAGGTTTGTGGTTCCTGATTTGGAGGCTGGGAGCTGTAGTTTCGATGCATCACACATGACAGCTAGACAGTAGATGAGAGCGAATGCGACCTTTCTTCGTGTGTTCCTAGCGCTACCTCGCTAACTGAGGAAAGGGCGATCAGGTATTGAAATATGTGTGTGTGTGTGTGTGTGTGTGTGTGTGTGTAAGTAAGTGTGTGTTCCCCAGCCGCCATGAACTGGACCAGTGGCCCGTGTGTGGCTGCTGCTTCCCACAGCTTCTGTGTGTCGACCAGTCAAGCGAGGATTGACTGTCATGACACCACCTTCTCTCTCGTACAGTGAAGCTCTGACGTTATCCTCCGTCATCTGCCTTTCCCTCCTCCTGTAACCCCTCTGTCTTTAAGGGTCGAGTCTACAAACACATCTAGTTCAAATCAATCTCTCCTGCTTTCTCCTTTTTCTTTTATTTTTTTGCTGTAGTAGCAGACATGACAGGGGACACAGCATGACCCAGATATGGGCATCTTGGAGACGAATAAAATGAGGAAAAACGGCCAAGATTACGGCATCTTTTTTGCCCGTGTTATGTCGGCTCCTGTATACAGAAAACCTGTGTGATGTATGAGATGTGAGTCAGCGTTTGAGGCTACTGTGTTCATACGTCAGTCTATGTATGACTTTACTGAATATGTGCCGAGTCATGAATTCACAAATTCTTCCAAGTACGGTACGGTTGTGGACGATGCAATTGATTAGTCACTCGAAATGGCATTTTTGCACGAATCTGAAGGACAATTAAAGCGTCATAAGTGAAAAGATGGATTCGGTCACCAGTAATATTTGCCTCAAGATGAAAAAAAAAAAAGAAAGGTATCAAAGTGCGCGGACCTTTTTATCGAACACTACCTACCATGGATATGATTATCTTTACTTCCTACCCTGATGGTAACCAATGGTGGCAGGTGGACCATCCAGCTAACCAACCAGCTATATGCATGCAGCCTGATCCTTTGTAACCTGACGGCACTCGCCTTCACCAAAACACAGATAAATATGTCAGCCGGCCACCACGGCGAGAGATAATCGCTATGTCTCCCAACTTTTAAGTTTCTGAAGATATTCCCAGTAGCCCCCAGATGAGGAGGTGTGATGAAGGGGAAGGAGGAGTGACAGTAACGATAATACTGACTGTGACTGTATCAACAGCTCGCCTTCTAGCTTGGCTCTCAAGGACTTCAACTCAAAACTGACGAAGAACAGTCATAACCTGCCTGAAGGTGACTTCATCGACAGCTCGCTTTCCCCTTTGGCCCTCAAGGCCTTTAGTGTCGAACGCAGTGATAAACGATGAACTCAGTGATAAACGGTATGGAAATGGTATATTAAAAGGGTTATGGAATACACTGCAGGCGTTCAGCGTAATACAGAAAATACGAAATAATATACTACGAGTAAGATGCAGTGTTTGACGGTATACAATGCACGAGTATGCAGCATACTACACAATGGTGCAGCATACCACGAAAATGTGGCCTATGAAGGGAATATGGAGCAGCGGGAGGAATATACTGTACTCCAGCAGTATACAACATACGGTTATATACTATACTATTATGGTATATACGGTGTACAATATGCCGCAAGGCGTATACCATATATCACAAGGATTGCCCAGTATACTGCAAGTATACAATATGCCGCAAGGCGTATACCATATATCACAAGGATTGCCCAGTATACTGCAAGTATACAATATGCCGCAAGGCGTATACCATATATCACAAAGATTGCCCAGTATACTGCAAGTATACAGTATACTACAAAGAATACATAATACACAAAAAGAGAAGTACACCATGAGGAATATGCAATATACTACAATAATTATATAACACACTGCGAGGAGTCCACAGCGTAGGAAAGCATACATCATATCACAAGAGATACACAGAGTTCTCCAAGAAGTAGACAGCATAGTGAGGAATCTCCAACAAATCAACTAAAATTCAGCTCATAAAATTTTTTTAAAAAAATCACAAATCAACTTTAATTCAGCTCTTGAAAAAAACCATCACTATTGTAAGGAACAAAAATACCCCTCAAACTACATGAATACCTCCAAACACATAGGAAGAATGAGCTAAACCAAGCTGCTTCACCTGAACACGGCAGCTGTGTTGTAAGTGAATACACCATCTCCTCCAGGCAAGCCGCTTCGCCTAAACACAGCGGCTATGTTGTAAGTTGAATGAAAAATTAACTTTTCCCATCGTACCATCGCCGTGTTGGAGCTGGTGCGTGCTGGAGGGACGTGACTAGCGGTTAATTCCTCCTCCACAGCCCGAGCCAGCCAGCCAAGGATCATCTCCAGAGGAGAAATTACCTGTTAAATTGTCAGATGGGTGGCGATCACAGGGCCAGCCAGCGCCCCCACGTCCGGTCCGAAAATTCAAGTGGCTACCCTGTGCGTCGTGACCTTCCACCACTTGCGGGCCACTTCTTCTGATGTGACCCTGATTTCCTCAGTGGGCACCCTGTGTGTCGTGATCCTGACACCCCCCCCCCCTCCCCTTCAGTGGCCATCCTGTGCGTCGTGACCTTCCACCACTGGCTAGTTACCCAGTGCGCTGTGACCCTGATTATCTCAGTGGTCAGTCTGTGTATCGTGACCTTGACCACCTCTTAATGGCCACCCTGTGCATCGTGACCCTTTTCCAGTGGTATTCCTGTGCCATCGTGTGTGTCATGAACCTTCCTCAGTGTGTCCATCTCGTGTGGCGTGACCTTTCACTTGTAGCAACCCTGTGTGTTATCCTCCTTTTCCAGTGGTCATCCCCTGTGTCCTTCATCTTCCTCCGGTGGTAACCCTGTGTGTCATGACCCTCCCCCCCTCCCAAGTGGTAACACTGTATGTCGTGATCCTCCTCTCCTAGTGGCCACCCTGTGTCGTGACCCCTCATCCTCCAGAGGCCACCCTGTGTGCCATGACCCTGTATAGTGGGCAGCCATACATGCGAGCTTGCATGACTGTTGACTGGCAGGATTTACTGGCTCGACCTTACGCTTCCTGGCTCATCTCAGGCTATTATACTGCAGGAGAGAGAGAGAGAGAGAGAGAGAGAGAGAGAGAGAGAGAGAGAGAGAGAGAGAGAGAGAGAGAGAGAGAGAGAGAGAGATGGGGGTACACGAGGGTTGTCTGTGTACAACATACTTCTAATGTAAGTGGATGAGTTTTAAGGATGTAACATCAAGAAGGCTCTTCTTTTCCCACCCATTCACTTTCTCCGACAACATCACACAACAAGGAAAAGAATGGAAGAAAAAAAAGAGATGCATTGATGAAGTAAACCTGCGTGAAACTGAACAGGATAGAACAATAGGGAGAAATCTTATCATAATACTTTACTACAGCATCATCCCATCTATTGCTGCACTACAGCATACTTTTAGGTCTAGGTATGAGAAACATGAATCATCATTTATGTATATTATTTCCTTGTATTTATTACTAGACACCCAGACATTTAGTAAATAACCGGTTTTTGAGAGTATCTATAGGCTTTGCAAATGCAAAGTGTAGCATTAACTTCTTCCATGTTCAAAGCATCTTCTTACGTTCTTCTTTCCTCCCCCACGTCAGTATTGGATCTTTTAGCTTTACGTTTTCCTCCACTTGTCCTAGAAACAATATCATCTTGTACGTCTCAACGATTCTCTTGATGAATGATAAAGCTGTAGTCGCTATTCGCCTAACTTACAGGAGCTGATCAAACCTCTGTCGGTGGTGAGAGGGAGGCCAAAGACATTTTCGCTTCCAGTTGGTTAACCATTAGATGCAGTTGAATAGCAACTTCAATCACCTATCGACGGATTTAAGCTTATACTTGGTTTATTCAACTACTTCTCCGTCCTTTCTTTTTTTCCTCAGACTTGTAAATTTGGATACAAGTAAAAGATCATGCGATTTTCCTTATAGAAGAAATCCACATAAGCATGGGCTGTACTGCAAAATATAAACTGCAAATCTTTACAGGAGTGATAACAAATCACATATCGTTGAGTTCCTCAAGTTTCTCTGAAGACGGACGTAAGCTGGTAACGTAACTTGCAATCCCTCGGTGAACAGGTATGCTGAGGGTGTTTGAAAAGAAAACCAGCTGCTCTCTCGTCTATTTAGTTGGTTGCATCAGCCGGGATCTGACGTTGTTGAAGATCTCAAGGGGTCTTTAATCCCAGTGAGTTCCAGGGTCTCTATACCACCCCAGGGTCCCAGCATCTCTGCACCAGTAAGAAACGATGAGGTCTTGTGGATGGATCTAGGCCATCGTACTTTGCTCTCTCCTGCTGTTGCCTGAAGTCTGCACCACCACCTTGATTTACTGAGGTTCTTTCCACATAGATGTCTGCCAAGATAGAAGCGCCTGCCTCTCTCCTAGGCAAATAGTGTTACATCGTCCGGCCGCCTCCATCGGGAATGAAGAGTTGGGGTTCTCCCTCCGTAGGGCAGTTGGCCGAAGCAAGACTTCTGGAGATAAAGTCGTTTGGTCTTGCTGCGTCTGGCAGGAAGCCCAAGAGAACTCTTGCGACTTGGTGCATGTCGGCCGCACTGGTCAGCTACTTCTCTACAGCATATACACTACATTCTGAGATGACAGCAGGGGGCAGCGGCAAGCGAAGGGCTATACCAATAAGCAGAGAAGGATACCAAAGGAGATTAGGAGAAAGTGTAAGAAGTCCTTCATATATATAACGTAATAGTAATGCTATAAACATGACAATTAGTGAGTGAATGAGCAAAATAAAGCCATTTTTTCGTCTGATCCTGGCGATACCTCATTAACGCGGAAAATGACGAACAGGTATTCGGAAAAAAAAGAGAAAATAATGCAAGATTCAAAACCCTTGGTGTCACATACACTAAAACTGGTTACATGAAATACCTTTCATATAAATTACGCGTGAACAATCCCTGTTCACTGAATCAGGATGAATAATTCTCCAGGTCTCCATTCAACGTCCCATTTAATTACTCTCGTCCCTTTTAGCATTAAAGTTTATCACGTGACCCCCAGGGCCGGGCAAGCCGCCCCACCGTGACCCGAGAGGCCAAACGCCCTGACTTCCCCAACGAAGAATCCCGGCAAGCAGACCAATGGAGACTCCGACCGTCTTACGAGCGCTTGGTCTGACGCTCATAAAACCCAGGAATTCAAAGCCCACCTGCCCCACAGAAAGGAGAGAGAGAGAGAGAGAGAGAGAGAGAGAGAGAGAGAGAGAGAGAGAGAGAGAGAGAGAGAGAGAGAGAGAGAGAGAGACGGTCTTTAGGCAAACGCTCCTTCAGTGACCTTTTAAGCTTACACGGGCATACGGAGCTGCCGTGTTGGGAAGAGACTGGGCGGCGTAGCTGTGTGTGCTGTGCCGTGAACAAAGCCCACCCAAGACTAGGGGCGCAGCAATGCTATTTATATGCTAAAGACAACATTGAGGGCAGCTCTGTAATTGGCAGGAGCATCTGATACCCACCCATGTAGCCCGGCCCAGTAGCAGAGGTAGCGGATGCTACCTTCCCCTCACCATGTAACACCCAGCACCACCCTCCTCCTCCACATGTGTAGGAAGCAACACCTTCCTTCTCCGAAGATGTAGAACTCGGTTACAATCCCAGTCCTAACATGTCCAAATCCAACTCTCGCCCTCGCCGAACGTGTAGGACTCCGCTACCGCCTCCCTCGCGCGTGTAGGACCCAGCATCCTCTATCATTACCGGTCTCCAGCAACGGAGGAACCAGTTGGAACACCGAATGCCCGTTTCTGCTGGCTTTGTGCCAGCCGCTGCAACTGACGCGGGGCTGCTGGATTGATCCTCTGGTCTTTGTGTCTGTAGCTCCTCACCCTCTTGACCACAACGCCGGTACGGACACCTTGAGCACAACGGTACGACCCTTGAGCACAACGCCGGTACGGACACCTGGAGCACAACGGCACGACCCTTGAGCACAACGCCGGTACGGACACCTGGAGCACAACGGTACGACCCTTGAGCACAAAAGTACGGCCTTTGGTTACGAGGTCTTTGACCCTTAAGAATCAAGTCTAAGGATGGGTCATCATACCTAATGGTCAAAGAGTCATGTTTAAGTGGGAAGTTAAGTCCATTAAGCCCCTATTGTGGGACGAAAAATACCCTTTCCTCACACTCATTTACATCCAACTTGCCACAATGCGTCCATAAAGAAAACAAATTGGACGTCCTCTGGAATACACACAACTTTATGCAAAACCTTATGCTAGCACTAAACTGTTGCTCAATGCAGCCTATACGATCTCTGAAATTTCAACTTAAATCTTCAAGAAGTGTCAGAATATAGCACCGTCAACAGATATCTTACCTGCATCCTAAACCTTCAACGTGTGAACGTCGCTTGAATATCGTAGAAAGCCCCGATCTCAGACCAAATCGATGCCTGAGGACGAAAATGAGATTTATCACACAACTATTCCCTTCAAGCTGTTTACCCAGACGCTGTCCTCATCTCTGCTGCATTACTTATTTTCAGTACTCCAGGTAACGCTCGGCGTCTTCAATAAGCGTAACGTTAAAAAAAGATCAACACTTCCATATATCTTGGGTGATAATGAAAGGATTCCCCGGATCTTTAAGTTATCCACGTAAAACAGAATATCCCATATACTCAAATGTTTTGAACTACACGATCAGGGAGGGAGTCCACCAAAACACAACCACTACATCAGCCAAGACAGATAACCTGTTTCCAAGACCAAACTGCAGTGAACGTTACATCTCGTCGTCCAATCTAACAGTCAACGTTATTCTGGGAGTGATGAAACAGTGTTGTGGGTGAGAACGCTACCGCTCGTCGGAGGCGAAAATATAATAAAACGAAGTTCCTCACACAGCATACGATAAGGAGCGTGACCTGAACAACGGTATCTTTCGTCTTCTTGGATGACTTCGTACTTCATTACCTTAAGATTATATCTCTTCTGAATCAGCTGTGTGTGTGTGTGTATATATATATATATATATATATATATATATATATATATATGATATTTTTGAGACGACAAACTACTATACTTCAAATGTAATATCTATTTATCCTCTCGCATTCCGCCTTAGGCCTTACACAGCACGAATATAAGTTTTAGGAGAGGGTGGCTTGAGCATATTTAACTACGTAGTGCTAATAAATCCTGAAGCCATTACGTGAGGTGTACCATAATGGGCTGCGACGTGGCATGAACTAATATGCTGTCCACCAACTGCACTGCCGACTGCGTCTCCCTCGCTAGCCTCTCCCGACGCCCCCTGGTTGACCCACTCACTCCCCGAAAGACCTCATCCTTGGTCGACTCTCCTCAACCCAACCCTTCCTTTTGAATTACCTGGGAAAGAGCAGCAGTACTTCCGATAAACACGGAGTTACTTAATCTCATCTCATATCTTTTCCCCCTACAGGTAAAAATAAATGAAATATCTTTTTCTAAATCAAGGTAGATGAACTCTTAGCTCAACAGGGCCAATTTTGCCACATCAGATCTTAAGGCCAGGCGGACAGACGTCGATTATTTACGGCAAGTTTTCACCCTGTGTCGTACGAAACTACAACTACAAGTGAAACTGACAGATGCAGCTGGCACTCCACCAAACAGCCAGGTGGATCCAGAGAGTCGTACAGGTTTACCACCAGGTGTTCTTGTGGGCTGGTAATCCTGGTCATGGATGGTTTGAGAATGATTCCGTGCCTGGCTTGCCCTTGTGAGCTGCTAAGCAAACCCTTCACTTACATAACGAGCCCCCTATAGCCTTCCCTCCCACGAGATCGTAAATACAAATAGACAGATGAACAACACGAGGCTTAATGGATCCCAGTCGTCGGCTGTAGCCCGAGACCTATGTGCACCTGAGAGGCAGGGTCTAAGAGGCAGAGAGGCAATGAGCCAGAAGTACTAAGGCAGTGAGGCAGAGAGGCACTAGGTCAGAGAGGCACTGAGGCAGAGGTACTGAGCCAAAGAGGTAATGAGGCAGAAAATCAATAAGCCATAGAGGCAGTGAGCCAGAGAAGTACTGAAGATGAGACTTTTTGAGGCAGGAGAGGCACTACGGTAGAGGCACTGAGCCAGAGAAATACTGAAGATGAGACTTACAGAGGCAGGAGAGACACTACGGTATAGGCACTGAGCCAGAGAAGTACTGAAGATGAGACTTACAGAGGCAGAAGAGGCACTAAGGTAGAGGCACTGAGCCAGGGAGGTACTGAAGATGAGACTTACAGAGGCAGGAGAGACACTAAGGTAGAGGCACTGAGCCAGAGAGGTACTGAAAATGAGACTTACAGAAGCAGGAGAGACACTAAGGTGGAGGCACTGAGCCAGAGAGGTACTGAAAATGAGACTTACAGAAGCAGGAGAGACACTAAAGTAGAGGCACTGAGCCAGAGAGGTACTGAGGACGAGATTTATTGAGCCAGAGAGGTATTGAGGATGAGCCTTATCAACCACGAGAGGCAATGAGATAGAGGCACTAAGCCCGCGAGGTATTGAGGATGTGACTTATCAAGCCAGAGAGACAATGAGACTAAGATCCATTGAGTCCATTATCATTTCAAAATGCTTTCCCTTCTGCGGAAAAACAAATGGTAACACTGTGTTGTACCCCCGGAGTGAACTGAAGTCATACATTG
The DNA here is from genome assembly GCF_036320965.1 of Panulirus ornatus. Classification (NCBI taxonomy): domain Eukaryota; kingdom Metazoa; phylum Arthropoda; class Malacostraca; order Decapoda; family Palinuridae; genus Panulirus; species Panulirus ornatus. The sequence goes on along the minus strand of NC_092233.1, from coordinate 19,645,717 downwards.
TCCCACACGGAGTTCTGAATTTCATGCAAGACAATCTTTCCTTTTTTTTGTCCCACAGAAAAAGCTTGATGTCTTGAGCAAGACGGGGCAAACTTTGAGGATGAAGGAAAAATCTTGAACAGTATGGTACATACCCTGCGGTACACACCCTATGGTACATACCCTACGGTACACATCCTATGGTACATAACCTTTGGTACGATGGTTAGAAACCCTCCAGCACAACGGTACCAACCTTATATCATGATGGTACAAACATAACGCACAAATCTTGCGCACGAAGGGATGATGACCGATGGCGTACAATGGCGTCACTTTGACTTGACCCCTGTTAGTCGGGTCAAAGGCTAAGCCACCATAGCAATGGGTCGTGGCCGTCGTGCTCACCGGGATCACAGCAAAAAAAAAAAAAAAAAAAGAAAAAAAAGAAAAAAGAGTAAACTATGGCTATGAATTGCACAGATGTTTTAGGAAAATATATTTATTTATCTAATACATTCCTTGGAGACCCACATGTACAAGTACATGCCCATGATATATTCATCTTTCTAATACAATCCTTGTAGACCAACATGTACTAGTACATGCCCATGATATATTCATCTTTCTCATACAATCCTTGTAGACCCATGTGTACTAGTACATGCTCATAAAAGAAATTCTACGCGACCTTCCCCCCCAAAAAAAAATATTTTTTTACACAGCGTGGATTCTACATGTCAGTGTCACAATAATAAAACTAATGATAACGCCTGGAGCGTTTTTGTTACCATTTTAATTCATACTTTGTTCAACTTCATGTACGATAATAGTGTCACGCAACGACGATTTAGCTTTGCTTGCTTCATTAGGAAGTTACACACAAAACAAACCTCCCGATTCTTGACTGGTTCAATAGCGTGCGAGATGAACCACAAAAATATCTTCTTGAATAACTCTCTCTGAAGCGGCTGCCTTCGTGACTCTCTCTGACACGCCATATTAAACTGATTCATGTGAATCTGATGTTGTACGAAAGATGAAAATTATAATCATGCTACTGGCTCTAGGGAGGAAGAGTGTATGGTGTGATTTGTCTACAACTTGGTGTACGCATCGGCAAAAATTAAAAGTATCTTACCGAATGGGTTCGATCAATTTCGAAATGGTCATTAAGACTTGCGTTCTAATTTTCCTGATTTGAAACATCTACGTTTGACGAATGAAAATGGAAGATGGTGATGTGTCTCTGTGTTAGCATCTACATCAACGTCTTAAGGATCAGGACTTGGGATGGTCACTCGGCTGATCATTTCGGACTCTTAGACTCATCGTCTGCCATGTTAACATCAAGTTAAAAACCATCAACTGAATAAAAAAAAAAAAGGATCACCTTCTTCTGGTGTTCACTGCACATATACATATTCTTTACTAAGACCGGAATTCTGTTTGAACGAAGTTGAACAGTCGAGCTATGCTATCCACCGCTCTGCTCTTGTCCGCTGTGTGATGGTTTCTGGCGAAGTCTGATCACAGATCCTCGCAATGTATGAGAGGAATGAGTCAATCGATGGTTCTGGACGTCCTCTGTCCCCCAGAAGAGACCTATATCATCAACAATGTACAGTGAAAGATAGACGTCTGTTCCCGTTTTTTTTTTTCCGATAATCACTCACATCTGACGAGACATATTGAAAGGCTTGCCTCGGCTACATCTTGGCAGTTGGCAGGCCTGACTACAATGAAGCTTCATATGTATTGTGGTTCGGATCAAGGTTCGAATAATTCAATGGCCGAAGCTACATAGCATTACTAAACTTGGTAATATGAAAAAACAAAACTTTTAGATCAGTTTTGAAATATCATAGGTAAATAAATATACGATGGGGGTGGGGGGAATAAGTCAATTCTTTTTACCTTTGTCTCAGAAAATTCAGTGACGTGCGTATGGAAGCACTGGTCAGGAAGTACGCCACGCAATGCTCGTCTATCACGATTCATTTTTAGCCAAATCACAGAAACATAATTTCTGTCTTTCACTGCACGTCTGCTATAATGCTATGCCAGCCAACAAGAAGCTGATTCATGCATGTCCTTAACTTAGTTCCAATTCTTTCGATGAAGTGCATAAGAAAAATTGTATAATCTGCTCTTCATACACATTCACTTTGCATATCAACAGATCTTGCACAAATTATGGGTAATTAGGATACACTTGTTAGCTTTTTCCTGTAACTAGAAACGATTGAAAAACTATTGTAAATACGTGAAGAAATACTGAAGTTTTAGTTCGAGGTTTCGGACGAGTCAAACCATGGCCAGTGTTTTGAGTTGGGAGGACACGTACCGCTCCACGTTCGTTCACGTAAACCGAGGCGACGACAACACAGACGATCCTAACACTAAACACTTCAGTGAAGCTTTCACATTATCGATGTGCAGGTGTCATGTTAAAGCCAGGTAGAAACACCGACTGTATAAACGGTATTAGTCAATTTCTCTGCAGGGCAAAGCGTATATGACTGTGATGAAATATAGTTGAATCCAATTTATTGTATGAGCCTGATGACTCTTTTTTCTCCGTTTTTTTGCAATAATCATCAGATGAATGTATATAATCACACTGGAGGTTGAGTTGTTAGATGGGATAAGGTTTCTGAAAACAGTGTATTGTATGTATTGCTGCTGTATGAAGTCCTGATGGAGTTGCAATGCCTTTTAATGACACAAGTTCGAGGAAAAGATCTTTGTAGGTTGTATGTTATAACAAACCTGTTGCTATAATATGCACGGACCCGCCTGAGACGGAATCCTGGGCGTGGCAGTCGGCCAACACTCAACCCAGGTGTTCATCCTTCCCTTGGGAAGAGTCGGTGATAAATGGATACCTGGCTTTGGCAGCTCTGTGTGTGTGTGTGTGTGTGTGTGTGTGTGTGTGTGTGTGTGTGTGTGTGTATGGAGTAAAGACATGGTAAGGGAGACGGGGTAATATGAGCGTAAAAGTCTCTAAGCAACACACAAACAGTAAACACGCAATACCCTTAATGCAAGACAGGTTCAAGACACAGACCCCCACCAGTGTAGAACTCTCTCACATCACTGTACAAACCAGTGTAGAACTCTCTCCATATCACAGTACAAACCAGTGTAGAACTCTCTCACATCACTGTATAAACCAGTGTAGAACTCTCTCACAACACTGTATAAACCAGTGTAGAACTCTCTCACATCACTGTATAAACCAGTGTAGAACTCTCTCCATATCACAGTACAAACTGGTAATTACAGGAGTGTTGAACTCCCCGGGGTGCAGAAATAGGTTATGACAGTAGTAAACAGACCTGTCATTTTCTTCACCTGCATATTTCATAATGAGATTTAACTCTACCAATATCATATGCATGTTATGACCACTGCTAAACATAACGTTGAAACAGGGATATTTTTCGTAAGTATGCGAGTGTATATCACAGAAAGACACACCATCTACGCAAAAGCTCAGAACCTCCTTGCATTTAAAATGGTGCCGATAGAGTGAGAAGAGAGATCTAATACTATCCTAGATTCTCCACAAAACAACTCGTCAAATCCAAGTAATATTAGATCTATAAAAACAAAAGCCTCACAGAGCTTTCAGGGTTTTGTGGACAACTAGAGACTGGAGCATGGAGGGGAAACTGTAGATTAAGTTGTCAACTTCAAGAACTCAAGACACTAATCATGGGACCGTCATGAAACACAAGTGGGTAGCCGGGAGGCAAACGTCGCCAAAGCTTGCAACACATTCATGAAAATTACCTAAAACAGTGAACTAACGATTATAATGATCCCAATTACTACTCCGCTGTTGTCATTATTATGTACCGTCGTTATCTGGGAAATTGTCGGATTAAAGGACCAATACGAAATCCACAAAGCTAATGATGTCGTTAGTGAGATACTGAAGACATTAACAATTATGAGATGATGAGCGGTGAGGGTTACCTAGAATAGAGAACGTGTCATTTGTAGCCGAGAACAAACCGCCTTAAAGGGCGACGGCGATGAGTGAGTGTAGCGGAGGTCCAGACCGGACCCCGCTGCTGGCGTGGGTGATCTTGAGGGTGGAGTGGGAGGGTGTCTGCCTTAGGGGAGAGGGCGAGGCATGGGCGGAGGAGGTGTGTAGAGCAGGAGGAAGGCGGGACAAGAGGGTGGTAGACCAAGGGATGGTGTAGGGTACAAGCCAATGGGTACAGCATTGAGTACCTCCGCCCACTTGGTATACCAAAGCTTGGTGGGGGTTCGCGCAAGGAGCTCGAAGTGACGCTGTTAAGTAGACGGGTGAAGAGATGGTAGACGGGGAAGATTATATTAAAATAGACAGAAGAGAAGGAAGTCTGATATTAGGATATGCACAGAGGATATACTGAGAGAGAGAGGGAATGTCGACGAGGAATGAGAAGGATAGAGACACGGAAAATTCAATATAGTGGGGAAAGGGATAGACTAGAACTAACAAGGGATGGAGAGGAGCGAAGGAACCATGGATGGGGTAAGTGGACGTGAGGTGATTTGAATGTTTAGAAAACGGGGGCGAGAGAAAAAATTGCCGACATGAATGACGTGGATTCTTATGTAGGTATGACATGGGAAACTGATGGGCAAGATGAAGTGGAATACAAAAAAATGATCAGATGTTGGAAGACAGTTAGCTGCCCAATTACTAGCCTCATCAACCACGACCACCGAATGATAATGGAAATTCTGGCTGGTGTGGCTAGAAGTTCAAGGCACAGTCATGTGTTGTCAGTCACTGATTATCTTTACCGTGTCTGTCAGGGAAGGAGAAGGTGAGCGTTCTCTTACGACAGATGGGCAAGAGAGAAACTCATTGTGGAAGGTGAGCTGGGGTGAAGCTCAGACAGGGGAAGTGACATTGGATGCGATTCGGGAGAGGGAGAGAACTTAAGATGGGGAGCGGTTGTGCGTATGGGGTTAGTTAGATGTGGGGTGATGTGCGACGAGCGATGATGTTCTGACGAAGGTGGATGTTACATGTGTATACGGACAACGGTGAGGTTCGTCGGGGAAGGTTAGTAGCAGAGAAAGATTAAGATGGGAGTGTGGGGTTAAGTCAGGTGGACTGCGCTGTGATTAAGATGGGAGTGTGGGGTTAAGTTAGGTGGACTGCGCTGTGACAGGAAATGAAATGAAGTTAGGTACTGGGGAGTAAAGTGGGATAGGAAAGTGAGGCTTAAGACTTTACTATCAATCCTGTGGTCGATACCACCTTTCTCCTTCCCAATACACCTCTAACACACTGGAAGGACGAGCCAGCGCGAGTCCCAAGGGTTGGTACCCCTTGCATGAATAAACACAACTCACAGTGAGGTTGGTGCGCCTGCTTCATGTCTGTTGACAAATTCAGCACATCAACCACAGAGTGAGTGTCTCGAAGGATCGACCGTTATGATCCATCCTTATTTCCTCGAACGAGTAAAATGTGAAATTCTTTTCCTCCTTGCGTCTTTCCCTCTTCCCAGAACCCTTCTCTTCTCTTAAAGAATCACGTCTACCAACGCCTGTGGAGTCCTGGTTAATTTCTACACTCTTTTACTCTTTTCCTTTTCATTCAGGATGGTCCTCGACAGGGTATGTTTTGCCCGTGCCAGGGTGGTCAATGAACGAAAAAGAGTAAACATGAAGGCATCGCCATTTAACAAAAGGGAAAACATTTGGCTTTGTTATATAGGAAGAAATTTTGATATTATCAACAAGAATCCGCTACGTACAAAAGTCCCTACAGAGTACAGACCTTAATCTAGATATAAAAAAGATCAAGATATACAGAAGTAAGGGAAGAGGATGATGATGACGAAGATGATGTGAGAAGGAGGAGGAGGAGGAGAGATCCAAGATTTTCGGATGAAATGGAAAAACCTGTTTTCTGATAAGGAAATCATCATACCTGTTAGGTAAGACATAGTATGGTAGAATACTCCAAAAGGTTAGCGATGTAAGTAAAGAAACAAAGACCACAACAGCCCTTCCTTGAGTTGCTGACGGCCACACAATAATCATACGACGCAGCAGCTTGCCAGTATCATGCAGTCTAGGTATAGGAGGAACACACAACCAAGCAGTTCTCGTAGTAAAATCAATAAAAGAGGGAAAGCGAACCAGTATCATTGCACTGCACAAGTAATTCAAATTCAGAGTGAGAGCCGATTAAGTGAGACTGCTTTGGATTCTAGGAGATATGCTGAGCTACAAATTTCCTAAATGTTAGAGCAGTACTTTTACAAGGATGGATCAGTCCTTTGTATAATCGGATTAATTGTTCAGATGGGAAGAATTTTTTCAGCATCTGAACAAGACTTAGCTATACACTCAACGCTGGGTATTCAAGATATAAATTAAAATCATATTGAATATGTCGAATTTCTTTTCTATTAGTAAACTGTAAAGGGCATTGTGTTTACATTACATAACAAAGAGCTATTAAGTGGAAAATTCAGAGAAATAATGACTGATAAAAAAAAATCATTGCCTTACAGCGCCTTAATGAAAAAAAAAATATACTGGCAAAAACATTTTATTAAGCTCGCTTTTATATTGTGTATCCACCACTTGACTACTTCAAAAACTTACTTATTTTCTTCAACATCGCCAGTCTGAGAAGTACACACATGCAAGATAAGATTTACTTAAAGTAATACCGCCTGTTCTGTACGGTTACGAAAAATCTATATAAAAAAGAAAAGTACTTAACGTATCACTATGGAAAAGAAAACGGAAATTGATGGTGAGAATCTGTTACTGACGGATGGATTCGTTTTATCTGTATCCCCGGCAAACACGAGTAACTGCTGATATCGAATTAAAATCCAACGATGAATCATGATGATAATTCAGATAACAGGTAAAAATACTCGGCTTATGGAGTACTAAGACTACAATTTCTTTCGCATCTGTGAAGCAGGTTCTCTGTAGACACTATATTACTCACATCGGCAATCTTTTTTTTTTTTTTCAAATTTCGTTTCAGTTGATACACGTATTTTAATAATTGATAAAGCAGCACCGAACTGTTCTGCAGGTAAACCTTTCTGAGTGAAAGTGACGACGCCGAATGAATTAGTCCATACTCGGGACGTGGGGGAAAAAATGGAATTGTACAAGAGAAAACGTATCTTTCTTTCTAAAATTATATATTGGTATCCCCTCAAAAAAAAAAAAATCATAACGACTATTTTCTTCGACAAATTCTTACATTAATATATGAAGTGACACTTAAGACGAACATGTACTTCGACGATAAATGCATTTTTGATATTGTATCAAATCAAACATGATTATTAAAGAAAAGACACGATCTTGAACAAACACCTACATACATACTCTCAATAGCAAGTTATAGTAGTTGTAACAGCTAGTAAACAACAACCCCATGATACAAAGATGAATTCAAAACATTAGAAAATGAATACATGACAAAATACACCCATACCTGGTAAAGAAATGGTCTAAGGAGGTTATAAAATTCCATTTCTCAATCTATAACAAACAAATGACAACTGAAAAAAAAAAGCGAATGGTTATAGCCTATTAGATTCTATAGTGGATGTCATCGTACACCTTACCTTACTAGTATCCTTGCAAAGTGGCAGACGCCCCTAGAAATGGGGGTCCTGGGGATACACATTTAACCTACTGATAGCAAATAACATAACAGAATATTGAAGACAAGTATCTACATATGCTTGATGTTTCAAACACAACACGACTTCTACAAAACTTACATTCAAAAAGTTTCAATTACTCCCTGACCCGCAGGTAGCTGGCGATACCACACAACATATTTGGTCAATTCACATGTTATCTGTATTCCTTTACAGTCAAATATGTAGCAAAATTTATAAATGCAATACAACGAATGAAGATTTAGTTAAATTAACCATTGTTAAAAATTGTGAACGACAACTGTTTCTCTCTCCTAACTCTCATCTGGCCAAAATCAATTCCACAAAAACTGTGATATAAACCGCATTTTCGTACGTATTGTAACAATCTATAATAAAATATGAGACTATGTATACACTAAGTCATTAGTTATATCATATGTTATACAATACTTGTTAAGATCTCGTTCAGACTGCTCGATCAATGAATATTATTCGCCTGTGGCTACTACTACTACTACGGAGGAGGAGGAAGTGCTGGAGAAGGAGGTGGAGGAGGAGGTGTTGGAAGTGGAGGAAGGCGCTAGGCGGGGAGGGTAAGAGACCCTTCTAGTGGATTACGCTACGCAGCGGGAGGTTAAGCGAAGGGGGAAGACTGAAATTAGATGAGGGAGATGAGGTTAAGCCGGGAGAAAGAGGGGAGGGGGGGTAGGCTAAGGGAGGGGGGTAGGCTACGGGAGGGAGGGAGGGTGAGGTTGGAGGAGGAGATGGAAAGGCTTTGCGATTGGTAAGGAGGGTGAAGTTAATGGGTGAGATTGAGGGATGTGGGTTAGGCTAAGTGGAAAGAAGTGGAGCTTGACGTACAGTGAAGCTAAGCGGAGTGTACAGGGTGCGGCCAGGTGGAGGAAGATGTCAGGCGGAGGGTATTGGCTAGGCGGAGGAGGAGGAGGAGGCTACTGCGAGGAGAAAGATTAGGCTAGGCTGAGAACGTTGCTAGGCGGAGGATGACGGAGGGCGAAGCTAGGCGGAGAGGCGACTGGTAAGGCGAAGGATAGAGTGTTTAAAACGGCCAAGGAAGAGGGAACGGTCTAGGCTGAGAGGGTGTATGGGTAAGTGAAGGAGGGTTAGGCTGAGCAAAGAAGGATGAGGCTAGGTAGAGAGGAGTTACGTTACGCTGTGGCAGGTGGAAGCAGACGAATGTAGGGGAGTTGTGCGGCAGAGGAGGGCGTGGCTAGGCGGAGAAGGGACGGGGTTGGGTGAGTGATGGTGAGGTATCGTAGGGAAAGGCTAGATAGGAGAGGGGGTAAGGCTAGTCGGACATCATAAGGTAGTGAAACGGTAGCTTGAAAAGGTTACGATACGTTTACAGTAATTACATGCTCTGATGATGGAACGGCTTCCGAACTCCTTCGAGCGAGTTTTGGCTAGTTGACGCAGTAGGAGAGAGGAGAGGGGCGGTGTGTGTGTGTGGCTCTATGGGAATGATAGTATACATGGAGTAAAATAGATGTTACGAACGTTGAAAAAAAATATAAAAAAAGATTTGGTGGCAGATAGGAGATGGGTGGCTAGATAGCACTGCACATTATCCGCATATAAGATTACCCTTGAAACGTTTGTTTTAAACTCAAGTCATTACAGTCAACGGGTGACCAATCGCTAGCTGGCTGTCGGCAGAGCAACACACACACACGCCATTACCACAAATAAACAACGATTTCTTACCTTAATGATGGCTGTTTTGATGGACGAGGAGCTATGTAATACGCTGATGTACAGAGGTCACCTCGCGCGGTCACTAATATTCACTTTTATCACAAAAATTCAAAAGAAATAACCGTTTTTATACTCCGTTTTGGCCAGTCTCTGGCCTGCGCGTAACGGCTCCCGTAGCTGCGTGAAGACTGAGGTGTAAATATTGATATGGGAATCGAATGTCACGCCTCTTACTGCTATACGACATACCGGGTTATTTCCAGTCTTAATCTTTAGTCAATAGATGGCGTTGGTGTCGAGTTCTGTCTGATGTCACAGGACTATCGTTTGTTAAAGGATATCAATGTGCTTTTTTATATACATATATCATATGAATCATATTTTAATGAATTAAAAGCATTATATGTTATTAGTAAAGTTTTTGTAAATATGAAGGATTCAAACGACCAACTTCAGTAAATCTGAACAACCACATTGTTTCACAAACGACGGAACGTCGCGAGGTGTTCGTAGTACGCCAAGAAATCCTCGCTTCTCCTGTGGTGTTAATCACCTTCAAAATATCGTCATTCATGTCATCCTTGAGCTCATAAGTACGACGGTGCTGCCTCTAGGAGGATCGTCCCGTCTGGTTGGCTCTATGGTTTAAGCAAGTCTCCCCCGTGCAAATAAACTAACCAATGAGCACAAGAATAAGTCAGTTATCCCTGCGGGTGTGGACGCCTTCCTGAACATGGGGGGGTCGGGGGTGGTAGTAGTTGTAGTAGTGGTAGAGGGGAACGAATCATGATGATCAGCAGCGAGACATGCAGTCAATTGCCCTTGCTCGTTAAGCTGACAGGGTCATCAGTCATCAAGCTGGTCTCTCTCTCTCTCTCATTTCCAAGCTTTTGAAGGCTTTCAGGAAGTCATGAAGAATGAAGTGAGGCAGGAGTGACAGCCAGACTTCCTTCGTATGTTTACAGGTGATGACCCTAGTTCCTCCTGCTGGTGATGAGCGGCGTGACTCATACAAGATGCTACTGTTAGTGTTCATCTGTTCCTGTACTGCCCACTCTGATGGCGGTGAGAATTCTGTCAGTGGCTACGACAATGATAATGAAAATAATAATAACGATAATAATAATAATAATAATAATAATAATAATAATAATAATAATAATAACAACAATAATAATGATAATTTATCATTATTATCATATCATTATTATCATTAACATTATTATTATTATTATTATTATTATTATTATTATTATTATTATTATTATTGTTATTATTATTATTATTATTATTATTATTATTATTATTATTATTATTATTACTATTATTATTATCATTATCATCTAATTGTCACTCCCGCCATAGCGAGCCTTTATGTATAATCATAACAATAATAATGTTGATAATAATGCTAATAATGATGATGATAATGATATTGGTAATATGATAATGATCAAAATAATGATAGAGGAAGAAGAAGAAGAAGAAGAAGAAGAAGAAGAAGAAGAAGAAGAAGAAGAAGAAAAAAAAAAAGCAGTAACAAAAAATATGAATCAGTAAATCAATAGAAACTTGCAGTTACCAAAGGCACCATCTGAACACAGTGTCGCTACTGCTGTACCTCCTTGCGTCTCTCTGCCTCACACCGTGGGGCTTGAGGGCGACCAACCAGCCGTGTGGAGAGCCAAGACGCTGCTGGTGGTAGTGATAGTGGTGGTGGTGGTGGTAGTGGTGGTGTGGATGGAGGCGTTGAGGTGGTAGCCGCCACGTCCTGGCGGAACAGAGTAGTTCCTCCACACCACTTGCGAGCCACTGACCTGTCCGTCTTGCCGGCTATATACACACACAATCCTCCTTCTGACTTACGTCTGTCTTTCGTGGTTTTATCATCTTCAACATTTGTCTTCTTATTTCTCTTAATACGCTCTTAAATTTCCCTCTATTTCTCAACATCCTACGACGCCTCCTTACTTTCTTTACGACGCTCCCTTATTTTTTTTTTTTACGACACCTCCTTACTTTCTTTACGACGCTCCTTTCTTTACGACTCTCCCTTATTTCCCTATTCATAATTTATTTTTTCCCTAAGTCTATTCCCACCACCAGTCTTCTCTAGCTCGCGTTTCATCACCACCTCTTCCAGTTAGGGTCACTGGACGCACACCTTCAAACCAGCGGTACCATGATCGCTGCGAAGGCCAGACACAGGCTGTGGGTGTCCAAAGTAGACTCACGTGATACTTCTTAAGCTGAAAAGTGTCTCGAGCTGCATTTCTTTTTATATACGACTTGAGAGACGAGAGTCTTTGAGGCGACGTCCTGGAGAGAAGTTAAAGAAAGAAAGAGAAAAGAAAGTAAGAGTGATAAATGACCGAGTTTGTCAAAGTCACAGGCAGAAGGATTAATCCAGTCCGTATGAAAGTTGTCTTCTTAGGCACGACGCCACGATCCATGAGCACGACCATGTGTGTGCCTCTTATTTGAGCAAGACGGTACGACCCTGTGGAATGACGACCATAAAATGGTCAAAAGTCAGTCCATCATACCTAGCTAGAGTCGTAACGTCGTGCTTCAAGGGTCATACAGTCGTACTCAAAATGTTAAACAGTTATGCATCTGCCACAGTGAGAGGTGGTCCAGAATATTATTGTACAAAGAAAATACTCGCAATTCACACGAGAGATCATGGACAAAATGAGTGTGAACATCCCCACCATCACCGACAGCAGAATAAAACTGTAACACAAATAGAAAATATAAAGAAAAGATGCACAGTATGACTGCAGAAATAAAATCTAGTACGCAATAATTTTTCTATTTTCATACACCCGCCTTTAGAGAGGTGGCCTCAGTAAGAGAGGAACAATGGTCTCATTTGCTCATATCTAACCTCTAACTTTCAATTATAAATGTACCGAAACCAGCGCCTACAATCCACACTACATGATATTCCAATGGCTTACCTTAACCGCTTCACGTGCCCTGGTTATTCCCATTAACAACACGCAGCCCCCTATGAACCATATCATTCCAACGCATTGTATCCAACACAAGCAACACACGCCTCTCTCCTGAATCTTCTCGGTCTCGGTACCCCACTTTACCCCATTATTTCCTTTCTACTTACTTTGCTTTTTTACTATGGGTATACATGAATCTGTCGCGCATACATATGCAATATAATATAAATTTTTGAGATATCCATTTGTGTCATAATTAGGTGCATGAGAATCTATTCATGCACTTAAGTGTCATTGCGATGCTCTTCGATTCCCTCTGCAGTTAGGAGTTCTCTCACTGAGAATTTCTTAGTGGCCGATAGGTCAATGCTGTGGTACTGGCACAGCCAAAATTTCCCGTAAACGAATCCTCTATGCCTTGGTTGCAATTGATTTTTCTTCTCCCCTAAAGGCTTTAACACAACACAGCACACAAGACTCGTTTAATTAATCCCTTGAACACGACAGTATCTCCCTTGAGCACGACGGTACCTCCCTTGAACACGACGGTACCTCCCTTGAACACGACGGTACCTCCCTTGAACACGACGGTACCTCCCTTGAACACGACGGTACCTCCCTTGAACACGACGGTACCTCCCTTGAACACGACGGTACCTCCCTTGAACACGACGGTACCTCCCTTGAGCACGACGGTACGATCCTTAAGCACGACGGAACAACAGTAAGAGTGTGATTGCATGGGCCTTTGACCTGAAGCTGAAGAATCAAGTGAAAGACCACACCATCATACCCAAGGGTCGTGCACCATCGTGCTCAAGGGTTGTGCCAAGCACCATCATTATCATACTCAAGGGTCGTACTTCTGTGAGCTCATGGGGGTAAAAACGTCGAGAATGGAAACTACTACTATTCACTTAATCACTATCATAAGGGGCGAGTATTCTTGAGGATATCTTTTATAAGTTCCAATGAACACTGTAGAACTACTCTATATGAAGAAGATACAAAGATTATTCCAGATATCTCAGTATACAGAAAGGTCACCATGTACTACAGACTTTCCGGAATATTCATTTAAGAAGATCTTTTTTTCCTTTTTCCTCCATGATTACATGTATGTGGAATTCCATCCGCGTTGTAGTTAGGTAGCTTGGTCGAGCTGTTTCAGACTCTATACATCTTTTAGATACTAGGCTCACATTATGAGTTCATAAGGTCGCAAAACCAGGACTTTGACCTCTAAATTCCGTGGTAAAGATCAACTGGAGCTATAATACGTCCCTTTCGCAGCAAGACAAGATTGGTGAGGCATTTGGATTCACATGCGAGTGTGTCAGTATACTTAGTGTAACCACAATGTCCAAGTTAAAAGCAATAGTGATCAGCCTTTCTCACACCACGAGGACATTTCCTGTTCTTGTGAAGGAGAACCGAAACCTAGTTGACGGAGGATACAGAGGATCCCCTGTTAAGTGGTCCTTTTAGAATCCTCCTCCACAGCTTACCTATCAGGGACCGATGGTACTAGTGAACAGCATCACGAATTGAACTCGCACTCTTAGTCGTAAACATTCCAAAACTCTGATACAACCACCTCCAACACTTTATGAAAAAGAGCTTTTGCGAACCAAATTCCTTCTGACACTCTGGCAAGGCGTCATCATGACCTAGAAATAAAAGAACAATCAGCTTTAGTACAAGACCAGGAAAGAAAAAAAAATGTATCCAGCGCAAAAACTCGTCGGAATAACAAGACACAGAACAGACAGGGGCTCGCCGCTCTCCCTTCAGCTCTTGATGTAACACTTTCATGATGAGAAATGGAGTGCAGAGCAAATACAGGTACTCGAATTTAGGTTTCCAGTATTTTCTTCCCGGCTTCATCAATCAACGTACACACCTTGTTCGTCCGTGGTGAACTGGGCAGTCATGGCGGCGGCCGCTAATGACGTAACGGAGGGCAACAGGGGTGGGTGCCTCAACAAATGGAGCAACAGAGGTGAGGGTGGCTGGCTCCACAACTGGAGGAACGGGAGAGAGAGAGTTCTCGAGGCACACAACAGGGGTAAGGGCCTCAACATTCAGGGCACCGGAGTCGAGTATTTCAACAACTGAGGTGGGCACTTGAACGATTGGGGCAACGGAGGAGGAGGAGAGGGGGTTGCTTCAGCAACTGGACGACGACCCAAAGGAGAAAATGAAAGAGACGAGATAAAAAAAAAAAATGCATGGCATTAAAATATTACTATAGAGGAGGAGAGGATCATTTAAATATACACTCAATGTATTTAAACATACACTCAATGTACTATCATGGGCAAAGGGTAAATATAAACACACGCATGTATGTACGTAAAAAAAGAAAATCAAAGGATGGAGAATCTGTCCCCACCTCCACGTGGTTTCAGCCATAACCTATACCAACAAATACAACCTAAAGACTGGCATTTTTACTCCTTATGTAAAACGAAGGTTCTTAAGGAAATTGTTAAGGTTGAAAGGGAATCTAACGAAAGCTCAATTGAAATGGAGTGGGGAAAAATATCGGTAGACGCTGTGTCTTGCTGTAAGCAGCCTAGAGACAATCTTTTTACGTTCTAAAAGCTGGCGGAGGGAAACGGAGATTAGATCCACAACATATTGATCCAAGAACTGCCACACGGAGGTAGGTGCATACCTAAAGACATTTGCTGTTGATCTCCTCCAATAAAAGTAGAGCTAGAGTCTTCTTAAGTCTCATAGACTGGAGCCTCACTGGTCTCGTGGTCTGCCCCACAGTCCACCAGTGAGGCTGAAGCCTATTCAGTCTTACTGGCTGGGGCCACCACTAACCAGATCCGAAACGTCTTGACTAAGGAAATTCCTGGTGTACGTAGACGTTGCACGAACGAACCAAAACCTCCTCTGATTATTTCCTCCAGCAACAGGGAAGGCTGGAGCCTTACCAGCCTCACAGAATGGAGTTGCCTGACTGGTCGCCAAGGACTGTTGCTTCTCTACTCTCAAATCCCAGAGCCCCAATGGCGCGGCCCTGGTGAGGAGCGTGTCTGGCGCTGCGTTTCTTCACATTCACGTTCGCATGGATCTGAGCCACTACCACCACCCCGAAAGGAAGCAAAAACCTAGACAGTCCAGCACCAGAAAGAAACGGACGTGTCCAAGACGCCCATAAGACGGTCGACGAACGATACAAACACCACATGTCTGGTCGGCGGCTCCTGCACAGGGCGAGAATGTTCTGATGTAAACATTAGAAGGTAACAAGGTCTTTAACCACAAAGAGATCTGGTAAATCATCCGGGAGCCTCAAGGGACCCCGCCTCTAATAAGCCTATGAGTGGGTCGTACACACGGTAAAAAAAGTACCTGACCACTTTATTTGTGAAATAATATGACACCAAGGACGAAAGATTTTAAAAAATGCCTATTAGTCTGGCCTCACACTGGTAGCCCGGCTTTCATTACGTCGTAATATACAGATTGCTGGCGGCATTTCCTGCCTCTTGCCATAATAGATGTTATATTGATATCATATTTCAACGCGAATAACCATATAGTGGGGTTACCATAATTATTGGAAAATTTGTCTCCCATTCACACTTATTAACCTTACCGAGACAACATAAGTCGTACTGATCATTTTGAAATTCATCAGACTCATCCGGGATAATTTTCTTTTACTGTGTGTACACAGTCCCTGTTATGTCGGGATTCCAGAACAGACGCTAACCTATTCTAGTCCTCCAGCAGGACAGGGTTTTAACGTCTTCAGCATCGCGATGGCGATGAGGGTGATCACGAGAGAGCTAATGGACGAATTTTCAATATTACGCAGCTGTGTCATACATCGGAATATATCAGTCAAAAGGAAACCATGTTATCGATGGAGGATCTAAATGGTCCTGTGAGTGGATGCCAGAGGGCGTAACAGATTGTACGTCCGGAAGGCGGGGTCAGGTGGATGGAAAGTGCGTCTTCCGGTACTCGACCCTCCTTCAGAGAGAGAGAGAGAGAGAGAGAGAGAGAGAGAGAGAGAGAGAGAGAGAGAGAGAGAGAGAGAGAGAGAGAGAGAGCTTACACGCCAGTACCTGTGATGCGATTTTGTCATAAAACAGAGGTAATGAGTGAGTACGGGTACTTACCTACTTACAAATACTTAACGACGAGATTTCCCCATAAAACAGAACGGCTGAGTGAGTATGAGTACTTACGAGTGCTTACGACAAGCGTTTGCCAAAAGGTAAGAACTAGCGCGTAGCGCAAATCAAATTACAATCTAGAGTTATGATGAACGAGGCGTGCGAGTTTATGAGCTGTCAAGTGCTACGTGTGGGTTGGAGAGAGATAGCGTGTTTGTGGACAGAGTGCTGGCAGCCCTGGTGTGGGTGAGGCGGAAAGAATGGACAGCAGCTTGGGTTAAAGAAGTGAAACTTGACATCCACTGACGTTCACTGCACGGCCGTCACTAACCCCCCACAATATCCAGGCGGATGGTAACGTTAATATACCTCCCATGTCAGTGGCTGCCTACCCCTTATTACCTGGGGAAGAGATAGATAGACAGAGACAGATAGATAGAGAGACAGACAGATATATATATATATATATATATATATATATATATATATATATATATATATATAGAGAGAGAGAGAGAGAGAGAGAGAGAGAGAGAGAGAGAGAGAGAGAGAGAGAGAGAGAGAGAGAGAGAGAGAGAGATTTTCTACTCCCTTACTTGACCACGAAGACAAATCATGCAACACCACACACACACATATACGATCCTCACCTCACTCCGATCCTCCACAGACTCCTCAGCCTGATCAGATATAGAATCGACATTAATAACACGGTACAGATCTCTCGGCACACAGCAACGGGCGAAAGATCCCAAAGCGTTGCGACACGCCCTCCTCGTCTAACCCCGCACGATAACCCTAAAGTCTCTAGCGATAAGGCCCGCCCTTCTTCGACCTTCTTAGGGATGATAACCTTAATCTAAGGGATTATCTCTATAAGGGCCACACCCTATCTTAATTGCTATGATTATCTGTAATACAGTTCATACGATCACCTGAATGTTGATTCCAATAGATGGGTTTGGGCGGATACTCACTGAATAATGTTTCATTTATACATCTCTATTTGGATGTAGTTGAAAAGAGCAAGGTTCATGGCGTTAATCCTCGCTGTTTCCCCTCGATAGCGAATTAATGCCAGGATGAGCTGAAGAAGTGGCTACACTCGCTCAAATACACTATCTGCATGGCTAGTGTAATGCACCGAAACCACAGCCCTCTGTGCACAACCAGGCCCCATACACCTTTCCATGTTTCCCACTGACTGCTTCATATACCTCTAAATCATCCAAGCTCGTTTGAAGGCCGACAGCAAAACCCAATGATGATAACAATAGCAATAATGATAATAATAATGATGATAATAATAAGAATAATAATAGTAATGATAATAATAATGATAATAATAACAAATCTGTCTACGTAAACACACATAAAAAATTAGCCATGTTATAATGGAGAGAGAGAGAGAGAGAGAGAGAGAGAGAGAGAGAGAGAGAGAGAGAGAGAGAGAGAGAGAGAGATGAAGCTAGGAAAGCTAGGAACATGGCAACATGCCTGCTCTCAGCAACATGGGCGATCCCTTGGGAAGTTGTAAAGGACGCTTTGTACCCCGGAGATAGCTATTTCCAGTAGACTTCTGCGCGGGATGCAGTCATTAACTCCCTTGACATGTCATCTTTTATGGAGCCACGACGCTGGACGGACCGAGCGGCGGAGCATATCCCATACTGTCGTAAATATATGACCCTTTCCAAACTACTCTTTCGAGTCGGACAAGCTGTTGCTCCCGGGCCTCTCCTCCCTGGACAACATACCATGACATAACCTACGCATTTTCCCCAGTTCAGCCTGGCCGCTCAGGGTCCGATTCTTGAAGAGGAGTGAAACGCTGGGTATATATCTCAAGAGTTATATCTCACTGCTGAGTTATATCTCTGCACTCGGGATGGTTTCGCAGTTCACGATCTGTGGCGATATGCCTTTTTTGGAGACCTTTCCTAGTAATGGTTCCCAGGTTAAGGCTGTTTCCTTAGACATAAATAACAGAGCTGAATCGCCTTGTGTCAAGAAACCCGGCTATTACTCCGAGGAGAAACTGTCTTTCAGTATATACGATCACTTTACACTGGGAGAGCTCTTAGTAATAACACGCGGCCAGAAGAAGGCTGTTGTCATGACGGAGGTTCTGGCATTACATAACTCAGTTCGCTGCGAGATAAGGGAAGCAGCGAGCGACGGAATAACAGATATTGAATGGTACATCATCGCTCATTGCGGAGGCTGGTTTATGCCCTTCAATAGCTCTTCGTGTGACATAGTGCCGAGACGTGGCCTGCAACCCGCCTACCTCAACCCCGGAACTTCACCTGGCGAAATGATGATGACGGACCCACTATTGCTGCTGCTGCTGTTGTCGCTATGGTCATTGCTGCTGCCTCCTTCGAATGCTGCCTCTACTGTCGTTCCTACTGCTACTGGCATAGTTGCTTCTTCAACCGTTCCTGGGGAAAGATAATTCCTTACCCCTTTTTTACCGGGTTCTATACAATACTTCTGGAAGATTTCCTTCACGTTCTACATCACTCACTCCTTCAAGCGTATGCTTGGGGCGAGAACTCCACCAGGATGAGGGGGTTCTCTAACTGGTGCAAACAATTGAGCTGTCGTAAGGATAGGAGGCTGCTAGGCACGCGACCAGGAACACGTCTCCTGCAAGCTCTTGTGGCGGAACGAACGACCCCCTATAGTATAAGTCACTGCCTCTCTGCGGGCGACGTTATTTACAACTCTGTGGAGATTGCGTATACTAACCTCCCGCTGGCGATGATCTACAGACCCCCATAGAATACGTCTTGTAGGTACCGGTGGAGTGAAGGTTTCGACACGAGGGGTGTTGTAGATTCCCCCGTAAGATATGTACTGTGAAAGAAGACCACCTCGACGAGCATGGGTATTAGAGACACCTCCTGGGTTATGCAATGTGAAGGGAGACTTGGATCAGTGGGGATATGGCACTGTAAAAGGAGACTTCGATCAGTGCAGGACACTGGGATACGTCTGGGAATACGCGCTATGAAGGGAGACTTCGATCAGTGCGAGACTTTGGAATACGTCTGGGAATACGCGCTATGAAAGGGGACTTCGATCAGTGCAAGACTTTGGGGTACGTCTGGGAATACGAGCTATGAAGGGAAACCTCTATCAGTCCAAGATTTTGGAATACGTCTGGGGTTATACTTTGTAGACTTTGACAGCCAAATGGACTAAGGTGTTCCTGGCATTATGCTGCCACCATATGTACAGTTTCAGACATCCACCTGTTGGGGGGAAGCTGAAAATACATTTTCTATCGATTATTTCTGGTGTGTTTTGTATGATTTTGACCTTCATTGCCTCCGCAAATCACCACCTTTTGAGATATATCCATCCCCCCATTATCCACGACAATGGGGGACCCCCAGTGGGAAACGGTGTTGGGTGGAGGGAATCACACAAGGTAGTGATTTGCGACACAAATGAAGGTCAGAATCGTTCAAAAGACATCAACAACCAACGGAACAACAACTTTTCACCAAAGCAAACCTAACCTAAAGTAGCAAAATTCGCTAGATCTCCCAAACGCTAAATTATACCCTTCCTAAAGTGGAGGATGTGGACATACATTGCCTCGCGAACGTCAGGTTAGGGTTGTCATAGGCAAATCCTCGAAGGGCAAGACAACTTCTGCTGCGTCCTACACGAACCACCTGCTTCTCTCAAGAACTAAAGAATCACCAAAAACATCGACTAATTAGAGCTAAGAAAAGACATGAAAAGATCTTAGTGAATGGTATCAAACATCAGTTTAATCTATTGGTCGCGGTTTCAATCGTACTTCAGAGAAGCAATTGGTAGTGTTACTCAGTGAAGTCTTGAGCATTATGATACGACTCCAGAGCACGACGGTACGACCCTTGGGTATGATGATGAAAGAGACAGAAAGTACATGCTTCCCACTACCTTCAAAGAAATTTTCCCTGAAGCAGGGAGAGCGCATGCGTAGCCTCACCGAATATCTTGCGTGTGCTATCATTCTGCTGATACAGTTCCACTGTGATCAAATTGGACTACTTGGCCATCATCCTATATTTCTCTCTAAGGGTATTGATGTTTACAACAGATATGCTCCTGATGTCACTGGATAAAACACTTAACTGCTTCATTATCCTCCATGCTGGGTATTCAGGTATTTTTGTACGGTACCTTTTTAAATACAGTTTTCAGGAAAACCTGCAAGTGTAATCACTTTGCTTTTTCCCATTCGTGAGGATTACACTTCGTCTACCAAACACTTATTGTTCTTCCATTTTCTACCACATATATGTTATGTTAGAGGGTAAATAGCTGGAGGTAAACTCATGAGAATAATCTTGAATGTTGATTGGAGGGAGGGAAAGGTGCTGGGAGTTTAAGAATCGAGGAGGGATTTTCCCTGGAGAGCTGTGTGTGGCGAGGAAGAAAAAGCCACACAAATAAGAGAAGAGGAGAGTACATAAGCCCTGAGGATCAACCCAGTGCTTCATTGTGACTAGGGCGTTATCTTACATCTTTCTCTTCTCCTTTGAAGACAGCTCAACTGCAAATAGTTTAGTCCTTTTAAAGACGTATACCGCGCGCTCGTACCTGGTCTAAGGCTGAGCTACCAAGATATACGAAATCGTCACTAGTAAGTTTTGCGAATAACTGACAAGCACGTGGACCTTGTTCCTTCGACTAGGTGGGGGAAACTGTGTTCTTTACCGGGATTTACCTCCCTGCCTGATATAATAATCTACCACTGATATAAGTAGATGATAAATGTGACGCATTCGAGGGTCTCTAAGGGTCGAGCATGTACGAGATTCGAATCCTGGTAGCGGCGGTCGGTCCGCAGTCGGCCCGGCTGTTCATCTTTTTGGAGGCTGGGTGGATAAATTGGGTACATTTACTTCAACACAGCGTTAATGTAATACCTTAATTAGGGCAATACGTTGCCTGTACTATGAAATGGAATATCAACAACTCTCGGTTTCATTATAATGAATACCGACTTTGTCAAACTGACTTAGAAACTTGAAAGCTGCACTCAAAGTCTCTCCTAACTCTTCTCTCTTCCACAGAGGACAAATTCAAGGCCACATAACTCAGCTCTTTTATTTACATTCAAAATATGAAATATATTAGATACATCAAGAAAAAGAAATGACTGAGTTTGAATCTGTCTGTCGCCTTCAGCACAATGATAACAGCTGAACTGACATTGAAGATCACAGTAGCTGCCCGTATGGAACCTAAGTTAGCGGAAGATGCTAACTTGACAGAGCTGCTCAACATAGCCATGGTGCTGGAGACTGTGGAGAGGGACTCTCCCTGATCCAGTGCTCGAGGCATGACGGTAGTCACTCCGGCAATCAAGTGTGTATAACTGTTAGGTCAGTATGAAGACGAATCGTGACCTTTGACCAGACAGCGATATAAATTAATGAAGATAATGGTGTGGTAAATAGGTTGATATAGTGAAAACATTTTCTTCTTTTTTTTTATCTTTTCCTTGACTTAACCTATAAGGGTTAGGTCATGCGCTTGCGAGCTATGAATTCGTTTGTAATTAAGTAATTGCTCAATCATTCCTCTTTTATTCTGAGCGCTTGCAAGTGTTACCATAACTCCAAATCCTCTTTTTTTTTGTTATCAATACTGATATAAGGTCTTGCTAGCTCTGCAAAATCGTCTGGACTTTAACATCCTGGTATAAAAACTTTTATTTATTTTTATTAACTGTATGACCTCCCGTGGCTCTCATTGACTGATAATTGCTAATTGAATTTTCTAATTTTGTAAAAGCTTCTTGTGAAGAGGGTGGATGTAACCCTTCCATCATATAAGAGGCTTGGCAAGATTAATCATAGAAAATGTTATTTCAACCAGTAAGACGAAAAATCTCTTTAGTATACCCTCGCCAAAGAGATTATCTGAAAATTAATACATTTTTTTTTCTTATTTTCTATCGTACGGTAACTGTGTAAAAATTAAAAAAGGATATTTCTTTACTTAACTATAATTGCTTTTTTAAATAAAAAATCAAACACACTGAATTACAATTCAAAAAAATAAGCTATTACCGTACGTGGACCAAAACCAAAATATTTTGGGGTGAAGAGGTACGAGAAGTTGGTAAGTCCTAGATTCACAGTAATAATCTCATAAAAAAAGTATATATATATATATATATATATATATATATATATATATATATATATATATATATATATATATATATATATATATATTTGAAAAAGTTCTTTCGTAAGCACTTCATAAAACAAATGACACAAACAAAGGGTTTATAATTTTAAGAGAGAGAGAGAGAGAGAGAGAGAGAGAGAGAGAGAGAGAGAGAGAGAGAGAGAGAGAGAGAGAGAGAGAGAGAGAGAGAGAGTATATAAACTTACATAGAGAGCAACTGCTACCTAACCACGGAAAAGGTATAAATAACCTGCGAAAACGTGATAGAATGACAGTTCGTAATGAGAAAAAAAGAAACATTAAAAAGCTACGAAAACTAAAATACACCATAACACAAGTTTCTGTAAAGCTATAAAACCAGTGAATAACAGTGACCATATTTCTATAAGGAAAAGGAAAGTTACTGAAAACCTACCAGGATCTTGTGAATTATCATGTTGCCTTTCGAACATTTCTTTTTTTTACAGCGAGACGCAGCGACCCTGAAAAGTATACAATTACCAGGATCCGGAAGGTTGTAATGGTCTTTTGATTTACAATCTCACTTCAGAACATCTTTCGAGAAAAAGATAAATCGACACAAGTGTTTACTAAATCCTGTATATGACACGTAAGAAATTTTTCACTTCGTAAGATCCAGAAAAAAACAAAAAAACACCGAATCTTGAACACGTAATTTAAACATTCATCACGTGTTTAACAATGACATAATTCAGTGTAAAAATTAAAAATCAAACAGAAAAACAACTGAACCTCTGGAAAGCTTTATAAATCACTCTTAACTAGGCAGTAATTTCTCTGGATGAGTTATTGCTTCATAAGCAATAAAAGATTATTTCCCGGAGCATCCCGGATGTAATTGTCCCTTTGTTTACCTTTACCCTGTGTGAACTCCTTGGAATATATTAACCTGTCAATCACACTGGTCTGAAGAGTGTATGACGGTGGTAGGAAAGCTGTGTCCACACTGTGAACCAACTGGAAGAGACTCGAGTCAATTAGCGACGACATTTCGTCCTCCTGGTTTGGGTCGAACAGGTTGGTTATTTTGGGCTTAAATGAGCCTGTTAAATGCTAGATTAACAAAGGCCGTCAACGTCAAGATATAACTACCAAGCGAAAGGTATTTAAGACCTTTTTTTTCCAGTATTTTTTTTTTCTAAGACCATTTTCACTCTTGTGATGTATATGGCCCATGTCCCCGACTTTCATGTTTCATTTGAAAAACCTTCGAAGAAAATAGATCAGGAATATTGAAGTCTTTATCGTATTCTATTATTATTATGAGTTTTGATTTTCTTTTTTTTATGTTTGTGTAATTTTTTACCGATAAATTTGATTACAATGTTTCCTCGAAAATTACTCTATTCGGATATGTGTCGATAAGTATTGGTTTAACAAGACCTACAGAAAATTTCATTTACTTGAATCATTAATGGAGTGCTTTTCTTTTCCTATAATCTCTTCTTCACTGCACTTCTAAGATTCCTCCAACCAACTCATTTCAAAATCAACTCCCAAAAGGTTTTCCCTCCAGTTAACAATTATTATCATTATTATTATTATTTTTGTTATTTCATCATTATTATTATTATTATTATTATTATTATTATTATTATTATTTTTATTATTATTATGACTATTATTATTATTAATTTTTCCAAAAGAAGGAACAGAGAAGGGGCCAAGTGAGGATAATTCCCTTTAAGGCTCAGTCCTCTATTCTTAACGCCACCTCCCTAACGCGGGAAATGGCGAATATGTATGTATGTATCCAATTTGTTTATGTGTCTATGTCTGTCTGTTTGTTTGTATGTATGTATGTATGTATGTATGTATGTATGTATGTATGTATGTATGTATGTATGTGCAGAAGCTCCACAGAAACGACTATATATAAGATAAATGAAAAAAAGAGAATCTTAAGCGCTTTCGTATATTACCACATTTTCAGAAGATTAGTTACACAGTGAAAAAATATATACAATAGAGGTTATGTTGGAAAAGATCACAATTTTGCGCGTGATCAAGATATTCCTATGAGTCCACGGGGAAAATGAAAAACGATAAGGTCCCAAAGTGCACTTTCGTGTAATAATCACATCATCAGGGGAGACACAAGAGAGAAATGTAACAGTAAGTTGATATACATCGAATAGACGAAGCTAGGGCGCCATTTGGTAAACATGTGATTGTCCAAAACATACAACGAGCGTTCATAAACTTGTCATTTTACAATCACATGTTTACCAAATGGCGTCCTAGCTTCAGCTCTTCGATGTATATCAATTGCCTGTTATATTTCTCTCTTGTGTCTCCCATGATGTGATTATTACACGAAAGTGCACTTGGGAACTTTTCCTGTTTCATTTTGCCTGTGGACTCATAGGAATAGAGGTTATGTGTACAGATCCTCTATTGTGTATATTTTCTCAGTCTGTAACTACTCCTTTGAAGATATGGCAACATACGAAAGCGTTTAGGATTCTCAAGGTCACCTTTTCTAGTGATATTTCTGCATTTATGAAGTCGCGTATTGGCTGCGATTTTCTGCACGTAAGAATGTATTCATATATGTACATATCTATCTATCTATCTACACATCTGTCATCATTACTGGAACCCTAATTGTCTAGCAATGGTACACTTACGCGTACATGGGGACCCTGAAAAATCATAACCCATACACAATGTTCTGAAGTGGGAAATAAGGATCTCATCCTTTAGATAGAAGCGACTTGACACTTAAAAGCTAATGTCATCATTAGATGTTTGAAATTGATAATATGCTAATATCCTTATCAAATGTATGACATGAATAACCTGGTGAAGTATCTTTACTTTACCCTACGCTAATGTCTTTATTGAAGCAAGACATTAATGATCTATAAAAGTAATTTTACTTTTACATAAGCTTAGGTTTTTAATAAAGGTATGAAATGAATAAAACGCGGAGGTATTTTCTACTTTTTCACGCTAATATTCTCATCAAAAGTATGAAATGAATAAACCTGCTAAGTATTTTCTACTTTTTCACGCCAATATTCTCATCAAAAGTATGAAATTATTAACTGGCAGAAGCATGTTTTCTTTTTTTTTTACTTCATTTACAATGAACTATAATTTCCTTATCCAAAGCATGAAATGAATAACCTGGGGAAGTAGTTTTATATCTTCGTACGCCATTATCCTTATCCAGAGCAGGTAATTGTTAGCCAGCAGAGGTAGTCTTACTCTCATAATAAATGCTAATAACCTTCACCAAAGCATGAAATGAATAGCCAGCAGAAAAGTATATACATCCCACGCGAGATTTTGGGGTTGTTGTAACTCAAAAAAAAAAAGAAAAAAAAAGATTAATCAATTATGTATTGTTCAGAAGTGAATAGTTGGTGAGTGATCTGTGGAAGGGAGAGGAGGTGAATGGTGTGTGTGGTGTAAGGAAAACCACACAGAATGACTCTTAGGTATTCAATGGCTTACACTGATTGGGATAATCATCTCTTTTTCTTTTCTCCATGATTTACTTTCTATCACCAAGGCACAATATATATATATATATATATATATATATATATATATATATATATATATATATGTATATATATATATATATATATATATATATATATATATATATATATATATATATATATATATATATATATTATAAACTTAATGGATTATTTCTTTATTCTATGATTTACATTCGCTTATCAACGCACATAATGTACATTATAAGCTTTATATATATATATATATATATATATATATATATATATATATATATATATATATATATATATCATTTTGGATATGATGTTAAACTTCAATGAAATGACTTTAAGAAGAGCAATGTGAGTCAGTCTTTGGATTGTTGAGGACAATCAGTTTTATCTGGTACAAAAATTCGGTCCATTATTCACCAAAATGATCAAGTGTATAATATGCTGAAGTTTCACAAGCTGTCGTGTTTTACGCTGCGGTCCAGCAAGTTAACGTTGGATCAGGCGAGTTGTATATGAAGTCATCAGGGATCGTATGATCTATGGTTAAGGCTAAGGTTGAAGTAGTCGTGCTGAGTGAGGCTCTGGTGATTCTGACACTTAACAATAGAAGACGAACATCTGAGAGCCCCTAATGGTATCCCGGGAATGATCAGTCCTATCAAAAGCGAGCAAGAGAGAGAGAGAGAGAGAGAGAGAGAGAGAGAGAGAGAGAGAGAGAGAGAGAGAGAGAGAGAGAGAGAGAGAGAGAGAGAGTCATCACCAGACAACATCTAAATCAAATGACGAACAGAGCATAATGTGTGTATATAAACACACTGTCCACTATTTTCTCCCATGGTACGAAGCAATAAAGAGGACCTGAATTATGTTGTGATCTTAATGAGGAAAAATGAGACACGTCATTAGCAATAATCGTATACACTGTTTTCATTACGAGTTTGTGACTAAATTTGATATTAATATATGTCGTTTTACGACCAAGAGGTGCTCCAAGCTGGCTGCTTGCTGCTCAGTCCCACGGATATAAAAGTATAGCCAAATACCTATGTGAAGGAAGTAAGATTTTCTCGTATGATCAAATTACTGTAGTCACTCGAGGCTTACAGAGCTGATGTCGGGCGTTGGCTGTGGAAAGACCAGGTTCGGGCTTAATGTTGATCGCGAACCATATGTGAAGACCAAGTCTGACTATACTGTGTGCTGGCGATATACAAAGACCAGCAAACTACGAATCAAATCACGGGCACCTTGGTAATGTCTAAATAACAGAACATATAATGTTCACACGTAAATCAATCTAAAAAAAGAATAATGTTCTGATTAAGCTGTACGTTTACCGTATTGGTAGCTAATGTTAAACTCTATGATGCGTAGTAGTAAAATAGTGCGCTTATAACAAAGATATCGAGGACAAAAGTGAATGTCCAATTTATAGTGGTATAAGTCTGTTGACTATACGTGGTAAGGTATATGGGAGAGTGGTGCTTCATTGGGAAGGAGCACTATCGCTCCAGCAGTGGTAGAGGATGTGTGTGTGTGTGTACATGATAGGGTTGACAAGGGTTATCTTGTGGGAAGTGTTACTGATATAAACTGATACGACAGTCCCAGGCAGTGTGAACGGAAGAGGGCGTACGTGGGGTAAATGTAATGCCTGTGGATCATTTGTAGTGTGAAGTAGGTTGATCGCGTAAGGAATGACAATGTAAGAGAGAAGTGTGGTAATAAGTGCAACCTGAATGATGGAGGAAGAACATGGTGTGCTGAAATGGTCTGGATGAATGGAAAGTATCTGCGAAAAAAGATTGACCAAGAGGATCTACGCATCAGAAGTGAAAGCAAGAGGGAGAAGTGAGACCGAGATGGATATGGAACGATGGCATAGAATAGGCTTTGAAGTATCGAAGCTTGAACATTCAGGAGGGTGAAAGGCATGCATGGAACAGAAATGAACTGGATCAATGTGGTATACAGAGGGCGACGTGCTGTCCATGGACTGAGCCTAAGAGTTCAAGGGAAATAACAGAACAGCCTAGATGATGAGCGTCTGGTTTGTATGCACTATACACAGCAACTAGAAAAGGTGTTATGAGCAAAGGAAGCCGCTATTCCGTCTATGCGTTACCACACATAAGCAGAAACAGACGAACAAGCACGGAAAGATAAACTGGTAATTACATTCATAGGGAAAAATCTCTCATTCTAATACACCTGTCTTCTCCTCCAGGCGTCAAGTACGTATATAAACCTGCAAAAAATAACAGTCCTAAGTTACTCCCTGCGATGGTTGAGGCTTCAGGGATTAATTGCTTTCCTCGCTCAATGCGTGGTGACGCCAACAACGGCGGTGTTACACAGTGCCAGGGCCTCCTCCACTTTGCTGACAAATATGGTCTCGACCGCGCTAACGATTCACACTGGCTAACTTTATCTATGCAAGATACACCTCTCCCTTCAGGTTATCTTGCAAATCACAACATTTATACGCTCTTAGCACGCCTGGCGGTATTATTAAAAGATTGTTCATCTTGAGCAGAGAAGCGGACAATGGCTTCACCTTCGGGTCGCTTATGTTTGCCGCCTTTTTTTTACTTTTTAAGTGATGGGTGTGAAGACAGCATTTTCTTTTATTAGTATAAGACTATAAGTGGATCCGACGCTTAAGAAACTAGAAAATATAAATAATCCCCTCTCCCCCACCCCCTACGAAATGTCAGTAATAAAAGATAACAAAAGATATACTCAGCTTTATTGATGATAGAATAAACTGGACTATATAATAAACACGTACCTCAACAAGATAAGGAAAGATGAAAAACAAGTGACTATCAACACGCCAGAGAGGTTCACAGGCAGGTCAGAAAACGGTACTTAAGGAAACCTTCACAAGAATTGCTATTTACTGAACCAACGTTTCTTGTAATCTGTATAGTCTTCTGGAATGGTACAGACTGTGGCTTAATGACCCACACTGACATTAAACTGTTTATAGCTATTAAGTGTTGCAACATACATACATTACTAATAACCTTTTATGCTTATATGATTTTTTTCTTTTTTTTTCTGCGACATTGTCTGTGCCATTCCTCTTTATACATACATATATATATATATATATATATATATATATATATATATATATATATATATATATATATATATATATATATATATATATATATATACTGCGCGTTAGGCAAAAGGTATATAACGAATTATATGACCTTATCTGAAAGTCAGATGACCATGTAAAAATGTGATTTACATTAGCGTGTGTGTGTGAGATACTATGTGAGGTGAGTGGATGGCATTTATGACAAGATTATCTAATTCAGAAATAGGTGGCAGGTTAGCGAGGCAACTGGGAAGGTGGGGGTTACAAGCCACGGTTATATAAAGAATTATTTCTATTACTCACACAGGGATTTAGGCACTTTATACACGTCATGTGAGATGACAATGGGGGGTATGTGGTATATTACATGATGTATTACCTAATACATAGGACCTACTGTGGGAAAGACGAGTGTTTATACATAAATAGGAGCAAACAAGCTCCCAGCGGCCTTCATGATGCACAAGAAACCGATATACTCACAGTCGAAATCCGACCCTCAAAACTACATTCAAAAATGTAGTCAGTCTTATCCAATTGTAGCCACTCTCACTGTGACAGATTACATGTCGGTGCACTCTGCAGCTGGTCGGGGTAAATCACAGGTGGTCACTTGTACATCAAAGGTGGTGACAGCTTTGTGGCCAATGTACGTCAAGGGCAGATACTATTCATCAGAGTTCTTAGTGTGCGGTCAGAGACAATAAGATATTCATCACAAGCGGTCTGTGTACACCACACAGGGCAAGAGTGTACATGAGGCGGTGAGGATCAGTGTACATGAGTTGGTGTGGATCAGTGTACATGAGTTGGTGAGGATCAGTGTACATGAGGTGGTGAGGATCAGTGTACATGAGTTGGTGAGGATCAGTATACATGAGTTGGTGAGGATCAGTGTACATGAGGCGGTGAGGATCAGTATATATGAGGCGGTGAGGATCAGTGTACATGAGGTGGTGAGGATCACTGTACATGAGTTGGTGAGGGTCAGTATACATGAGGTGGTGAGGGTCAGTATACATGAGTTGGTGAGGATCAGTATATATGAGGCGGTGAGGATCAGTGTACATGAGGTGGTGAGGATCACTGTACATGAGTTGGTGAGGGTCAGTATACATGAGGTGGTGAGGGTCAGTATACATGAGGTGGTGAGGGTCAGTATACATGAGGTGGTGAGGGTCAGTATACATGAGGTGGTGAAGACTAACATACATGAAGTGGTGAGGATTAATGTCCATATACGATGGTGAGGAACAGCATAAATGAGAGGGCGACAGTCAGCATAAACATCATAGTGAGGGACAGGATCCACCATCGGGTGGCAAGAATGAGTATATACATCAACAGAGGTCACTGGACCCTCCCTACCTCACACCAGTAGCAAGACCTTAACACAACCGAGTTTTCAACCATTAAGAAAATCAAGCAGAGTAATCCTTCACACACACACACACACCAAAAAAAATACATGACGGAATTAGAATACCGGAGTATCATGCAAGCAAAACCAAGTAGTCATTCTACACGCATCTGTCAAGCTGAGCGGATTGCAACGGTATTTAAATCTGGATTGAATGAGATCAGAGGAGCGGCATTGCTGATAATTACTGTGCCAACTTTTGGAGGGTTAATTGGGCGTGCGAGAAAGCGTAATTAATGTGACTAGAGAGGTTGGTGGAAATGACATCGGGACCCGGTTAAGATTGGAGGGTTGGGGAGGCACAACTGAAGTTGTGGTCGTAGGTTTGGCAATGGGGCTTCGAGCAACGAGACAGTTATGAAGTTATCGGACATCTGGACTTGTGAATTATGGCACTGCATCGTCGTCTACGCTAGAATTACATGACATTATTTATAAAAATAAAACAAGAAATATCTGAAACTGAACTGCAAGGAAGGACATTTAACCTATTGAGAGCACTATGTGAATATACTTAATTGAAGCTTTTTCCTGTAGCGTCCATTATTCCCAACCAAAGAGAGAGGGAGCGAGTACATAGGGAAGACACACAACAACAGAGAGATGATCCGTTGGCCCTATTCCTATTTCTGTTCTAAGTGGATGAGGTAAAGATAGAACAGTAAGAAGGCCCTATCTCTACCCTCCACTCCATCTGGCAGCAATTCAGCCGCAGAAGAAAGAACTGAAGAAATATGATACATTTGTTAAGTAGCTTACATGAAATGTAATAGGACAGACGAAAGGGAAAATCCACCCTTTGCTGCGCTACCATATAATCTTAGTCTGGAGTGAGATGGAACACATACATACATATTCATTCAGTAGACACTTGAACTGACGAAAAAACTGGGTTCAAATACTGGAGAAATTTATAGTCTTTGCATTACTTACATTTGACGGTGTGATGTTTCAGTGTTCAGCACAACTATTTGCAAAGGATCGTTTTCCACTATCGGTGTTACATCTTTAGCTTTAAGTTTTGTAGTATTCGTTTTTCTAGTTTCAGAATTTTCTTGTATTTCTAAAACATCTTCGTGATTTACGTAGTCTAATCTATTCAAAATTTTGATAACTTGCTTAAGGTCGTCGCAAAAATCATCGTTTCTTAAGAGAAAAGAGATCTAATCCTTTTAGATTTTCTTCATATACGTCAGTTTTGTAAGAGCAAGAATGAGTTTTGTTTCAAAGTGTCTATTTTACTTTTAACTGAACATTTGTCTGACCATTCTGCTAAATTGTTAAGATATCTTTGAGTCATTGCCCAGTCTTGCCTATTTCCAACTCTGTCTTAGATAGGAGATCCAGTTCTAGATCACTGATGGAGATCTTGAAAATAATGGAGCCAAGGAGTAACCCCTTTGGCACACCACTTGTTACGTTCAACCAGCCTGAGACTTCGCCATCTGAAACAACACGTCGATCTCTGTTGTCGATGAGCCAATCACTAATCCTTACGCACAGTCTGACCTTACGTAATGCCATATCATATCACATAGTAATCTCTTGTGCGGTACATTATCGATTGTCTTATGAAAGTCTAAATACAATATATCCGAAGGTACTTTTAAGTCCCAGGTGTCTTGAATAACTTTATGAAATCCTAGTCTATATGTTAGACAAGACCTCTAGCTGCGAGAGCCAGCACATGCTGGTCGTCTGACATTATTTCATGACCTTTTAGACATGCAATATTTCTGTCACATTCTTTTTTTTTTTTTTCCCTCGATCGTTATACCTAGAACCGATGTGAAGCTACGCAAGCGGTAATCTAAGGCCAGTCGAGAGAGAGAGAGAGAGAGAGAGAGAGAGAGAGAGAGAGAGAGAGAGAGAGAGAGAGAGAGAGAGAGAGAGAGAGAATGAATACGTCGTGCGCATTTTTCAAGTAAGATATGGGAAGCGATAAAACCAGAATAGTAGCCGCTGGCCGACGCGAGGCATCAGAAGACAAATTCTTGCGGTACAGCACCAGCATAAGTACGCACGTACATCTATAAGGAAGGAGGGAGAGATGGAAGGATGGAAGGAGGGAGGGCGAGATGGCTGCATTATAAATAAGTCCATCCCTTCCACATTTGTCTCGGGGTATAAAAAGAAGAATATTCTACATACGCAGCCGAGAAGCGCAGGTAGCGAGTGACAACGTCTGAATATCAGAGATTAGCAAATCCCTCGTCCACACACGTCTGTGTTGGGCTCACACACCATGGAATCCCCCCAGCCTCTCTCTCAACACTCCTTACCACTGAAATTACCATCGTCATACAAAACTCCTTTTTTTTGTATACTTTTCTGCTTCTGAACTGTCTACAGTGGGTAGATTCCCAGCCAAAAGTAATGTGGCATCGTGTGGTGGGTAGACTTCCAGTCATTTGTGTGATCCTTCCAGTAATTTACCGGAAAATGATGAAAAAAAAGTTTGCATGATGGCGTAGATATGAGTGAGCGTTTGTGACTGAAAGACGACAATGATTACTACCGTGGTGGCAGCTGACACTACCAAGAGGGCAACGCGTAGCTGAAGAGACTGATCCATCAACACGAAATCCCTATGAGTCAGCCTGTGTGTGTGATGATAACACAGCCAGTCCACTTTCCTCATGACGTAAAGAGCAATCCAGTGTGATTCAGTGTGATGAAGAAAAGAAAAAAAAAACAGACCCACCCAGTCTGAGTCACTGGGGCAAAGAACACACGAGAAACCGTCAGTGACTCACCATATACATACACACCCTGTGAGAGAGAGAGAGAGAGAGAGAGAGAGAGAGAGAGAGAGAGAGAGAGAGAGAGAGAGAGAGAGAGAGAGAGAGAGAGAGAGAGAGAGAGAGAGAAATAATCCCTTGAACACATCTCCTTTGGAGGCGATATACAAGTGTTGTGGCCAAGCGAGACGTTCGACCCGCCAGGAAACCCAACTTTTTCCTCCCACGACGATGAAGCTTGAGAGAGAGAGAGAGAGAGAGAGAGAGAGAGAGAGAGAGAGAGAGAGAGAGAGAGAGAGAGAGAGAGAGAGAGAGAGAGAGAGAGAGAGAGAGAGAGAGAGAGAGAGAGTAGCTTTCCACTCGAGTTTATGCTTCGCCGACCCTTAATTTATGGACGGGTGGAATACCGTGCTGGACAATTAATATTTGTAATTGTTTGGAGTGGTTGGCCTCGGCCGGCGAGGTGCTGGAGACGGTCCACAGCAGGAGCAGTGAGAAACCAGGAGCGGCGAGGCGAGGCAGTAAACCACGGCTGATCACTATTCTGCAGCCCAGGCAAATTATATGCTCGTCGAATTTATCGGGACTTTAGAGCCGACTTAATCAATTCCGAGTCGGCAAAGTTGAGGATCGGGAAGGAAGAGGAGAGGCTAAGGGTTGGGCTCCCTCTTGCATGACCTGGTCCTCGTTCCGGGCTCGTTGCAAGACCTGGTCTTCCTTTTCCCCTTTTCAGGCTCCCTGTATGACCTGGTCCTCGTTCCAAGTTCCTTGCAAGACCTGGTCTCTTTCCCCCCCGGGTCCTTGTACGATGTGGTCCTCGTTCCAGGTTTCTTGTAAGGTTAGGTCCTCTCAGTGGGCACCTTGCAAGATCTGGATCCTTCCAGGGCACCTTGCAAGACCTGGTTCCTCTCCTAGGGCATCTTGCAACACCAGGTCTTCTCCCCGGGCACCGTGCAATACCTGGCTCTCATACCGAGTGTCTTGCAAAACCCAGTCCTCCCCTTTGAGAGCGGCCGCTGATCATACGACGGCGCGCACACGCTGACAACTATGGTGGTGATTTTCGTCTCACGTGAAGACGTTAAGTGGAGAGGGCCGCCCTCTAAACAAAAGAGGAGGAGGAGGGAAGGCGTCCATAGAGCAATGGAACATGTCTGCATAGCGACAGGAGGCTTTCAGGCTGAAGCAGGGCTTCCACTGGTTATGAAATGCCTCAAACAGTTGATGGAAGATTTTTTCACAATGGAAGGCCTTTAGAAGAGGAAGAAGAAGAAGAAGAAGAAGAAGAAGAAGAAGAAGAAGAAGAAGAAGAAGAAGAAGAAGAAGAAGAAGAAGAGGAAGAAGAAGAAGAAGAAGAAGAAGAAGAAGAGCGATTGTCACATGTGTCGGGAGGACTAATAACAGGAGACCTGATAGTCGAGGTCATATAAGTTCGCAATCTTAAGCACGTATGGGAAAACAATAGCAAACAGATGACACATGACGAGTAAGCGCCTCTATACAGAGAATTATTGTCTTCATAAAGCAACAGAAAGCGTCCACACAGCAGCGGAGGAAAACCTCTCCTTGGAAACAGAGGGCAGAAACCTCCTACATCAGGTGGGAAAATGAAATCACCCATAAATAATACCAAATGTTTGGAACTACGACGAACGGCCGGGTAAATACCAGTTGGCCAATGCAGATCTAGACCGAAGAGAGACTTGGTTGCAGATCAGGGAGTCTTGCATGTTTCAGGGCGGTCGAGAGAGCACATGAGAATCCTGATGAATAAGGGAGGTCTGGAGTGTGTGTGCAGGGAGGCCGGACGGTCAGACATTGAATTAGTAGCAAGACTCGAGAAGATCAGTCAATGTTTATACTATCATCATGGAGTTTGAGAAGGTTATAGAAGGTGTAGACTCTATCTTTTTCTTTAGGACTGGTGAGGTTTCACTCTTATCCCTCACGCCAACACCAAACTCAGAGGTAAGTCTCAAAGGGTTATTGTGATTCTTCGATTACTTCCCCCCCCCCCACTCTGGCTCTAGAATACTAGACCCCCTCCTCTCTCTCTCTCTCTCTCTCTCTCTCTCTCTCTCTCTCTCTCTCTCTCTCTCTCTCTCTCTCTCCTTTGGCGATGAGCGCTACAGGTCTGCTTCAAGGCAAAACCTCTTCGTTGGTAGAAAGTTAGGTAGATAAGAAGGTAGGTAGGTAGATAGGTAGGTAAGTAGGTAGATAGGAAGGTAGGTAGGTAGGTAGGTAGATAGGTTGGCACTCTGTCGTAAAAATCAATGGGTTGATGCCTTATCAATGAATGAAGTGCGGTTTACCATATACGTATCGTTTACAATCTAATCCAACAACACACTGAAATGATTAATAATTGTCTTGACTTTCTTACTTATGTAGAAAATCTTCCCTTTGATCATCTTCTCAACTGATATAGCATTATCTGTTTTCTGAACATGATGCACAGCTTTCATCATTCGCGCATCAGGGTTCAAAATCTTTCGTGAACTTGAAAATCCCTTTCAGCTTCACATGACTCAAGTCTCATAATCAAGTTCCAATCTTCTGGCAGTTACCCGACTGAAATCAAACTTTACAGTGACTTCCATCCCTCGTTTTCTCTTCCTGTAAATTACATAAAAGGGAGACTCCCTCAACAACCATTCGAATATGGAGAAAATAAAAAAAATTATCCGCGATTGACCTCATCTTACAAGCGGAATAAGGCAACGTGTAGCAAGTGCTATTGCATTTAAAGATTAGCTCGGGTTAATGCTCGAGAGAGAGAGAGAGAGAGAGAGAGAGAGAGAGAGAGAGAGAGAGAGAGAGAGAGAGAGAGAGAGAGAGAGAGAGAGAGAGAGAGAGAGAGAGAGAGAGCATCTATCAGCAAAGGGTCGCACAGGTATTAACAATGCAGGTGGATGGGAGTTTAAAAAAAAAAAGAAAAAGGTGGGTGAGGTGTTTATCTACGGTGGACTCGGGGCAGGTAAAGGGTGGGAAAGGAGGAGCAGCTCCCGTGCTCTCCACTCGCAAATGTTATGGCAGATTAAGAGGGGATTATGGCACTTGATGGCTCGGTGTAGGGGTTTGCGATAGCCACCCTGTGGACAATGGAACATGGACGTTAGGACA
Organism: Panulirus ornatus; assembly: GCF_036320965.1. Classification (NCBI taxonomy): domain Eukaryota; kingdom Metazoa; phylum Arthropoda; class Malacostraca; order Decapoda; family Palinuridae; genus Panulirus; species Panulirus ornatus. The sequence continues at coordinate 19,609,144 of NC_092233.1, read as the reverse complement.
TGACCCTCCCGCCGGGGGTCAATACGTAACAAGTTGACCTCACTGGAGCACCCGGTCCCACTCTAAGGACATTAGGACATGGACATAAGGATTTACTCCCCACTACGGGTGCTTACGGTCCAAGCTTTAAGCTCGTTTGAGTATCCATAGCCAATTGGAGCCGGCAAGAGGACCATGACTGTTGCTTAGTTAAGCTCGTTAATCCTTTACTTAATACCTAGATAACGAGTCGTTCTGCTGCAATGGATATCTAAGAAAAAAATGCAAAAACATTTGTACTTGGTGCCATAACCAGATGAGAGAAAACGGGAAGAAAGCGAACATTTCCACCAAGAAAAACAGGAAATCAATTATATTACGATACCACTCCATGACATACCTTAACTTACCTAAAGCCCCTTTTAAACACAGATATTTATATTTTGAGCAAGAATTACTTAAAATGAAACATCTTATAATAGCTGACACCATTTAAGTCGTCACTTCACAGTCTTCTGAGTTTTGAGTACACTGCTCACCAAGGTAGTGAATAATACAGATATTAAGAAGAGAATTAGTGAAAATCAAATGAGCCATAAAGCAAAGTGAACTGGTTAAACTTGATCGTATCTAAACGTGTGCGGGATTTATCGCCTTACACAGAGGGAGGAAGGAGGCACCAGAGCCAAATAAGGTCCTAGGATAAGGTTTACAATTCCAGGAGGAGGAGGAGGAGGAGGAAGAGGAGGAAGATGAGGAGAAGGAGGAAGAAGAAGATAAGGAGAGGCGTGTACAGGTGAAATCTCCTCCCAAAATTTGTGATGCCAATAACAGGAAGGAGATATTGTACTGTTTCAGTGAGATTACCAGTTTACTCAAATATATGTGGATGTTGCTGCTAAATGCCAGTTGACTAAAGGAAAAAAAAATATGATTAATATTTCCAGTTCTTTAACGAAATTAACAGGTACAGGAATACGTGTGGATAATGTGGGACACAACTACAATATATATATATATATATATATATATATATATATATATATATATATATATATATATATATATATATATATATATATATACGTTCTCAATTCCCTTAACATGTGAGAGAACAGAATGCAAATACGATGGTGATACTCAGCTGCTTTAGTCTGAATATCAACTATACGAGCGTGCCTCCCCCCCCAAAAAAAAGACAGGACGACAATAAAATAGCTACACAGTTTCTTTAACAACCCCCAACTTGATCTGCAATGACCCAAACATATGAGAGAGAGGGAGAAAAAAGAAAAAAAAAACATTAGCAATTATAACGAAGGTGATTATCAATTACTTTTAATACCCCAATCAGAGTCTCAAAGGCAAATAATCATGTCCAGACTTTGCTAAATCCTTCACCGTGAGTGAGGTGTGGTGGTGGCTGGCGTTCATGGCGGCTGGCCGTTTCATCAGGGCTAACGAAGAAGACGGCACAGATTATTTGCACACAAGACGTAGCGTCGGTAATTGTGCTGTCATCACAGGGGGCGGCCGGTCGGTCGGTCAGCCTGAGACAGACGAGACGAGACGAGCTTAGAGCAAGCCAGCAAGACACGACGGAGCTCATAAGTACCTTAGAGCAGATAGGAGGAGTGGGGGAGGAGGCGGAGGAGTTCTCTCCCCCTCTTACTCTGGGAGGTCGAATCACAACCTACTCGTAACAGGTTCCAGTCAGATTATCTGTTTCTCTTTTTACGTCTGACTCTTTCATGGACGTTAAAACACATTTAGATAAGATCAACAATGCAAAAAACAGAACACGACAGAAATCTATTCATTCGTCTTTATATATAAGAATCTGGAGCAAAATTAATCCAGCTCAACAGAAATATGGAGCGGACAGAGAGTCAGGTCCAAAGCCACTGCCGAGCCAGAAGCACACAAAGAGGATCATGACCATATTGCTAATGGGATCCAATCCTGGGAATACGTACCATGAGGGCATCTGGTCCTTTATCTTTATTACATTTACAGTTTTATTATTATTATTATTATTATTATTATTATTATTATTATTATTATTATTATTATCATTATTATCATTATTATCATTATTATTATTAGTATCATTATCATTATCATTGTTATTGTTATTATTATCATTATCATTACTAATATTTTCATTATTATCATTATCATTATCATTTTGATTATCATCATTGCTGTTATCATTATCATCATTATTAGTGTCATTATTATTATTATTATTATCATTATTATTACTATTATTATCATTATTAATATCATTATTTTCATTATCATCATTATCATTATAATCATTACTACTATTATCATTATCATTATCATTATTATCATTATTAGTATCATCATTATTATCATCATTACCATTATCAGTAATATTATTATCATTATCGCTATTATCATAATCATTATCATCATTCCTCGTATCATAATTATTGTTATCATTATTATCAGTATTATCTTACAATCCCAGAACCTCTTTCCTTATGGTCGATGCTGCACTCCAAGCAGGAGCAGGGAAATGATGGATTCCTTTGGAGCGAGGAGTTCCCTAACGGGACTGTACTCCTTTTCGTCCACTGGGAATGTCACATACTTCGCCGAATGTGACTTTCCACCCGCGGTTGTAAGCATCTTGCAGGCGTCAGTCCGGTAACACCAAGCCCCACACTTCTACAGAAGAATGTATTAATTCAAAGACGGCTTCATAATTATTGA
>NC_092233.1:19583923-19601423 GCF_036320965.1 Panulirus ornatus | reverse complement strand
CACCACACCAATACTATCACCATAGAGGCCATGGAGAAATCAACACCCTCAGAACACTTACTGGCAATCAAATTCGGACTAGAAAGAGAATCCCTCACCATCCTCTTTAAACAGTTCATCCGCAACACTCGGTTTCATCCACTCCACTCTATAATCCTGGACATTCATCTTCTCTAATTCAAAGACGAAATCACAAATCACATAAAATAAGACGCTCAGAAGAACCACGGATTACCTGACAGCCACGATCATTCAAAGCCATCACAACGACACAAAGATTATCCCAATACAATCTCGCCTCAACATGTCGGGCACTCAGTTCTGTGCAAGAGCACATGACTTTCCCACCCAAGCCCTTTCTGAGCCAATTACCAATCCTCAAGCTGAAATTAAAAGCTTATCCCTGCTAAACTCTTAAGCAAGCTATGTTCCCCCAGCCAACACAACAGTGAGAGAATATATTATCAGTGTAATGGTTTGACAGACAATGAACAACCGTCCCTTTAAACCAGTCTCAAACTTCACTCCACCAGACATACACTCATCTGAAACTACACTCCCCAGAAATGTGTGAGTTACGTAACACCTTCTCGCCCTGAGCTCTGGACACCATTCATTTCTCCAGCGTTACAAACTGACTCAGCATATCACAAGACGCAACTTCCACAATAAACGCACTGAAGACTTAGTTGGTCTGCGTCACCATACAAAGACATAAAACCTAATACAGCCTCACCTCAACTTGTTTGACACTCAGTTCTTTGCTACACCATTTGACCCCCCCACCCCCCACCTCACATCAAACCCACTCGACATCTAACCACCAGCTCCCAAACAGTGATAGAAATATCACTTCTGCCTCCCTGCCTCATACTTCACCCACCTATACACAAAAGATCCTTTTATCCCCCGGAAAAAAAAAGAATGACACTCACAAATTGCACTCAAAAATTACAGGTTAAGCACTACAATCCGTCTTCTCAACTCAGCCTTAAAAACCACTAGGGATACACCCATCTTAAAATAAAACTCCCCAGACACGTATGAGTTACACTTTCCCATATATGTTTATATCATTTTGCAGTTTCCAGTATCCATCCATATGCATGTGTCGTGAAATATAACCACTGAACGACTCAAATATACATATTTTACTCACGTGCATACATGCACATACACAAATGATTAGGCAAATTAATGGAATATATTTTCATTTTTATCATACTTAATCGCCGTCTCCCGCGTTAGCGAGGTAGCGCAAGGAAGTAGAAGAAAGAATGGCCTAACCCACCTACATACACATGCATATACATAAAGGCTCACACACGCACATATGCATACCTATGTATTTAAACGTATACATACATATACATATATACACATGTACATATTCTTACTTGCTGCCTCCATCTTTCCACCTCCAGTTTGGTCTCCCACTTCTCCTCGTGCCCTCATCCTTTGACACATATATCTTCTTTCTCAATCTTTCCTCACTCATTCTCTCCATGTGACCAAACCATTTCAACACACCCTCTTCTGCTCTCTCAACCACACTCTTTTTATTACCACACACCTCTCTTACCCTTTCATTACTTACTTGATCAAACCACCTTACACCATATATTGTCCTCAAAACATTTCATATTCAACACATCCACCCTCCTCCACACAACTCTATCTACAGCCCACGCCTCGCAACCATATAACATTGTTGGAACCACTATTCCTTCAAACATACCCATTTCTGCTCTCCTAGATAACGTTCTCGCCTTCCACACATTCTTCAACGCCCTCAGAACCTTTGCCCTCTACCCCGCCCTGTGACTCACTTCCGCTTCCATTATTCCATCCGCTGCCAGATCCACTCCCAGATATCTAAAACACTTTACCTCCTCCAGTTTTTCTCCATTCAAACTTACCTCCCAATTAACTTGTCCCTTAAGTCTACTGAACCTAATATTTTGCTCTTATTCACATTCACTCTCAGCTTTCTTCTTTCACACACTTTGCCAAACTCAGTCACCAACTTCTGCAGTTTCTCACCCGAATCATCCACCAGCGTTGTATCATCAGCGAACAACAACTGACTCACTTCCTAACCACTCTCATCCACAACAGACTGCATACTTGCCCCTCTCTCCAAAATTCTTGCATTCACCTCCCTAACCACCCCATCCATAAACAAATTAAACAACCTTGGGGACATCACGCACCCCTGCCGCAAACCGACGTTCACTGGGAACCAATCACTTTCCTTTCTTCCTGCTCGAACACATGCCTTACATCCTTGGTAAAAACCTTTCACTGCTTCTAGCAACTTATCTCCCACACCATACACTCTTAATACCTTCCATAAAGCATCTCTATCAACTCTATCATATGCCTTCTCCAGATCCACAGAAAAACAGATGGATTTGTATGTAGCATCTAAGTATTTCTCATATACATTCTTCAAAGGAAACACCTGATCCACACATCCTCTACAGAGATATGTACAGGCATGAGACCTAGGTATAAGTACATACAAAGAGAACTATACAAAGATAGACGCAAATAGCAAACGAAAGGAAACCATTAAGAAGAAATTGACGATATAAATTTCATGGCACAAGACACAGACAGATTTGCCGACTAAATCAAACATGAGCTGTTCAAGAACACGTTCCGGAAATTACTAATAAGTTACAAGGAGCATGACAGAGACCTGCTCTTGAAAGGGTGAGCACGACGGCAGGGTCCTTGAACACGACGGTAGGGTCCTTGAGCACGACGGTAGGGCCCTTGAGCCCGACGGTAGGGCCCTTGAACACGAAGGATGGTAGGACCCTTGAGGACGAATAAATGAAACCCTTGAATACGACTGGAAAGCCATAGAGCACAACGGTAGGGCCCTTGAGCACGACTGGTAGGGTCCTTGAACACGACGATAGGGTCCTTGAACATGATGGTAGACCCTTGAGGACGAAGATATGAAACCCTTGAATACGACTGGAAGGCCATAGAGCACGACCGTACGGGCCCTTGAACGCGACGGTATGAAACCCTTGCTTATGACGGCGCGGCCTTTGACTACCAGTAACACTAAAAGTTCAGGTCAAAGGTCTGACCATCATATTCCAGGACGGACCGGATCAAGGCTCGTATGGTCGTGCTAAAAGATCGTACCATCATGCTCAGTGGTCGTACCGTCGTGTTAGTCTTAACGTCACTCGCAAGGGTGGTACCGTCGTGCTCAAAAGGGTAGCACCCGTCTTGCTAAGAGAAAATCGTACCGTGATGCTCTGGGGTCGTACCGTCGTGCTCAAGGGTCATGCAGTCGTATTCATGGCATTAGTAAAAGCTCCGCAAGATCTGCCACTTTCATAAGTAGCAGAATTTTCTTTTTACATCCGTTTAATAGCTAGTGTCCCAGACCACGACGACGAGTTAACCAGGGTGGCGCAGAGGAATTCCGTAATTGGTGCAAAATTCCTAATTACTATACGTTTCGAATGTTGTTATAAAGTGATAGATTTTAATATGATTAAGTTTTCGTACACATATGAATCATATATATATATATATATATATATATATATATATATATATATATATATATATATATATATATATATATATACATATATATGTGTGTGTGTGTGTGTGTGTGTGTGTGTGTGTGTGTGTGTGTGTGTGTGTGTAATAGCAATACATTCACATTAACAGGATAAAAGCTCTGCAGCCGTTGATAGAAATAAGAATCTTAGTGGCTGTTTTTTATTACCTCTGTAAATTTACAGGACGTAATTACTAATTCAATAATCAAGATCTTTTGTCCGCAACGATTATATGTTACAATTTTGTTGCCGTTGTTAACTGTAATCACAACTGTACGTTATGGTTGCATGTGACGGTGGTTCCTGTGCAGTTATGTGAGGGTGACTCCTCTACAGAGTATGTGAGAGTGACTGGCTCCTCTACAGAGTATGTGAGAGTGACTGGCTCCTCTACAGAGTATGTGAGAGTGACTGGCTCCTCTACAGAGTATGTGAGAGTGACTGGCTCCTCTAGGGTGACTGGCTCCTCTACAGCATCCACAACTCTCCTTGCTCTACGGCTCCCTCACTCTATCTCTAATCGATATTTATATCTCTCTCAAGCCTTCCTTAATCTCCTCCCTCTTTTTTATTTCTACATTTGGTCCCGTAATCTCTCTCTCTCTCTCTCTCTCTCTCTCTCTCTCTCTCTCTCTCTCTCTCTCTCTCTCTCTCTCCCTCTCCATTCAGGCAATCAACCTTCCTTTCTCTCTCGACCCCGTCTTCTTACCTCTGCCAGTAACCTCCCTTTTCTTTGTGGCTTCTGCTTCATTAATCCACGTCAGTAATCTTCCCTCCCTCCCCACTTCCTGGTTCCCCCCTCTCTCTCTTTCTCTCTCTATGATCACCAACATTAATATAACCTTCTCCTCGATTACTTTAATTCTTAATCTTCTTCTCTTGACCTTTTCTTCATGAGCATCGTTATCATGCTCACCTCCCCACCCCACTCCCCTTTCTTAAGCTCCCACCATTTATCCCAATCATTAATCCCCATCATTAATCTCCCTCCTCTTCTCCCTCCCGTGGATTCCTCCCCTCACCTCAGGGCGAGTGTGAGTTGGCTGTTTAGTGGCCGTCTATCACCCTTTACCAGAACGTCGGGTGGTATTCTGCTCAGTGTTATCAGTTCTCACCCTAAACCCACCCCTTGAGGATGTGATGGGTGGTGGTGAGTAGTTGCTGGGGGTAGTGGTGGGGTTGTAGTGGCATGGTAAGGGTATAGTGGTGGTGGAGGGTAATAGTAGTGGTGTGGTGGTGGTAGGGTTGTGGTAGTGGAGGGTAGTAGTAGTAGTGGTAGTAGTAGGGTAGTAGTAGTAGTGGTAGTAGTAGGGGTGATGGTGGTAAGGTTGTGGTGGTGGAGGGTTGTAGCAGTAGGTGGGTGGTAGTGGTGGTGATGGTGGTAACTGTGGTGGTTGTAATGGTGGTGGTGGTGGTGGTGGTAAGTGTGGTGGTTGTAATGGTGGTGGTGATGGTGGTAAGTGTGGTGATTGCAATGGTGGTGTTGGTGGTAAGTGTGGTGTGTGTGGTAGGAAAACTTGGAAATGATGCTGACGTCTCTACCATTTCTTTAACGTAAAAGAAATATTCAAGAGTCTACCACCTATTCAATACACTTCTTCCCGTTTTTTTCTGTTCATAAAAAGAACAATTTATGATTTTGCCATGTCTATTTTCTGTGTGAAAACAGTTAATGCGTTTGTCTTAAGCTTCAAAACGGCTCAACAACACTGTGTTGCTTTGTACTCGATTAAAAAAGAATTTATTAATAGGCTGATGAACCCACCTCCCTTTTTCTTTGGGTACCGCATGCAATCTTCTGTCCCAGATACAGACAGTGAAACCGAGACTCGGGTTGTCTGATATGAGAAACACATAATTACCACCATTTCCGTCAGTTTTAATGGGGTTCTCGAACTGTGGTCACGATCTCTTTAACCATGAATATCAATGGATGTTACGCATGCAGAACACGAGCCTACATCAGCAATCTAAGGAAACGCCAAAGTAACCAATCAAATCAACCCTGAAACCAATCAGAGTTGAGTGCGGCCGACCGTCCCCCACAGAGAACGTAACACGGGTGGGTGTTACAAATGAGACAGTACTGTACTTTTCTGCATTTCGGGGAAAAGTTTCTCAAAGGAGCAAAATTTTCTGTTGGCACGTTTCTTTGGCGTCTCATTAGTCTGCTGGAGGGAAGGGGAAGAAGAGGAGGAGAAGTTAGGAGAGAAGAAGAAGAAGAAGAAGAAGAAGAAGAAGAAGAAGAAGAAGAAGAAGAAGAAGAAGAGAGAGGAGGAGGAAGAGGAGGGAGAAGAGGAAGAAGAGGGGTAGGAAGAGAAAGAACAAGGCGAAGAAGGGGAGGAGACGAAAAAGACGAACAAGACGAAGAAGAAAAAAAGAAGAGGAGGAGATGGAGGAGGAAGATGTCCAAAAAAGGAAGAGGATGGGGGGGAGGGGGAGAAGAAGAAGAAGAATCAAGAAGAAGAGGAGGAGGAGGAGGAAGAGGAGGAGGAAGAGGAAATTCCTAGACTATTTCTCTTCCTCCCACGAGATCTGATGCTGTTTACAAATTCTTTAATCCTGAGAGTATCCTGTTTTTACGGCTGCTGAGGCAACACAGGCAAGTGAATTTTTCAGTCATGACCATCTCGTTCATGATATATATATATATATATATATATATATATATATATATATATATATATATATATATATATATATATATATATAAGCCAGGTACGTAATCATCGTCGAGTGCCGAGGAGAAACATGCATCGCTGGGCAGGATGCAACCACATTCCTGACTCTAATCCGAGCGGGCTCGTGCGTGACAGATGGTCAGCAACGCTAAACACTACACCACGGAAGCCTATACATGCAAGAAATGACAATAAAACCTTCTTACATATAAAGAAAATGGTAAGTATGTGGTTACTTTTACAATATTTGTCCTGCAAATTAGTGAATGCAACCACTGCACAGAACACGGTGAAGCGAGATGTGAAATATTTAAGCAATACTTCATTATGTAATAATAATAATAATAATAATAATAATAGGGGGATAGGGGAGAAAGAATACTTCCCACGTATTCCCTGCGTGTCGTAGAAGGCGACTAAAAGGGGAGGGAGCGGGGGGCTGGAAATCCTCCCCTCTCGTTTCTTTTTTTAATTTTCCAAAAGAAGGAACAGAGAATTGGGCCAGGTGATGGTATTCCCTCAAAGGCCCAGTCCTCTGTTCTTAACGCAACCTCGCTAATGCGGGAAATGGCGAATAGTTTGAAAGAAGTTTGAATAATAATAATAATAATGGGTATGTTTGAAGGAATAGTGGTTCCAACAATGTTGTATGGTTGCGAGGCGTGGGCTATGGATAGAGATGTGCGCAGGAGGATGGATGTGCTGGAAATGAGATGTTTGAGGAAAATGTGTGGTGTGAGGTGGTTTGATCGAGTAAGTAACGTAAGGGTAAGAGAGATGTGTGGAAATAAAAAGAGCGTGGTTGAGAGAGCAGAAGAGGGTGTTTTGAAATGGTTTGGGCACATGGAGAGAATGAGTGAGGAAAGATTGACCAAGAGGATATATGTGTCGGAGGTGGAGGGAACGAGTAGAAGAGGGAGACCAAATTGGAGGTGGAAAGATGGAGTGAAAAAGATTTTGTGTGATCGGGGCCTGAACATGCAGGAGGGTGAAAGGAGGGCAAGGAATAGAGTGAATTGGAGCGATGTGGTATACAGGGGTTGACGTGCTGTCAGTGGATTGAATCAAGGCATGTGAAGCGTCTGGGGTAAACCATGGAAAGCTGTGTAGGTATGTATATTTGCGTGTGTGGACGTGTGTATGTACATGTGTATGGGGGGGGGGGGGGTTGGGCCATTTCTTTCGTCTGTTTCCTTGCGCTACCTCGCAAACGCGGGAGACAGCGACAAAGTATAAAAAAAAAAAAAAAAAAAATAATAATAATAATAATAATAATAATAATAACAATAATGATAATAATGATAATAACAACAATAATAATGACAAAATCATAATCATACAACTACTACTACTATTTATACTACTACTACTATTGATGATGATAATAATAATAATGATAACTAATAATAATAATAATAATAATAATAATAATAATAATAATAATATAATAATGATAATCTACCATTACTGTCTACATCAGAGGGAATGAGCACACCATAACCATACAGGTGTACGTAGAGTGGACAAAGGCATTCTTTCTCATCCTCTATAGTGATCATCCGGCCTCCCTAACGCATACCAAGCACCAGTGACCCATCTCTAGTCGACCAAGATGCACAGTGGTCCTGTGCGTATGGCAAGACGCATTCACATGTACGCATCATACATACACACACACACTTGAGCAAGGTCGGTTACTTAACGCATGACAGAAGATATGCGGAGACACGCATGCATATGAGCATACCAATCGTAAAGATATCAACAAAGACTCATATGCATATAAACACAAGTCATGATAATCGTATGTGTGTATGGGAGAACCCATTAGGATACTAAGACATTGATAAAGAAGGCTGTACCCACTCACGGACGCATATAAACTTTATAATTTACATAAGAATGCATAAAAGAACACCGCTCGTATGGAGCGTGTAAACGTGAAAGGCTTTGCGGAATTAAGACAGTCATTGGATGCATAAAAAACGGGAAATCCGTTAAAAAGAAGATGGATGTTAGAAAAAGCGTCTTAGCTGAAATTTAATCAATTGACTCAAAACCATATTGCAATAATGATAATGATAATAATAATAATGTTAACAATAATAATGATAATAATAATAATAATAATAATAATAATAATAATAATAATAAAATAATAATAATAATAATAATTGTAATAATAATATTGATAATAATAATAACAACAATCTTAATGATGATGACAATAATAATAATAACGATAATAATGATAACAATAATAATAATAATAAAAATCGGTTTAATGAATATAGGCAAACCATTCGGCTGAAAATACATTAGTGAGTGTGGTTACGTGTGATCATTATCTGTGTGTTAGGAGGAGAGGGTTTTACATTCGTGTTGCCCTGTCTCTTGGCCTCATGTATGCACTGTCTTTACTCTTATGTACACACACACACACACACACACACACACACACACACACACACACACACAACACACACACACACACACACACACACACACACATACACACAAAGACACACACACACACACACACACACACACACACACACATATGCAGTGAGCTTGTTTGGTCTCAGAAGTATCTTGTGCACCTGAGGAAGGTGTTCGAAATTTTTTCGATTAGTTTAAACGCTGGCGGACTTAATATTAACCCTGGGAGTTGATTGGCTTAAAGCCCAAATAACCAACCAGCTTCTTAATAGCCTTTCGTGATGGAGTGGTTAGCAACGCTGATCATGATTATATGCACGGGCCCGCCCGGGTTCAAATCCTGGGCGAGGCAATCGGCCCACAGCTTATCTCATTAACTCATCCTTCCCTTGTTGCTGGTTGATAAATCGGTACCTGGCTTCAGCTGGTGTGTGTGTGTGTGTGTGTGTGTGTGTGTGTGTGTGTGTGTGTGTGTGTGTGTGTGTGTGCTAGAAAAACTTTTATGTCTTATTTCAAGGCACTGAACAAAGGCAATGATATTACCTCGCTGCCGTTGTAATTCTATTCGGTTCTAAGGTGCACTCTAACAAAGGTCAAAAGCATATATAACAATCAATATAAAAACTAACGCTAAGATGTCACGCGATAAAAATAAAATGATACAAAATGATGTCGTTCATATTGTTTATCTGAGATTATCTATCACCGTTTCTGAGACATAATAAAAAAAAAAGACTGTGAATATAAATACCTAAAGTATGAGGACTTTCTCTCTCTCCGTCTACCTGTTATCGGTGTAAGTCTTCCATATCAAGGACAACCTCCTCTCAGGTAAGTCCTCAAGAGTACGAAGTCGAAAGTTTTCAAAGATATTTGAGAGGGTTAAAAGAACAGACAAATAAATCACTGCGAAGTTGGTATTAACTGTTGTACAACACATCACAGAACAGCAACAGTGCTTCAGCACTCCAGTACAGTATCCTTAGCTTCGAACCATCACAGAACAACACAGTAATACTTGGCAGTGAACTTCTTTTCTGAAGAGCCGAGGTATTGCTTGCTGCACACCTCACATCTGTAGCGGTACCGCTCTATCACTAGACAGCGTGGACTTGGCAGCGAGTGTGCCTCTCTCTCTCTCTACTGAACAGCAGAAGCAGCACTTGCTGCACACTTCGTCGCTGCGCCGGCCGCACTCCCTCCCTTGAACAGCACGACACCAGTCAGTGAAGACCACACAGATGATCCTCAAGCACCTTCTCACTATCTGCCCTTCTCCTCCCACGACAGCGAACAGCACATTAGCACTCACTGCACATCCCATTACAGTAAAGCTCAGTGGGTACCTGACAGCGTGTACAACATACCCATTCTCTGGACCGCTCCTGTTCCTCCTTCTTTTTCTCTTCTTCTTCCTCCTCCTCCTCCTCCTCCACTACCTACACGTCGCGCCGGCTGGAAAGCGACATCATCAGCAACAAAAGAATCCGGTCGGACATTCATCATGTTCTCACTGAGTGGTGAGATCGAGTCAGCCTCTCGCGACATGTCTGCGATGGATGGTGGCTGCCTGGCTCTGCTGCTGCTGCAGCGGTTTAGACTCTGTAGCTGCAGCTGCTACTTCTGCTGCTCCTTTTAGGTGCAGGTTCTGTTGTTCCTGCTACTTGTTTCTTCTTGGTGTTACTGGCGCTACTGATGGGGCTGGAGCTACTGCTGCTGCTGTTCTTGTGGCTACTGCTGGGGATACTGTCAAAACTGCTGTTATTCCTGCTATTTTCGGATCTGCTACTGCTGCTGTTGGGAGTGGGGCTGATATATGACCTGCTGATGTTACTGCTGAAGTCGTTAAGGAGACTGCTACAGCTAATTCTGCAATTACCTCGTTCCAGCATCTGGGATATCAACTGTTTGAGGTAGTCTTTATGGGGAGTTAATGTGTTTAGATTGTGGCAATAGTAATGATGGTGGTGGTGTTGGTGTTGGTGGTGATGGTAGTCGCAATTGGTGAGGTGGTTTTGGTGGTGGTGGGGCTAATTATGGTGGAGGTGGTAGTGGTGGGGATTAATGGTGGTGGTAGCAGGTTAATCAATGGTGGTCAATGGTCGTACGTGGTGCTCAAGGTGGTTGCGGCGACAAGTGTTGGCGGTACTTGTAGTAGTGGCGAGGCTTGTTGGGTTGGGAGGTGAGTGGTGGAGGCGTGGCGCTCCTGACGGTGACGCTATCGCTCCACTCTTACATTAGGGAAGATGAACACACAAACACACACACACACACACACACAAAAAAAAAAAAAAAAAAAAAAAATCTACCGTAAATTAACGCCGTTTGAGATGCAACGGGACGATGTATACACTGAGGCGTCAATATAGACAAGAAAATTACCTGATTTCACCTATATTTTTTGTGTAAGACAATCAAAATATCTTTTTCTCTCTCTCTTTCTCTCTCTTTTCGTTTTTGAACTGGCATAAACACCTCCACGAAGGGGAAGAAAAGAAATACATAAGACGAAGTGAATAAATGTTGTCATAAATCAGTGTTGGTCGAGGAGGCATCAGAAAGTCATCAAGGCCAAGGAGCAGTCTGCCTCTCTTCTTAGTCAGAATAATCTCCGGGGGATTGAGATCGGCGGCCAGATCATCCATCTCTCGCGCGGCCCTTGGTGAGAGAGAGAGAGAGAGAGAGAGAGAGAGAGAGAGAGAGAGAGAGAGAGAGAGAGAGAGAGAGAGAGAGAGAGAGAGAGAAAAAAAAATTCGTACATCTGTACGTCTTTTTTTTTTTCTTCTGGTGGGAAGAGGAAGGCAATGTCTCGCTCCTGTCGTTCTCTCATGCACATTTCGTCATTATTTTTCACAAAAAAAAGAAGCTAAACAACTCTTTTTTATTTACCCTCTGTTTTGATGAGATATTATAACCGCTTCGCTAACATACATAAAAAAAAAAGAAAGTTGTTTACGAGCAATGCTGCAGAGAATACTAACAAATCAATTCATCGAAAACAATTTCAAAAGGATTTTGCTGATAGAAAAAAAAATGTTTACGGGACACGGGCGAAGTAAGGTCACTACTAGTGCGTCAAATGATTACAATCAATTTCAAAAATAGATTTGGCTATAAACGTCGCAGCAAAAAAAAAAAAAGAAAAGAAAAATGAATGATGATATTTCGTCTCAGTCACACGCAAGCTGGGACGCAGTGTCGTCATGACTTCCTTCTTCGAGGAGAAAAAACTGATGGGCTCAACCCACCACCACACCCACATCTCTCCATATCGAAGCATTTACACAGTAGGAGTTACGAAGTCTGCACCAAACACGAAACCTCCTGCTCGAGGCTACACCGCCAGTGAAAAATAAAAAAAAAAAATCACCTTTTGGTGAGGCTCTATCATTGAGAGTCCAGCTTTGTCGAAGAACTTGTCTCTCAAAAGGAGGCTACATTTTTTTGTTACAGGAAATAACGCACTCTTGGGCCGCAGGAGCCTTTTAGAAAGCTCCTGGGTAACACTCGGTAGGACTTATTCACAGGAATTGGTTCTAGGGTAATCAATCATAGACACATATACATGGCATTCCTATAACTCAACAATTTCAACTACACACATAAAAAATATTGGCATAATATACAATAGACGTAGACTCACTGTAGCCCTAACTTTATAAACCTATAACTGTCGAGGTGCCTTGTAACATCTTATTTACGCCACATCAGTGTCCGTAGGTAAATACACTCGTTAATCAAACGTATGACTTCCTCACTCACTCAATATGCCTGATAGGCCATCACCTTCTATTACTTTCGAGTATCCAAATCACTTATAGAGTTCTAGTGAGCGACAGTACCTAATATCTATAGCAATATGCCATGTCGAGCTGAAGCAGCAGCAAGTTCTACAAACATACAACAGTAATACAAACTTTTTCAACGACAACAGAAGGAGCAGCGAGGCGTCCAGTCCACAGTGCTAACCCTTACGTGAGGGAAAAACAAATGGTCTTTTAAAGTCCTCTTAAAGGGCAAGAATAACAAACACAAGAGATCTGTCTACTACTACTACTACTACTACACACACACACCCACACTCCCAGTAACACACAAATAGTCGAGTCGTAGACAGGTCAACCATCCCACAGCCAACAGAAGCTGTTTATCGTTCTAAGTGAAGCTGGTCGATGAATGGGTGCCTAACACAGTGGTGTGTGTGTGTGTGTGTGTGTGTGTGTGTGTGTATACACAAGGTAAAGATATCACACACACACACACACACGCATATATATATATATATATATATATATATATATATATATATATATATATATATATATATATATATATATATATATATATATATATATATATACGTTGAAATGTATAGGTATGTATATGTGCGTGTGTGGACGTGTGTGTATGTACGTATGTATGTGGGTGGATTGGGCCTTTCTTTCGTCCGTTTCCTTGCGCTACCTCGCTAACGCGGGAGACAGCGTCAAAGTATAATAGAGGAAAAAAAAATAATATATATATATATATATATATATATATATATATATATATATATATATATATATATTTATCCCTGGGGATAGGGGGTTAAGAATACTTCCCACGTATTCCCTGCGTGTCGTAAAATGCGACTAAAAGGGGAGGGAGCGGGGGGCTGGAAATCCTCCCCTCTCGTTTTTTTTTAATTTTCCAAAAGAAGGAACAGAGGGGGCCAGGTGAGGATATTCCAAAAAAGGCCTAGTCCTCTGTTCTTAACGCTACCTCGCTAACGCGGGAAATGGCGAATAGTTTAAAAGAAAAGAAAGAAAAAATATATATATTTATTTATTTTTTATTTATTTTGCTTTGTCGCTGTCTCCCGCGTTTGCGAGGTATCGCAAGGAAACAGACGAAAGAAATGGCCCAACCCACCCCCATACACATGTATATACACACACGTCCACACACGCAAATATACATACCTATACATCTCAATGTACACATATATATACACACACAGACACATACATATATACCCATGCACACAATTCACACTGTCTGCCTTTATTCATTTCCATCGCCACCTCGCCACACATGGAATACCATCCCCCTCCCTCCTCATGTGTGCGGGGTAGCGCTAGGAAAAGACAACAAAGGCCTCATTCGTTCACACTCAGTCTCTAGCTGTCATGCAATAATGCCCTAAACCACAGCTCCCTTTCCACATCCAGGCCCCACACAGCTTTCCATGGTTTACCCAAGACGCTTCACATGCCCTGATTCAATCCACTGACAGCACGTCAACCCCGGTATACCACATCGATCCAATTCACTCTATTCCTTGCCCGCCTTACACCCTCCTGCATGTTCAGGCCCCGATCACTCAAAATCTTTTTCACTCCATCTTTCCACCTCCAATTTGGTCTCCCACTTCTCCTCGTTCCCTCCATCTCCGACACATATATTCTCTTGGTCAATCTTTCCTCACTCATTCTCTCCATGTGCCCAAACCATTTCAAAACACCCTCTTCTGCTCTCTCAACCACGCTCTTTTTATTTCCACACATCCACACAGAGGTATAAGTTTGTTGAGTATTCCTGGTAAATCATATGGGAGGGTATTGATTGAGAGGGTGAAGGCATGTACAGAGCATCAGATTGGGGAAGAGCAGTGTGGTTTCAGAAGTGGTAGAGGATGTGTGGATCAGGTGTTTGCTTTGAAGAATATATGTGAGAAATACTTAGAAAAGCATATGGATAAGTATGTAGCATTTATGGATCTGGAGAAGGCATATGATAGAGTTGATAGAGATGCTCTGTGGAAGGTATTAAGAATATATGGTGTGGGTGGCAAGTTGTTAGAAGCAGTGAAAAGTTTTTATCGAGGATGTAAGGCATGTGTACGTGTAGAAAGAGAGGAAAGTGATTGGTTCTCAGTGAACGTAGGTTTGCGGCAGGGGTGTGTGATGTCTCCATGGTTGTTTAATTTGTTTATGGATGGGGTTGTTAGGGAGGTGAATGCAAGAGTTTTGGAAAGAGGGGCAAGAATGAAGTCTGTTGTGGATGAGAGAGCTTGGGAAGGGAGTCAGTTGTTGTTCGCTGATGATACAGCGCTGGTGGCTGATTCATGTGAGAAACTGCAGAAGCTGGTGACTGAGTTTGGTAAAGTGTGTGAAAGAAGAAAGTTAAGAGTAAATGTGAATAAGAGCAAGGTTATTAGGTACAGTAGGGTTGAGGGTCAAGTCAATTGGGAGGTAAGTTTGAATGTAGAAAAACTGGAGGAAGTAAAGTGTTTTAGATATCTGGGAGTGGATCTGGCAGCGGATGGAACCATGGAAGCGGAAGTGAATCATAGGGTGGGGGAGGGGGCGAAAATCTTGGGAGCCTTGGAGAATGTGTGGAAGTCGAGAACATTATCTTGGAAAGCAAAAATGGGTATGTTTGAAGGAATTGTGGTTCCAACAATGTTGTATGGTTGCGAGGCGTGGGCTATGGATAGAGTTGTGCGCAGGAGGGTGGATGTGCTGGAAATGAGATGTTTGAGGACAATGTGTGGTGTGAGGTGTTTTGATCGAGTAAGTAATGTAAGGGTAAGAGATATATATATATATATATATATATATATATATATATATATATATATATATATATATATATATATATATATATATATATATATATATATATATATATATATATATACACAGACTTATACATATATACACATGTACCTAATTCATACTTGCTGCCCTTATTCATTTCCCGTCGCCACCCCGCCACACATGAAATGACACAACCCACCCCCCGCACGCGCGCGAGGTAGCGCTAGGAAAGGACATAAGGCCACATTCGTTCACACTCGGTCTCTAGCTGTCATGTATGATGCACCGAAACCACAGCTCCCACAAAACTTTCCATGGTTTACCCCAGACGCTTCACATGCCCTGGTTCAATCCATTGACAGCACGTCGACCCCGGTATACAACATCGTTCTAATTTACTCTATTCCTTGCACGCCTTTCACCCTCCTGCATGTTCAGGCCCCGATCACTCAAAATCTTTTTCACTTCATCTTTCCACTTCCAATTTGGTCTCCCACTTCCCCTCGTTCCCTCCACCTCTGACACATATATCCTCTTGGTCAATCTTTCCTCACTCATTCTCTCCATGTGACCAAACCATTTCAATACACCCTCTTCTGCTCTCTCAGCCATACTTTTTATTACCACACATCTCTCTTACCATTTCATAACTTACTCGATCAAACCACCTCACACCACATATTGTCCTCAAACATCTCATTTCCAGCACATCCACCCTCCTCCGCACAGCCCTATCTATAGCCCGCGCCTCGCATCCATATAACACTGTTGGAACCACTTTATATATATATATATACATATATATATATATATATATATATATATATATATATATTTATATATATATATATATATATATATATATATATATATATATATATATATATATATATATATATATATATATATATATATATATATACACACACACACACACAAGGTTAATAGATGGGGCAACACGAGTGTAAAACTCTCTCCCTGTAACATACAAAGAGTAATCACACACACACACACACACACACACACACACACACACACACACACACACACACACACACACACACACACACACACACACGCACACACACACACCGGGAATCGATTAAAAACAAATAATTCATTTCAAGTCGCAGAGATTCTTTCTCAATGATATCTGAAGGTAATCAAAGGAATCCGACCTAAAAAGAGAAAAAAAAAAAGAAAGTCACACAGAGAAATTCTTCATTCATCTCTGTCGAACACTGCAACACTCAGAACCAAACCCAGCGCACGATTCATTCACTTGGTTGTGTGTGTGTGTGTGTGTGTGTGGGGGGGGGGGGAAGGTAAGGTCTCCTGAGATTAATTAGTTTATGCTGAGTCTGTGCTTGCGTCGGGCCACGCCCTACAAGCAGTGCACAACCTGGGCGACATGCAGGAACGACGGGCAACGCCCAGCACTAGAGCACACAAATGGGTGGTGTTGCAAGTGCTTGAGGGGATGTGTCAGTAATGATACAAATTGCCTTACTGCTGGTGTCCGCACGCTTGTCCCAGCACTTGGTCATGGCGAAGTTATGATGATTCTCTCTCTCTCTCTCTCTCTCTCTCTCTCTCTCTCTCTCTCTCTCTCCCTTGGAGGGCTACGTGTTAGCCTTGCCTCAAGCAAAATCTCGCTAAAGCTGCTCTCTCTCTCTCTCTCTCTCTCTCTCTCTCTCTCTCTCTCTCTCTCTCTCTCTCTCTCTCTCTCTCTCTCTTGCTCTCATTTGCGCTCACTGATCTCCTCTACTCTCACCCTCTTCGTACTGCCCTTATATCCTTCTCTCTCTCTCTCTCTCTCTCTCTCTCTCTCTCTCTCTCTCTCTCTCTCTCTCTCTCTCTCTCTCTCTCTCTCTCTCTCTCTCTCTCTCTCTCTCTCTCTCACTGACGTGTCTAACTAACGAAGAGTCACCTGGGTATTCAATGAACCAGACAACAGTTACCTGGCGGACACCAGCCTTGGTAAAACAGTAGACTCGCCGAAGGTTAGCTACAAGAACAGTTACTGGGAACGACAATAAACTTGCTAGAGGTCAGCGGTCAGCTGGCGAACATCCATCTTAACGCACTCTTAACCTAAGTGGCTCATACTGACCTCCATCTGAACATCTCCTCTGGCTTCGAGAGGCGTCATATCCCACATCCCAACAACATCTCTTTCTACCTGGAAAGGCAGCAACAT
>NC_092233.1:19573923-19576423 GCF_036320965.1 Panulirus ornatus | reverse complement strand
CAAACTTGCGTCAGCAAGCTTAAAGTAATTCTCTTATTTCTTATTACTCGACGACAGGTGCGATATTCGTTGTCTTCATCTTCGTTCGGAACAGACATTCGAACTATACACTGATTACGTAAAGTGAGAAAATATCCCCAAGTTATGAAGCTCATGGAAGTTTATATCTTTCATAAACTATCGAATATCTTCTCTACTGAATTCAGTCATGTTCCCGGTCCGGTAAAGGGTCAGAGGGTTTTGGATCCTCTTTCGTATATACAGCGAAACTTGATATTAAGTTTCTCACACACGCCCTCTTCCCTGTCAATAGCATTCAGTATCACAGCCTCTCACTCAGATCATCTGTGCCTTGAGTGACAGTTACCTCCTGACGAATATAATCTCAAGTGAACTTTAGACATGTCGAGAATATGTCTTTCCGTTCTTCTTTTGTTTCTTCTCTTCCACTTTAAAGTATCCTCGACTTAAGATACTTTTCGAGTGTCACTTGGTTCGTTGCTCCTCTATCCTTCCCAGATTCAATATATATTCAATCTAATTCGCCAGCTGACTTCCATTTTCCAATCATGGATTTCCACTGTTGCATTGCATACTTTACGATTTCTCCTGCTAACATCGTACGGTGTTCTCAAGCTTTGAAAGCTTCAGCTTCGAGCATCGATATTCCTAAGTATCATACAGTTCATCATTATTTCACCATCTATGATTTGTTCTACTTTTTTCCAATTGCGTTTCCTCAATTACCATGTACTCGTCTTAAGCACAGCATGATTTCCTCTTCCTCCAGTGGGGGGTTCCATACATGGTGTTTTCAGCTTTCAAAGTGGGTGACGGGAAGACCAAATCTATTATTGACGGTGCTACACCACTGCTCCGGTTGAGGCATGGGATATGTCAGTAAAGAAAGTCCCCCACTTAAATGTACACTCAAGAAACTGTGGCTCTCTGTCACTCCTCTTCTAAGCAGATACCAGCTCAACAAGCCTTACATCCTTTTGATAACAAGTCCTCTAAACTATGAGATATGCATGGCTAATTGTCGTGCTTCATGCTTCCTTCATTACCCCTTTAATTACGAATTTGTTCTGCATCATCAGACTTTATTTCAGAGGGTCATAAATCATTAGAGCAATTAGAGAGACTTTGTAGATCATGATTTTCTCAAAATACACATGAAATGAAGAGTCCCTCGACTACCGGTAGGTACCCTTAGGATATAATGACCTCTCTTAAAAAAAAAAAGATTTGATCACCTCCTTCGATCTCATCTCATTCGTTGCTCGCCACTAACTATCCCTTGCGAAACATGATCTACGGTTCGACCTCCTCGATAAGTTATACCCTAACGATGTCTCTGATATCCAACTCGTTTTGTCATCTTTGTGGGTTTTTATCATTCTTTTCTCTATATCTCCTACAAATTCATATTTTCCCTTTTCTCAGAGGTTGATATGGCACTGTGTACATAACTTTCGATATGATGTATTCATTGTTTGAATCAAACTGATGTTTCACTGTTGAGGAACTGGTGGAGCGCACTCCTCTGTATAATTATTGGTCATGATCAATTCTCTCTAACTCATCCCTTGGCCCACCTCTCTTGCTAAGCAACTCGCTGAATTTCTCTCGCTGCTTTACGAGCCAGAGCGACCCAGCACTCTCACGCACTCATACTGTGCTTTGGATACAACCCTCAGGCAGACCTACCTTTCCACTTCTGTTTTTTTCTTTATTTTTTGATATGGAGGGAAGGGGTCTGGGAAGTGAGTCAACAGCTGTTGGCAGATGATGCAGCTTTGGTGGCAGACCCGAGCGAGAAGCTGCAGAAGTTGGTGTCTGTGTTTGGGTGAATGTTTGAGAATGGAGAGAGTTGAGAGGTAAAGTGGGTGGAAATAAGGTTAGCGTGTTTAGCAACATCGATAGATTGGATGGAGTGTGAGTTACACTGGAGAGAGCCTGGACGAAGTGGAATGATTTAGATACCTGAGACTGTCTATGCCAGAGGATGGAACCGTGGAAGTTGAAGTAAGTTGGAAGTGGAGACCAAAAAAGAGATGAAGGAGACTGAGGACGAGACGAAAGGATGGAGTAAAAGATGTTCTGAGTGATCTGGGCCTTAACATACAGGAGGGTGTCGGGCGTGCAAGGGATAGAGCGAATTATAGCGATGTGGTGTACAGAGGGCGTAGTGCTGTCAACTTGAGGAATGGTCATGAGAAACCATGAAAACATCTGTAAGGCTTGGATGATAACATGCTTCTCTCGTCAGGGTACAGTATACATGACTAATACAGAGTGGATGTGAACAAATGAGGACCTTCCTTCGTCTGGTCCTGGAGCTACCTCGCTACTCTGGAAACGGTGGCAAGGCGGCTGGAATTAATGGTATCGCAGTTGAATTTCTTAAGAAAGGGGTAACTGTGTTGTTGACTGGTAAACTGGGATTTTAAATGTATGGATGAATCATGGTGATGTGCTTGAAGATTGGCGGAATGCA
>NC_092233.1:19478923-19563923 GCF_036320965.1 Panulirus ornatus | reverse complement strand
ACATGTTCTGTTCATAATTCCCATTGTAAACATACCACACAATACATGTTGGACATACAACAAACCACAAACCATGTTCTAAACATAATACCTGCTCTTAACATATCTTACGATCACTTGTTCTAAACACATACCAAAAGCATCCTTCTTCAAACTTTACAACTGTTGCAAAAATAACACCTGTTCTCAAGCATCTCAAAACACCTGTTCCTCTCCGCAGCCTCCTGGCCATAACCTCGTAAAATGGTGCATGAAAGGTCAGAGCTGAGCCATAATACGTCTGAAAGTACGAGTCATGAACATCTACAAACAGTGTTATCCATACTTCAAACAGTTTATAGAGGCCACCGGCACTTCGTTGCACAACACCCGATGCGTGCCTCCTGCATGTGCGGAATCACTTCTGCTTTTAGCGATGGCTTCCTAACACAACCCTGGAGGAGGGGGACCTGTTTATACCACTGTAAATTATACGTTTTCTATAACACTTATGATCAAACTCATCCTTATTTTCTTTGAGGAAAAGGTAAGTTTTCCACGTCCTCTTGCGATTTTCCTTCTCTCTTTCTTAAGGCCTGACACAGATAAGCGGATTTCTGTACGCGCCTAGACCCTTCGTAAACTTCAACCGCAAATACGACTATTTCTAGATATGTCCCCTTGATGATCTTTCTACTGTTGCTGCCCCTCATCCTAAAACTAGGATGACCAATATCGAGTTAAACCAGCCATTACTGAGAATATCGAGGTGACGAAGATGAGGGATCTGTGTATTTGGGAATATCGCCTCGCCAGTGTATGTACGCTGCTGGAGGATACCTTAAGAGGCGCCATATCAGTTTAAGGCTACACTGATGATTCAGAAACTTAAGTCAATTTACAGAATTAATGTCTCACCATCAGTCCAAGTACGAGATACCGTCTGGGTTGAGAAATAATAGGCATTTTATAGATACGAAATCTTTCGCGAGGGAACGAAAGAGGCGCCATAACTAGTTAAGACAAAGGGGTGAACACCACTACATGAGATTGACATGACAACAGACTGGGGTTATATCGTATATATTTTTCTTCTTCTTTTAACATCTTGGAAAGAATGATAAAACTACTGTGTTCATTGCGGCGATACGTCAATGTCGTAAGGGAAGAACAAGGATTTACACTATTTTCTTCCTGTAAACCAAGTTTTTAGAATCTGTTGGTTTATGATCTTTTTGAAAAAAATAGGATTCAGGTTTTTGATTTTTGTCCCAACTTTAGAAGAAAAAACCTGAATCGTGAACATAAATGGCCTTTCCCTTCCTATATAACAAATTAGCTGAAGTAAAGCTTAACCTGTATTCTTTCACGTTTGGTGAAGCAAAACAGTGAGGGTTAAGAAATACAACATCTCTGAGCATACAGAGAAACAAACAGACGAGAAGGACTGAAAAATGACACGGCAACTACCTGGAGGGAGTTATGAACGTGTTGTTGAGGTGATGTGAGGTGAAGTGAGGTGAGGTGAGAGCGAGGGTGAGGTGAGGTGAAGTGAGGCGGGGGTGCGTGCGTGACGGGGTGGAGAGGCCACTAACTGAGCGAGGTGCCGGCGGGTCACCGCCCCACAGGAGGCGGTGCGCACGAGGAAGCCTGAAGAGCTTCGTCAGGGTTCCCACCTGAGCCCTCGCTGCCTGGGGACCACTGGTGGTAGGGGCCTAGTTGTGGTAGTGGTGGTGGTGGTGGTCGTAGGGGCCTGGTTGTGGTGGTGGTGGTAAGGGCCTGGTTGTGGTGGTGGTGGTGGTTGGTAGAGATACTGGTCGTCAATATAATGGCAATAGTTATAGTCGTAACGGCAGAAGCAACGGTGGTAGAATCGGTGATGGTGGTACTCCTTATCTCCTTCATGGTGCTCTTTTATCTGCTGCTGCTGCTGGTGCTATTGGCGCATCGCTGCTAATGCTGCTATGTCCTTTACAGTCACTCATGGCAACTTGACCCTGTCTGCAACACGAGCGGCAAGAGCGAGCACCCATGAACAACAACAGGACGTAACATCCCCTCGTCTTTTCTCCCTCCTGCCCTGAGCCAAGGGAAAGGTAAGTCAGGCCTTAAGATAACCCGCTGCTGATGATACAGCTAACGTTCGTATATCACTTTTATGGGAAGAGTTGATGGCAGGAACATTTTCCTTTAAGGTGGCCGACTACAGATTTAAGTGGATCGGTCGAGTTATCAAAAGGATAACTGAAACTATAAAAAAGAGTTACTGAGTTGCGAGGAATATCTTTTATTAACAAAACGCAGGACTGGCCACTCTCTCTCCCTCAGCCTTCCCCGAGCTGGCACCAGGCGCAACAACCCAACCGCTGCGTCTCTTTCCACCGGCGAATGTTGTAAGTTGCTCAGTGTCGTGACAACACTGACACCAAATGCATTACTGTTTAGATCACTATCAACGAGAGAGAGAGAGAGAGAGAGAGAGAGAGAGAGAGAGAGAGAGAGAGAGAGAGAGAGAGAGAGAGAGAGAGAGAGAGAGAGACTATCCTCTTGCTCGACAGACGTGACAGTACTGTCGTTCCTAGCAACAAAGATAAACCCAAGCCACTGGCTACGCACGTATCTTCCAGATGGTGCGAGTTCCAGACCCACAGAGACGACCACCGATGATGACACTTGATATGTCCCAGCTGACAGCAGCGTCAGTAGTGCAGAAAGATGTACTTCGTTGTGAGAGACGATGAGAAACACCACAATAGCCATGAGGCATGGTATATTAGCCTAAGAATGTTATGAAGGTGTAAAGGTTTAACTGGTACAGTCTCTAACTCTACCGTGCTTTCTTCCCTCAAAGTAAGCGTCCACTCTTACAAAAAGATGCACAAATCATTCCAGTCCAGCATAAGAATAACTGAATAAAGGCGAAGAACTCCTTCCTGGAATCTTTGCTTCTAGGAATCTACGGTGTCCTAGCAAATGCCAAAATTCTTCAGCGAACATCGTCTGTTTCTGCCTGACTGGAGGACAATCTGGACTCAAGAGGGGACGCTTAGCAGCTGATCTACCCCCATCTGTCTTTCCAGCACCTGGTACCAGGCGCTAACTTACTACAAAATTCATCTTCATCATACTGAAAATTGTGAAAGCCTTAGACCGTGCATGGCATGAAGAATTCTTCACAGAACTACGCACACTTGATTCTCGCATATACCAAGCTTCCCTGTAAGAGCCTATCTAAACGAACTTACTCTCAACGTTGTCCCTAATGAAGGTGTATTTCAAAGCCAAGCAAGAGGTTCTAGAGTACCTTAGGGTAGTGTCACAGGTCCTCCTTTATTTACTTTATTGGTCTTTTGACAGCTCTTAGACGAAGAGCATACCTACACCTAGAGGACTCTACCTTAACCTCTTCCGAAAAGATGATCCAATCTGCGTTGCAGGTCACATATCAACGTCTTCCACACACAATACCCTGGAGGATATCTACAACAGGTAACATCTGTTGCTGAGAGAGAAAATAAAAATGATAATCACATCATAGCGCGACTTGACATCTGACCCTGGAATATTAATGAATGGAAGAGTTTTAGGGAGTAAGTTTTGTATAAATATACGGGAAGGGAAGTCTAACTCACTGATGACACTGACGAAAGTACAAGAGCAAGGAAAGCAGTTGAATTGGTGAGAATATCTGACTATTCTAAATACTCTTTCTGACGCACAGTTCCGCTTGGATCTGCAATTCTTGAGATCCATTGTGCTCTCGGATGGTATGCATCTCATGCCATCTCTGTCTACGATACGAAGTAAAGGCCTGATGGAAGCGATTCGTCTTTACCCAACATGTATTTCACAAAGGGCGAACTTGTGCCGTTCTACTTATCAAATGGGGTCTGTCATGTCTTCTGAGGGGATTTCCTGTTACTAGAAATAGGTCATACGATCACACACACAAAGTAACAGCCCCTGCAATAGCTATATGTAACTACGCTACACAAGTCACGCATGCACCACTCACGTGTATATACCCACAGCACGTGTCTACACACGATCCCCCCCTCTGAACGTCTACGCCCATGGGTGGACTGGGCGGGGAATTCACACGGTCTGTTGAGGAGCAGCTGTCAGGAGATGTGTTGCCGTGTGGGCACCTGCCCGTGAAGGTGGTGCCCCACTGGTCCAATGGGAGACGCCTCCGCCATTACCTGATGATGGCGGATAAGGATAACAGCGAGGTCAGTGAGGGTGGAGGGGCGAGGGACGGGCGTATGGTGTATGGAGGAGAGACGGACGGAGACGAAGGATCTTGAGGAGGATGACGACAGGGGAGGGAGGGAAGAGTGGGCGTGATCAACTTCCAGGAGGATGGGTGGGAAGGATGAGGGTTCAAGATGAAGGGTAGGAAGGATGAGGGGTGAGAAGGATGAGTGTTCAAGACAGGCAGGATGAGGATTAAGGAGGATGGGTGGCAGATTTGGAAGTGGAAAATGAATAATAAAACCAAAGGATAGGGAAATGATGACGGCGGAAGAGAAGCCTCTTTGTTGGTCACAAGCAGACCAGGAAAGAAATGCGTTCGCTCAAATGCCAAGTCCGTAACAACTTCATTTCCCAGTCCTCATTGCCCAGAGGACTGATAATGTAATATATAAGTACAATCACTTTTAACTTACAAACAGCAACAGGAAAGCTGCTTACGCTTCTCCTGTAATTTACACTTCTGAATTATGTTTGGGTTATAATTTACATATGTGTTACTAGGTACTTTGAGTACTGTTAGCAAATAAATCATTTCTTGTAGGAAGTTCCAAGACCCCTTACACCCACCCTTCTCTCCTGAGGCCACACAGAATATCTAATTATCAGAATATCGTTTGTACACATGTGAATGTCAGCAAGAAGGCAATCCTCGTTAATCTAAGTTGAGACGCACATATTCCGTTCTGTTATCTAGATCATAAGTTATATATTTAACCAAGGTTAATAATGAATACATTCATCTTCGATAACCTCTAATTAGAAACAAAGTCGAATGCAAATTGTGGTAGACGTTCATATGATCAACTTCTCAAGACTGAATCTCTCTCTCTCTCTCTCTCTCTCTCTCTCTCTCTCTCTCTCTCTCTCTCTCTCTCTCTCTCTCTCTCTCTCTCTCTCTCAGATAATACTTTAGCTTCTGCTCTCCTGAGTGAGCTGCTTCTGTGTCTCCTCCTCCTGGCTAGGTCACACGTAATCCAGCAGGCCACTATGTCCTACGGATGGCGTATGCATTACTAACTATAGGGTTTGCTATTTCGCAGTGCACTGTTTATCTTCCTTCCATGGCTGAGCTGTGGAACTCACCAACTACTCATCCAACCCGTCTTCCACTGAGAGACGGATCTATCATCGCCTGAAGAACAAACAGGTGAGACATTCTTCTTACATTAGGCCCGACTCTGATATGGATCTAGGAGTGGAAATTTAATGAGAAAGAAAGAAAAAAACCTCCACTTTGATCAGATATCTGAACACCAAAATGTCACTACAGTACCACCACAAGCGAACCCCATAATCATTACCTAAGCAGGATGTTGTTATTGGTAAAAACATTAACATAAGAGACGGAGGCAATCTCTAGCGAATACAATATCTAACGAATACGTTAAGCAACCAATGACTCCTTCAGAGATAAGAAAAAATAATCAGGGCACAAGATACTGCTTGCCCATATCTGGGACTGAGTTTCATTCAGACATCTAGATGAACGATTATTGAACTAAGAACTGCTATGATTTATGAATACCTATAAATCCAGTCTAGGAGCACTGGAAATTACCAAACCTCTGAAGCACATCATTATAACAGGTAGGATTTATATAAGAATCATTAGTCAGGTGAGTAGGATAATCGGCTATATAAGGTTCTTTATATTGCAGACATTGTTACGTTCTTTCAGGTATATAATTAAGAAATAAAGCAAAGCTTCCTCTTACAGACGTCTCCGAGGTATTAAATCATTGCCATAAGTACTAAGTCTAGTGTTCACCTCGGAGCATATCACACATTGGTGTTACACGAGTTATATATAACTCGCCAGTCGCCGACAATGGACACTGCAATAATTAAGGGGAACCAAACCTACAGTTTATGCTTGTGGTGTGGAGACGTTCGGAAGAAGTTAAGGGGTACTCAAATGCTCCCTCTATTTCGATTACCTGCTTGTGCATTTACCCCGAGGTCTCTATACAAGTGGACGTCACTCAAGGCGTGTATCCTGGGTTGGTTAATATAATGTGGAGTGTGAGCGTGGCCTTGCTAGGATATAAGAGGAAGAACAAGTTTAAATGTGACTGAAGAAGAGAAGCGTTTCAGTCTATGTCACACTGAAGATGGGATATCGATGGCAGAGTATCCCTTGCACAGGTGCATTTCATACCTCCGCAGAAATGCTTCGCTGGCATTTGATTGTGATCTCTCTCTCTCTCTCTCTCTCTCTCTCTCTCTCTCTCTCTCTCTCTCTCTCTCTCTCTCTCTCTCTCTCTCTCTCTCTCCTATTTCTACCACCTTCCCCTGGTAACCAGTCGTACAAGTAGGGATGGGAGGTGGAGTGGCGTGGGGGGCTGATGGTGTGGGAGGAGATGTTGGGGAGGGTCGTCCCTCTTCCCTCAGGTTAACCAGTTGGACCTGGGTGTGTGTGGGGGGGAAGGGCAGTAGGCACCGGGAGCTGTGCCACCGTCTTCAAGATAAGAGTAAATTGTTGGACATGATTACATGCATTATAGAGCAAAGACCCACACCAGCCACACTAATGATGGACATCACCCAGGCTGCCCTCTCGAGAGAATTGCATTTACTCTTTTTTTTTTTCCAATTCTTTTTCTTTTTTCTTCTTTCGTGACGCGTCGGAGAGCGTTGAAAAAAAAAAAGAAGAAGAAATAATCAGTAGCAAATGATTTAGTGCACAACGGAGGAGACAGTAGCGGCTTGTCTAATACCTTCATACGAGTGTTTATCTTCCTCACTGTCTCATGACTTGTTTTTTCTTCTTAACGTGCAATTTGCAGGTGTGTTTAAATCTCCATTGTTTTTTGTTTCTCTCTCTCTCTCTGTTCTTTCCGTAACCATCTTCTGAGTGTACCTGCACCCACCTGACTGTACCTTCACCCACCTGACTATACCTGCACCCACCTGACTGAACTCTCACCTACCCTCACCCACCTGAGTGTACCTTCACCCACCTGAGTGTACCTTTACCCATCCGAGTGTACCTTCACCCACCTGAGTGTACCTTCACCCACCTGAGTGTACCTTTACCCACACGAGTGTACTTTCACTCACCTATTTTCTTAGCTATTTGGTGATGACTGCCCGACACACGTCTGATGCGAATGGAAAGAAATTGTGAAAACATGAGATATGTTGAGTACTTTGTAACAGAAGTAACGGTATATCGCACATCTAATAATGCTGCTATATCATATGTCTATAATGTTGCTATAGTTTTATGCCTTTATAATGTTGCTATAAGTTTTATATTCGTACAATGTTGCTATAGTTTTGTGTCTTTATAATGCTGCTATAGTTTAATGTCTATATAATGTTGCTATAGTTTTGGCTTTATAATATTGCTATAGTTATACGTCTCCACAAGGTTGCAATAGTTTTAAGTCTTTTCTTTCTGTCATCAACATTATAACCAAAGCCCTCATTGCTCATTGCCACAGTACTCTGGAAGTCTGGCTCTCCTTTGTACAGGCATGCGTGGATCAGAGCCACCCTTCTCCTCCTCTGCTGGCCGCGGATCCTCTCATACTGTACTCACACGGGAGCAGAAACCCAGATAAATCCAATGCACGAAACTGCACATGATTTATCATAATTATATCCCGAAGCGTGAGGCAAACGCTTGCCGGAGAGCTGACTTGGTCGCTGATCGCCTCTCATTTGCCGATTTTTTTCAAGATAAATTCGAGAAGAATGTCGAAAAAAAAAATTTGAAATTGAATATTAGAACTTTTCTTATTCAGCTTCGTATAATAAATATCTATCATTAGGATAATGTTTTGATGTAAGAATTGACTTAAGTCTGGCTATAACATGGACCAGATTACAAATTCTGATTTTGAATTTGTAAAGAAATGACTTCTTCAGATTTTGTAAAAATATAGAAAAAAAAGGAAGAAAAATATCTGAACATGGAACTGAGAAGTAATATGGCTGGAGTATATGTTTAAGCTTCAAGCTTCACTGTTACCTGTTTCATACCTGTTTCTGTGCAACGACCAGTTTTCAATGTTGATGACCGTTACGTCTCTTACTGTTGATAAACACGTACGCAATTATAATCAAAAGACACAGAGTAAAACTTTTTTTGTCTACTTTCGTTCTATAATTACCCAAAGTGGCACGTGCAAAACACGCCCCAATCAAAGGCCATCTAGGGTTAAAGAACTAGAAGCGAAAGAATGTCGAATATAATGAAGGCTCCGCGGGGGCTTGAAAGAAAAAAGGATGAGGAAAAGACGAATGGAGGAAGAGAGTTCCGCAACTCAGCTGCTTGAGGGAGAAAGAAGGTCATCACAACGGTTCATCCTCGAGAGGTCGGTCTCCACAAAGAAATTATGGGAAGCAGCAGTACTTGACTACAGGTCACTGAAACAAGCATTACGTTCGCAATATTCTGAGTGCGAATGGCGTTCTGTTATCAAGCTAAGTTAGGCTCAAAATTCCATAAAAAGGGAGTCCTTAAAACAATTGTGAGTGGAGGCCTTTAAAGCATTCGTGAGCGGAGGCCTTTAAAGCATTCGTGAGCGTCAGCCATGTGTGATGGAAATCTCTCGTATCATTTTCCCTAATTTACGTCCAGACTGTGAGAGACGATGCTTGACACGCTCTCTGCAGAAGACATAAATCACCTAGTAATACAAGCGCTACCTCAAACGAGGAAGTCAAGACGGTAGATTCACGATAAAGAGAAAAGCTTTTACTTCGACAACTTGATGATAACATAAATCATCATTCGAGAAAGAAATCCTTCCAGGCTCCCGTGTCACAAGTCACTGCAGCAAGATCTGGCTATATCGTAGCCAGTAATACGCTCTTAGGAGATGATGGCAGCACTGGATGGCAGCAACAGCACCAGTGTGGGAAGAGCAAGACTCACGTTCATCATGATATACTTCAGTTATCAAGAGCAAGACTCACGTTCATCATGATATACTTCAGTTATCAAGAGCAAGACTCACGTTCATCATGATATACTTCGGTTATCAAGAGCAAGACTCACGTTCATCATGATATACTTCGGTTATCAAGAGCAAGACTCACGTTCATCATGATATACTTCAGTTATCAAGAGCAAGACTCACGTTCATCATGATATACTTCAGTTATCAAGAGCAAGACTCACGTTCATCATGATATACTTCGGTTATCAAGAGCAAGACTCACGTTCATCATGATATACTTCAGTTATCAAGAGCAAGACTCACGTTCATCATGATATACTTCGGTTATCAAGAGCAAGACTCACGTTCATTATGATATACTTCAGTTATCAAGAGCAAGACTCACGTTCATTATGATATACTTCAGTTATCAAGAGCAAGACTCACGTTCATTATGATATACTTCAGTTATCAAGAGCAAGACTCACGTTCATTATGATATACTTCAGTTATCAAGAGCAAGACTTACGTTCATCATGATATACTTCAGTTATCAAGAGCAAGACTCACGTTCATCATGATATACTTCAGTTATCAAGAGCAAGACTCACGTTCATCATGATATACTTCGGTTATCAAGAGCAAGACTCACGTTCATTATGATATACTTCAATTATCAAGAGCAAGACTCACGTTCATTATGATATACTTCAGTTATCAAGAGCAAGACTCACGTTCATTATGATATACTTCAGTTATCAAGAGCAAGACTTACGTTCATTATGATATACTTCAGTTATCAAGAGCAAGACTCACGTTCATTATGATATACTTCAGTTATCAAGAGCAAGACTCACGTTCATCATGATATACTTCAGTTATCATGTCTTTTGTGATACCACTATTCTCTTCAGCTGACACGGAAGAGCCAGACATTTCAGCTTAGTGTCAAGTCAAACGTTATCTTCATGTTTTCCTCAAGTGTCAATTCTGTCACAGTCAGCTTTCCAACTGTTCTAAGCTTCGCCTTAATTGTGGCTTAAGGTGTAGCCTTAAAAGTCTCGGGTATGTTTAAGCTGTAGGAAAACTGTCATAAACAAGGTCAGGTCAGACCCAGGATGACCTTACCTACGTCATATTTTTGGGTATGCCGCAGTGATGTTTCAGACGAGGCCCTATTTCTAAGACTGCTTCGGTCACGTGTGAAACATGACGCAACTGAGCCTCGAATAAAGGCTCAGTATGTCTCATGCATTTCTGAAGACGGTTTGAACCAATTCTCGCTCAGGTTTTAAGACGGTCTCGACCAAGTCTCGTTCAGGTCTTAGGGTCGGTTCGAGCCGGTTCGCTTAGGTCTTAGGACGATCTGAACTAAGTCTCGTTCACGTCTTAGGACAGTCTGATCCGGTTCACACAAGTCTTAGGATGGTTTGAACTGTCTCGCTCACGTCTTAGGACGGTCTTAACCAAGTCTCCTGCTTCTCTTCGAACGACCTCAATCAACCAAGAATCAGAAAGTCTCAAATATGTCTTAAGACGGTTCCAACCAAGACTCACTAAGAACCTCACTGCATGTCTTAGGACCGGCTCAACCAAGTCTCAAAATTAGTCATACGACGGGCTCAACCAACCCATTTTCGCTATGTCACACACGGACGTCCTAAGACGACGGACCAGTCAGTCCCCTCCAAGTGTCCTCAGGCCTCCCGTAATATCACGGAGGGAGGTGAACTCCACGTACTCTCGGTTCCCCTGAAGTGGAGGGAGGAGAACGACAGGCAAGAAGACATGAGAGACTATACATCACGTCCCGGCACGAACCGCCTCACGAATGTAATATCACGTCTATATCCTGGACTCAAACCCCGGGAGAGAAGAATAGCATGTAATTTTCCCTCCTAAGACCTGTAATTCAACATATTCTATATACGCCATGAAATTTCACGGCCTGGTAACCAATACCAACTGAATGTGTGATCTAGTATCTCATTCCCACCAACTCCCTCACTCTCCGGTTTTTTTCCTTTTTTTTTCGGTCTCTCCGGTGGAATTTCGCTTACTTCGTTTTCCTTCATCGTTAGTGTTCTCGGGTGAAAGATGACGTATCGAGACCAGTTAAGAATTGACGCATGCGGCGGAACCTCATACCCTTCTGACGATGTAGCCAACTCCCCTTCATCAGTACGACCGACATGACGCAACCACAACAGGCTCCCCTAACATATTATGACCTCCTTTTGGCAACGATGCATATCGATAAAGTGTATTCAGTCGACAGGGGGTCATTTTCCGGAATAATTCTATTTGTTTTATGACAGAATTTATACACCTATAAAGAATAAAAGAGAGAGAGAGAGACAATCTTCTAAGACACAAATTAGCATCATTGGGCTGTAAACTGAATACCCCAGACCGCTTAGAAAAAAAAAATGAAATAGGGGAGAGGGAGTGAGGGAAGAGGGCTTTATTGATATTACCCCTCATGGTAATGGAGAAGGTAAGAAAGAGATGGTAATAGAGGGGGGGGGGATTGAGGGTTGGCCAGCCAGCCCTTGCATGTTAAACAGGGGTGATAGCTTGTCTCTCCTCCGTCCCGTGACGCAACGTGACGCCTCGTGACGCCTCGTCATTCACTGCTAGAAATATTATAAAAGGCGAGTCGATTGCTTGGTGTTGTGTAGAGTCCAGTTTTCTATACGGTGCTTGAAGAGCACACCGGATGGTCTGTCTTCGCGTGGATGGAGCGTGTCTTTCAGACTTAATGTTTTGTGAATCTCTCTCTCTCTCTCTCTCTCTCTCTCTCTCTCTCTCTCTCTCTCTCTCTCTCTCTCTCTCTCTCTCTCTCTCTCTCTCTCTCTCTCTCTCCTGACCCTTGCCGACCATTGATGAGTGATTTCAGCGTACCAGTCGAGACGAGGGGGGGATCACTGGCTATAACTGAGGATGTGTGAGTGCGTGTGAACACAGGTCTGGAGTGTGTGTGTGTGTGTGTGTGTGTGTGTGTGTGTGTGTGTGTGTGTGTGTGTGTGTGTGTGTGTGTGGAGGTGTTGCTGCTGTCTTAAGTGCCCAGAGGGAGGAAGATGATAGCGAGGGAAGAAGAGGAGTTTTGGCGGTGTCGGCTGGATGTTTCTGACAAGTCGAGGGGGATTGAAAGAAAATGCATTCCTGAGTAGTTTATTGGTTCGATTGTGGTGTACCTTGGAGTGGGGAGGAGGCGGTACTGGCATTTAGTTATGGTCTATTAGTGATGAAGATGCTATAAAACGGCATTTGGTCTACCGAAGCTTATGTTATCAAAAGAAAATGACCTCTGATCAAAAGGGATTACCACCTCCGCAAGAAATACTGGCCAGTTTTTCCCATCATGATGTTCTGGAAATTGATTTCTTGAATACGTAAGAAGAAAGGCAACGCAAAAAAGATGGTCGAATACCCTGTCGTCAATGCGAGTCTCGACATCCTAACGAAACTGTAAGTGAAAAAAGTAAAAACTGTTTCTTTTGTATGCTGATAACATTATCTCTCCCATGGTGTTTACAGTCCTCGTAAGCGGCGCGTACCGTCACAGAATAACAAACTTACATACGGTTGAGTAAATACATATTTGCATCGTTGTGTAATCATGTGTCCCTTACACAGCTATTCACGGATCAGTGCATACCGTATCACCTCGAGGTGAACAGGTGGGGTTAACCAGGTGTGGTGTGGTGTCTGTCTGCCGACTGTGTGGTTTGCTGTGGTAGTGGTAGAGTGATGGCGTTAAGGAAGTGGTGTTGGTGTTGAGATGGTGGCGGTGTGGTGGTGCTGCTGGTGTTGTTATTGTGGGTGTGGTGTTGGTGCACTGGTGGTAGTGTTGGTGTGGTGATGTGGTGGTGGTGGTTGTGGTGTTGGTGGGGTAGTGCTGGTGTTGTTGTTGTGGTGGTGAATGTGGAGGTATGATATTGTTGTTGTGGTGGTGGTGGTGGTGGTAGCGTAACATAGTAGATGTCATGTGGTGGCGTGGCTATGTGGCGTGGTGGAGCAGCGGTGATGGTGATGGTGAGGATGATGATGGCAGACGGACGGGCGGGCCGGCGGTACGGCGGTGCCGTGAGGGACGTCAGGTCATGATGGTCAAAGCCACAGCAGCAGCAGCAGCAGCAGCAGTGATTTAGCCCCGATTCTTCATATGAGGAAATGTCGACACGTCGCGTTCGTCCATCACCCAAGATAACAGTTGGCTGAGGCAGAGCACACGACGCATCCGTCCATCACTAAGATAACAGCTGGGCTAAGACGGACCACACCACGAGTTGGACCTCGTCACTAAGACAACAGTTATGTAAGGCAGACCACATCGCCCGACTCCTGCCCTCCAATTCACCACACCAGCACCTTATTAAAGGCGCAGAACCAAGTAGATTGTACGTACTTAGCGGGTAATTATACGAGGCCTGTGGTGAAAGGCGATGATGTAAGTGTGGACCGAGGCGCAACTGTAGGAGTGTTCTGTGATCTGATCCTTTGTGGACTCCGTGACGTCTGGATGTTCAAATGGGTAAGTGTGTGTGTGTGTGTGTGTGTGTGTGTGTGTGTGTGTGTGTGTGTGTGTGTGTGTGTGTGTGTGTGTGTGTGTGTGTGTGTGTGTGTGCGTGTGTGTGTGTGTGTGTGTGTGTGTGTGTGTGTGTGTGTGTGTGTGTGTGTTTCGTCCTAGTTTCTTTAGAATGCAAGAGATCTCTTGTCAGCTCAAGATCTGAGAGTCTGTTGTTACTCCCCCTATCTTCGACTCAAAGAGGGTACACTGTTTCCACTACCACGGAGCTAAAAACATGCATTTGGGAGCTCTTAAACTTCGCTAACTACCCAGCAAACCAGACAGCCACTTACATACTAAAGCAAGAGGGCAACGAGCTATGATGGCACCCAATTAACCAACCAAGATTCCAGCCAGCGAGCTAGACAACCAACCAGCGAGGTGGGACTCACGTACTCAGCTAACGACCAAGTCAGACAGTTAGCTGCTCAGGCTAACTAACCAGGGAGTTAAGAAGCTATCTAACCCGTCAGCTTCTCGGCTACTAAGACAAGCCAGCTAACCTGCCAAACATGAAACCATTTTCCCAGTCAGTTAAACCCTCAGTGAGCAACCATTCACTCAACCAACACTCAGGCAGCTAGACACTCAGCTAAGCCAAACTCAAACCTTGACCAGACTCTCAGCTAACCCGCCGCTAAGATAGCCATGCACTCAGCTAGCTAACCGCTGAGTGAGGTAATCGCTCACTAGCCAATCACTTATCAGCTAGCCAGCCGCTAAGTTACCTGAACACTCACTAGCCAACAATTTTGATAGTTAACCATTCAGTTTGCTAACCGCTAATTTAGCTAGACACTCACTAGCTAACCACTTAACTAGCCAATGGTTAGCTAGTTAACAATTCAGCTTACCAGCCGCTAACTTAGCTAGATACTCGCTAGTCATTAACTTAACTAACCAACAATTTAGCTAGTTAAACACTCAGCTTGCCAACCGCTAAGTTAGTTAAACACTCAGTGGCTAACCACTAAACTAGCCAACAATTTAGCTAGTTCACCACTCAGCTTGCCAACCGCTAAGCTAGTTAGTCACTCACTAGCTAACCACTAAACTAGCCAACAATTTAGCTAGTTCACCACTCAGCTTGCCAAACGCTAAGTCAGTTAGACACTCACAAGCTAACCACTTAATAGCCAACAATTTAGCTAGTTCACCACTCAGCTTGCCAACCGCTAAGCTAGTTAGTCACTCACTAGCTAACCACTTAATAGCCAGTCTCTGGCCAGCCAGCTGGTCAGAGACTCTTGCAACCTTCAGGGTTTTTCGACGTCTGGTCTAAACTTTGCCTCGTACCGCTCGTACAACTTTACCCAGACTTGACGAGCAGCTTTGAGAAGCTGTGTAATCATCATTCCCAGATCCGCTTAGATAAGATAATTAATCGCAAGCACTAATTATCCTTATGACTTTCGGGTGGGACTGGGGTGGGGTGAGGTTGGGGGGAGCACTGCGAAAAATCAAGACACTGAAGCTAAAAATTTCTATTTCCTCTTTTCGTCGTCTCTTTTTGTTCTTTTCTTCGCGTCCCGTTTTCTATATCTATTGCTCAACTTTCATTTCGGTTTTGTTTCGATTTCTTGGTCTGGTTTTTCTTTCTCTCCTTTTCTTCTATTGGTTTTTGTGGTGGGTTTCCTCTTCCTCAGATCCTGTGCCAAATAAAACTAAAGACTAGATGTAATGAAAGATCCAAGAAAGACATTTCAGATGAATTCAACTCTTTGACTTCAACGGTACGAACCCTCAGTAGGATGTTGTTGGTTCTTTCGAGGCTGTTTGTGATAGTGGAAAATATCAGAAACTCACAGATTACTGTGGTAAATGTTAGGAGGCATACAGATAATTTAGAGAGAATAAGCTGCGAATTGTGTGTGTGATTAAGGAGGCGCAAATGATGTTTAAGTTGTGGGTTTGAAGCGAGAGATTTATCAAGTCTATTCTTAAACGCATTTGTAGTACTGCTTTCAACCACTCTCACTGGCTAATTCGTTCCATATGTTAACAATCAGTTGTATAAGAACTACTTCGCCTCATTTGAGGTAAAAAAAAAAAAAAAAATTGCCTACGATGGTACGTCCAGTGGGTATAATAGCGTGACCCTTGACCTGACTGGGTCATCATACCTAAATGGAAATACTGTTGTGTTCAAGGGCTGTTTAGGGTCAGGTCAAAGTTCACGCCATGGTACCCAAAGGTCGCATCGACGCACTGAGGGGTCGTACCCTCGTGCTCATGGGTCGTCCAGTCGTCCTCAGTGTTACTACCATCGTGCTCAAGGGTCGTACCGTGGGGCTCAAGATTATTACTACTGTGATGAAGAGGTCGTTCCCTCACGCTTAAGGGAGGTTCTATCGTGCTCATTATCATCATCATCATCGAGGTCAAGGGTTGTACCGTGGTGGTCGAGGGTCGTTCCGTCGTGCTCAAGAGTGATGCCGTCGTACTGAAGCGGTTAATGTGACCACTGGACACACAGTCTGCCGGTGACTGACATACGTCTTCAGGAGCGTGACAAGGCGTCTTAGTGAGAGCTCACACTCTTCCAGGCCATGACTTGCCTGTGTCAAGGGAGAAACTATGGTAACTTTCGTTTGCGTCAGTGTTAATGGGACTCAGGCAACCTTCGTTAGTGTCTGTGTTACTGGGACTAAGCTATGGCAACCTTCGTTAGCTTGTGTGTTAAGGGTTAAGCTATGGCAACGTACGTTAGAGTCTATTTAGGGGGACTGTATTATGACAACTTTTGCTCGCGTCTGTGGTAAGGGAATGGCCATACCTACTTGAGTTAGCGTCCACGTCACTAGGTGATGAGATGTTAGTACGTGATCTACAAAAGCGAACACATCGCTCGCATTAAAACTTGTCCGTACCCAGCTGTATGCCACTCATCTACATTAGCTGGCCTTCCACCATTTGGTTCTATATCATCCTGACTTGTATACCACTCAGCTATCCAGACTAATAACCCAATACCACCCCAGGATCTGGCTCTTTGAGATCCTCCCCTTCACCAATCAACCTTTCCTGACTCAGCCTTACATCAGACTGCAGTGCACATATGCCCTATGACACTCAGCCTTACACTACTTAACGCTCCACCGAACCAGCCTATCACTATACACATATTCATCACGGGCCACATACGTAAGTGAGAATGTATGTGGTTTTAGAATTGTCTTCAACGCATGAAGGTGTTAAAGATGTTTTGAATGATGGTTATAACCCGACGTTGATGGCCTTATTAATGACCCTTAGCAGTTGATAGGCCTATAAACCAAATAACTAAGCAACCAACTAACCAAACATCCTAACACTGAATATCCATACATCACTCGAATCCACACCAAAATGTCTTTCTAATCATCTAATCACCAGACAGCGCCTCACTCTCCAGCCCTACACACTCAAACCAACCCACACTGAAAATTAAACATAACCTTTCACTTTCAGCAAAAAAATTCTTTTTTTCATGCAATCTAACTCTTTCATGCAATCTAGCTTACTTATGAAATCAGTTCGTGCTTCGAGTAAAGGTATATTGAACACGCCAACACCAGATTATAAGATCAACGACGAGAGCCTGAGCAGTGATAGTCATAATTCTCTTTCCTCCCTCGAGGAAATGATCAAGTCCACGCCGGCCACGCTAGCCCGAGTTATACTCTACCGCATTGAGTCCCACTCACGATGGCCTCCGGTAATTGCCGCCTCTCACACCTCAGCTGCGCCTCCCCGACAATTAAAGTGACACCGGATTAATAAAATCACCAGTTGTGACGAGCCAATAGCGGGGGAACGTGAGATGAACCGCCTCCCCCACTCGGCCCCCTCCAAGCCGACTGTGTCTGTGCACCCCGAGGGTCGCTCCTCCTCACCTCTTACCTCCTCCTTAACTCGTCACAGTCACCCTCAACCACATTAACGGCGTTCCTCCGTCTTCCGTCTGGCGCAGCAGTCAGACCAGGATCGTCCGTGATCAGACGAAGATAATTACCTCTCGTCTGTGTATTGATTATACCAGATTATCTCCTTTTTCCTCTACATATGGCACCATTTACTCATAATAATTCCTCAGATCTCCTTCGTATAGCTGTCATATCTGCACTCAGTCGCTTGACAATGACACTTAGGAACTCTCTTCCCCAAGACTGTCAATAATCAGTCATCACGAATTCAATCTCCCGCTCTCCCTCAACCAGTTTGTCTCTCGTTCTACCTCACTCCAACCTCCCTCCACTCATTAATTTCATCCTCGTTTTCAGCAACTCCCACTTGTATCATCCATCCTCTCCTGGTTCCCCCTCCCCCCTGTCTATATATATATATATATATATATATATATATATATATATATATATATATATATATATATATATATATATATATATATATTAGTATTATCATCATAAATTTCTATCATATTTAACCGCCATCTCCCGCGTTAGCGAAGTAGCGCAAGGAAACAGACGAGGAATGGCCCAACCCACCCACATACACATGTATATACATAAACGCCCACACATGCACGTATACATACATATCCATTTCAACGCCTACATACATATACATACACAGAAATATACATATATACAAATGTACATATCCATACTTAATGCCTTCACAGCGAGGCAGCGCCAGGAACAGACAAAAAAGGCCGCATTCGTTCACACTCAGTCTCTAGCTGTCATGTGTAATGCACCGAAACCACAGCTCCCTTTTCACATCCAGGCCCCATAAAACTTTCCATGGTTTACTCCAGACGTTTCACATGCCCTGGTTCAATCCACTGACAGCACGTCGACCCGGTATACCACACCGTTCCAATTCACTCTATTCCTTGTACACCTTTCACCATTCTGTATGTTCAGGCCCCGATCGCTCAAAATCTTTTTCAATCCATCCTTCCACCTCCAATTTGGTTGCTCGCTTCTACTTCTTCCCTCCACCTCTGACACATATATCTTCTTTCTCAATCTTTTCTCACTCATTCTCTCCATGTGTCCAAACCATTTCAACACAGCCTCCTCTGCTCTCTCAACCACACTTATTATTACCACACATCTCTCTTACCCTTTCATTACTTACTCGATCAAACCACCTCACACCACATATTGTCCTCAGACATTTAATTTCCAACACATCCACCCTCCTCCGCACAACCCTATGTACAGCCCATGCCTCGCAACCATATAACACTGTTGGAACCACTATTCCTTCAAACACACCCATTTATGCTCTCCGAGATAACGTTCTCGCCTTCCACACATTCTTCAACGCCCCCAGAACCTTTGCCCCCTCCCCACCTTGTGAATCACTTCCGCTTCCATGGTTCCACCCCGCTGCTAAGTCCACTCCCTGATAACACTTCACTTCCCCCAGTTTTTCTCCATTCAAACTTACCTCCCAGTTAACTTGTCCCTCAACCCTACTGAACATAATAACCTTGCTCTTCTTCGCTTCTACCCTCAACTTTCTTCTTACACACACTTTACCAAACTCATTCACCAACTTCTGCAGTTCTCACCCGAATCAGCCACCAGCGCTGTATCATAAGCGAACAACAACTGACTCAATTCCTACGTCCTCTCATCCACTACAGACTGCATACTTGCCCCTCTCTCCAAAACTCTTTCATTCACCTCCCTAACCAACCCATCCATAAACAAATTAAACAACCATGG
Source organism: Panulirus ornatus (assembly GCF_036320965.1). Lineage (NCBI taxonomy): Eukaryota > Metazoa > Arthropoda > Malacostraca > Decapoda > Palinuridae > Panulirus > Panulirus ornatus. The sequence goes on along the minus strand of NC_092233.1, from coordinate 19,544,544 downwards.
AGACATCACGCACCTCTGCCACAAACCAACATTCAGTGGGAACCAATCACTTTCCTCTCTTCCTACTCGTTCACATGTCTTACATCCTTGGTAAAAACTTTCCACTGCTTTTAGCAACTTACCTCCCACACCATACAGTCTTAAAACCTTCCACAAAGCATCTCTATCAACCCTATCATATGCCATCTCCAGATCCATAAATGCTACATACAAATCAATCTGCTTTTCTAAGTATTTTTCACATACATTCTTCAAAGCAAACACCTGATCCACACATCCTCTACCACCTCTGAAACCACCCTGCTCTTTCCCAGTCAGATGCTCTGTACATGCCTTTACCCCTCTCAATCAAAACACTTCCATATAATTTCCCAGGAATACTCAACAAACTTATGCCCCTGTAATTTGAACACTCACCTTTATCGCCTCTGCCTTTGAACAATGGCACTATGCATGCATTCCGCCAATCCTCAGGTACTTCACCATGATCTATACATATGCTGAATATCCTTACCAACCAATTAACAACACAGTCACTCCCTTTTTTGATAAATTCCACTGCAATACCATCCTAACCCGCCGACTTGCCGGCATTTATCTTCCGCAAAGCTTTCACTACCTCTTCTCTGTTTACCAAACCATTCTCCCTGACCCTCTCACTTTGCACACAACTCCGACCAAAACACCCTATATATGCCACTCTATCATCAAACACATTCAACAAACCTTCAAAATATTCACTCCATCTCACTTCATCACTACCTGTTATTACCTCCCCATTTGCCCCTTCCCCTATGTTCCTATTTGCTCTCTGGTCTTACGCACTTTATTTACCTCCTTCCAAAACATCTTTATATTCTCCTTAAAATTTGATGATACATTCTCACCCCAACTCTCATTTGCCCTCTTTTTCACCTCTGGCACCTTTCTCTTGACCTCCTGCCGCTTTCTTTTATACATCTCTCAGCCATTTGCACTACTTCCCTGCAAAAATCGTCTACACGACTATCTCTTCTCTTTCACTATATGGTATTGCAGTGGAATTTATTAAAAAAAAGGGGGTGACTGTATTGTTGACTGGTTGGTAAGGTTATTTAATGTATGTATGACTCACGGTGAGGTGCCTGAGGATTGGCGGAATGCGTGCATAGTGCCATTGTACAAAGGCAAAGGGGATAAGAGTGAGTGCTCAAATTACAGAGGTATAAGTTTGTTGAGTATTCCTGGTAAATTATATGGGAGGGTATTGATTGAGAGGGTGAAGGCATGTACAGAGCATCAGATTGGGGAAGAGCAGTGTGGTTTCAGAAGTGGTAGAGGATGTGTGGATCAGGTGTTTGCTTTGAAGAATGTATGTGAGAAATACTTAGAAAAGCAAATGGATTTGTATGTAGCATTTATGGATCTGGAGAAGGCATATGATAGAGTTGATAGAGACGCTCTGTGGAAGGTATTAAGAATATATGGTGTGGGAGGCAAGTTGTTAGAAGCAGTGAAAAGTTTTTATCGAGGATGTAAGGCATGTGTACGTGTAGGAAGAGAGGAAAGTGATTGGTTCTCAGTGAATGTAGGTTTGCGGCAGGGGTATGTGATGTCTCCATGGTTGTTTAATTTGTTTATGGATGGGGTTGTTAGGGAGGTGAATGCAAGAGTTTTGGAAAGAGGGGCAAGTATGAAGTCTGTTGGGGATGAGAGAGCTTGGGAAGTGAGTCAGTTGTTGTTCGCTGATGATACAGCGCTGGTGGCTGATTCATGTGAGAAACTGCAGAAGCTGGTGACTGAGTTTGGTAAAGTGTGTGAAAGAAGAAAGTTAAGAGTAAATGTGAATAAGAGCAAGGTTATTAGGTACAGTAGGGTTGAGGGTCAAGTCAAATGGGAGGTGAGTTTGACTGGAGAAAAACTGGAGGAAGTGAAGTGTTTTAGATATCTGGGAGTGGATCTGGCAGCGGATGGAACCATGGAAGCATGGAAGCGGAAGTGGATCATAGGGTGGGGGAGGGGGCGAAAATTCTGGGAGCCTTGAAGAATGTGTGGAAGTCGAGAACATTATCTCGGAAAGCAAAAATGGGTATGTTTGAAGGAATAGTGGTTCCAACAATGTTGTATGGTTGCGAGGCGTGGGCTATGGATGGAGTTGTGCGCAGGAGGATGGATGTGCTGGAAATGAGATGTTTGAGGACAATGTGTGGTGTGAGGTGGTTTGATCGAGTAAGTAACGTAAGGGTAAGAGAGATGTGTGGAAATAAAAAGAGCGTGGTTGAGAGAGCAGAGGAGGGTGTTTTGAAATGGTTTGGGCACATGGAGAGAATGAGTGAGGAAAGATTGACCAAGAGGATATATGTGTCGGAGGTGGAGGGAACGAGGAGAAGAGGGAGACCAAATTGGAGGTGGAAAGATGAAGTGAAAAAGATTTTGTGTGATCGGGGCCTGAACATGCAGGAGGGTGAAAGGAGGGCAAGGAATAGAGTGAATTGGATCGATGTGGTATACCGGGGTTGACGTGCTGTCAGTGGATTGAATCGGGGCATGTGAAGCGTCTGGGGTAAACCATGGAAAGCTGTATAGGTATGTATATTTGCGTGTGTGGACGTATGTATGTACATGTGTATGGGGGTGGGTTGGGCCATTTCTTTCGTCTGTTTCCTTGCGCTACCTCGCAAAAGCGGGAGAGAGCGACAAAAAAAAAAAAAGAAAAAAAAATATATATATATATATATATATATATATATATATATTATTTTTTATTTTTATTATACTTTGTCGCTATACATATATATATATATATATATATATATATATATATATATATATATATATATATATATATATATATATATATATATATATATATATAGGTCCTAGCTTCGTCTCTTCGATGTATATCAACTGACTGTTACATTCCTCTCTTGTGTCTCCCGTGATGATGTGATTATTACACGAAAGTGCACTTGGGAACTTGTCGTGTTTCATTTTCCCCGTGGACTCATAGGAATATCTTGATCCCGCGCAAAATTGTGATCCTTTCCAATATATATATATATATATATATATATATATATATATATATATATATATATATATATATATATATATATATATACGTAAAACGCCAAGATATTCTAGCCAAGGCCTTTGATTTTTTTGGCTAGATAGTTCTTGTCCCTTCAGCATGAGGTTATGACGTCCTCAAGTGTATGCTGATAGCCGGAGATTTAGCATTATGCATAGTTCTCGTGCCTGTGGTGACCATTCCCGCCCACCAGCGACCACCTGGGTGGGACTGGCGTCTCAAGTGTGCCTCTAACGTTCCTGGGATTCCTTGCCTGCCTGGATATACCAAATATTTCCTGACCCTATCTTGATAAGACGTACATTGCATTTCATTATAAAGGGGTATAGAGATATATATATGCAGTAAGGTTACAGTGATGTAAAAGAGACATTCATATGTGTATCTGTGTCTGTATATATGCCTATGTAAGGGTGTATAGAGTATATATATATAATATATATATATATATATATATATATATATATATATATATATATATATATATATATATATATATATATATATATATATATATGCGTGCATAGTGCCACTGTACAAAGGCAATGGGGATAAGAGTGAGTGCTCAAATTACAGAGGTATAAGTTTGTTGAGTATTCCTGGTAAATTATATGGGAGGGTATTGATTGAGAGGGTGAAGGCATGTTCAGAGCATCAGATTGGGGTAGAGCAGTGTGGTTTCAGAAGTGGTAGAGGATGTGTGGATCAGGGGTTTGCTTTGAAGAATGTATGTGAGAAATACTTAGAAAAGCAAATGGATTTGTATGTAGCATTTATGGATCTGGAGAAGGCATATGATAGAGTTGATAGAGATGCTCTGTGGAAGGTATTAAGAATATATGGTGCGGGAGGCAAGTTGTTAGAAGCAGTGAAAAGTTTTTATCGAGGATGTAAGGCATGTGTACGTGTAGGAAGAGAGGAAAGTGATTGGTTCTCAGTGAATGTAGGTTTGCGGCAGGGGTGTGTGATGTCTCCATGGTTGTTTAATTTGTTTATGGATGGGGTTGTTAGGGAAGTGAATGCAAGAGTTTTGGAAAGAGGGGCAAGTATAAAGTCTGTTGGGGATGAGAGAGCTTGGGAAGTGTGTCAGTTGTTGTTCGCTGATGATACAGCGCTGGTGGCTGATTCATGTGAGAAACTGCGGAAGCTGGTGACTGAGTTTGGTAAAGTGTGTGAAAGAAGAAAGTTAAGAGTAAATGTGAATAAGAGCAAGGTTATTAGGTACAGTAAGATTGAGGGTCAAGTCAATTGGGAGGTAAGTTTGAATGGAGATAAACTGGAGGAAGTAAAGTGTTTTAGATATCTGGGAGTGGATCTGGCAGCGGATGGAACCATGGAAGCGGAAGTGGATCATAGGGTGGGGGAGGGGGCGAAAATCCTGGGAGCCTTGAAGAATGTGTGGAAGTCGAGAACATTATCTCGGAAAGCAAAAATGGGTATGTTTGAAGGAACAGTGGTTTCAACAATGTTGTATGGTTGCGAGGCGTGAGCTATGGATAGAGTTGTGCGCAGGAGGGTGGATGTGCTGGAAATGAGATGTTTGAGGACAATGTGTGGTTTGAGGTTGTTTGATCGAGTAAGTAATGTAAGGGTAAGAGAGATGTGTGGAAATAAAAAGAGCGTGGTTGACAGAGCAGAAGAGGGTGTTTTGAAATGGTTTGGGCACATGGAGAGAATGAGTGAGGAAAGATTGACCAAGAGGATATATATGTCGGAGCTGGAGGGAACGAGGAGAAGTGGGAGACCAAATTGGAGGTGGAAAGATGGAGTGAAAAAGATTTTGTGTGATCGGGGCCTGAACATGCAGGAGGGTGAAAGGAGGGCAAGGAATAGAGTGAATTGGATCGATGTGGTATACCGGGGTTGACGTGCTGTCAGTGGATTGAATCAGGGCATGTGAAGCGTCTGGGGTAAACCATGGAAAGTTGTGTGGGGCCTGGATGTGGAAAGGGAGCTGTGGTTTCGGGCATTACTGCATGACAGCTAGAGACTGAGTGTGAACGAATGGGGCCTTTGTTGTCTTTTCCTAGTGCTACCTCGCACACATGAGGGGGGAGGGGGATGGTATTCCATGTGTGGCGAGGTGGCGATGGGAATGAATAAAGGCAGACAGTGTGAATTGTGTGCATGGGTATATATGTATGTGTCTGTGTGTGTATATATATATGTGTACATTGAGATGTATAGGTATGTATATTTGCGTGTGTGGACGTGTATGTATATACATTGTGTATGTGGGTGGGTTGGGCCACTTCTTTCGTCTGTTTCCTTGCGCTACATATATATATATATATATATATATATATATATATATATATATATATATATATATATATATATATATATATATATATATATATATATATATGTATGTATGTATATTTCATACATAACGTTTTCCATAATTTACTAAAGTTAAAACGGACACATATTCCAAACTGTGCTTCAAGACTTGAAAAACGACTCTTCCATTACTTGCAGAAAAATACTCACAAAGCAAATTTCCTCCACAGCTGGTGTATTCCTGATGCCGGAAAGCAGAAAGATGAGATACTTACAACGCTAACCTCGCCACCATGCACCAACACAGTGATGTCATGTGTTTGATCCAGGGTTGCTTTGCAGTGCATAGGGAGGTGGATAGCACATGTCTAATTACCCATCTGAGTTTGAAAAGCTAGAGCTTATGTGCAAAAGAAAAGAAGAAAGATAACCGTAATGATGGGTGATGTAAGAAGGAATATAAATGATGATAGAAATAGTGATATTTGCATTCATGGTGATTTGACTGTTTACTGGAGACATGAACGGGCGTTGTGCGCAGGGCGTCTGGGTTCCGGACGTGGGAAGGGAAAAATGAGCTGAATTTCATCAGAGTGACTGTAATAGTAGGGATGAGGGATGACGAAGGAAACCCATTAAGACCAGCTCCACCATGACTCTTAAAACGTCTTTCCCCAAAACCACCGTCATTATCAGTGTGGCTCAGTCGTTAGCGCTAGCGAGGGGCCTCCCGTCGCTCGTACTGACGCTACTGGCTAAGACGCCAGTGGCTGTGGGTTCTACTATGACTGGCGGCTCTGGTGACTTCTTATAAGAAAGCCAGCGAGTCAATGCGCCAGCCAGTATCACACAGGTGACAGAAATACAGATAGCCTTACCTTTTATCCTTAAGGCTATCTTACCAATTCTAGCAAGGTATAGATAACATGTACAGATATATAGATTGAATGTAAGCAAGTTAAGTCTTGCCAAGTGATTCTGGGGCAGGAAATTTTTTTTCCGCAAATATTCGCTAAAAGAAATTGAATTGACTTAAACATACACCAACGATGATGATATAGGCCACATGTATATTCATAGCGTATGTGGTTTTCGAATTATCCTCAACACCGGAAGATCTTAAAAGCTTTTTCGATATGTGGATGTAGGTTGACGTTGACGTACTTAATCAATGACCCTGGCAGTTGACAGGCCTAAAGCTTAAAGAACCAACCAGCCAACCAACCCCATGGTATATGCCAGGTTCCTTACGACCCATTTTGTTCCATCAAAGGTCTAATCTATTTATAGCCTAAATTACCCTAACCTCCCTCGCTAACCTCACCAGCGACAAAGTGATTTCGTGGTTGGTCTATATCGGCATCACTGACCTTTCTTCCTGAGACGACGAGACAATATAATTGCGATTGAACATGAGAAGATATACATAAAAAAAGATTTCCCAAATGTAACTGTCGTATTTTCTTTTTCTTTCCGAAGAACGAACGAAGACACGCATGCGTAGAAACAGCGGTATTATCTCTCCTCGAAACCAATAATAAAGGTAGCACAACCTTTATAAGGGCAGCGTAGGTTAGGTTAGGTTGAGTTCGGTTTGCACAGATGATTCTTTTATGGAACATTACATCGGTCAGTACAGCTCCCTACATTCAACAGCTGGTCGATCACAGTTCTTGAAAGAAGAGGAGCGACCAGTGTTGACTCAGCTGTTTTAAAGATGTCCTTGAGACCTCCTAAGGACCAAGCCTTCGCCTCGTTTTCTACCCTTCACCCATCGCCAAATAGACCATTATGTCGCAGCCTTCCTGCATGCCTCTCTCCTGCAACCGGTCGCAAACCCATTGTACGACCAGTGTCGTTGTCTTGTTGGTCGTTTCCTCCACCCCCATGTCGTATGACCTAGAAAGAACGACAACACAGCATTTGAGACGGTGCCACATTTCACACACAACGCTCGATTAGTAGCATATTCCTCCGTCGCGTCATTACTGGCAGCTGCAGTAGAGCGAACGCATGTAGGTTAATCTAACAGTACAAATGACGCTTGTGGTTCCGTGGCACACAGGTGGTGGTGGTGGGTAATTACCCTCATGACTGATGGTACTTGGAAAGGATGATGGTACTTGTAATCCCGTCTGGAACTATTTCCAAATCGTATCCCAATCCTCCCCACAACATTCCTCCTCACAAACTACACTCTAACCTACCTCAAAATTACGCAAATCCTCCAAAGTTATTCCCCAACGCTTTAACCCAATTGTGACTCGCCTTTCCACCCCAGTCCACACTCAGCTTCCCTTATGCCTTGTTTCATATCCCTTCCAACACTGTGTACCCCAGATCTTCTCCTGCATGTCCCCACGCCTCAATACAATACCTCAAATCATTCCTTGCGCCTTTCTCCATTTCTTTGTCTCTTGCATCCTGTATTTTGCTTGTGCTCCGAGCTGCGCGTGATTACAGAGAGGGGAAAAACGGATGTAAACAAGCAACACAAGCAGCACGGGGAGGTAAAGCAATTATCAAGTTAAGCGAACCCATTAAAAAGGAGTTATTTCGACAAAGGGAATTACCGAGCAGACGCCTGATTCAATGGTATCTTCACAGTAGCTTGCGAGCTTTGAATAATGCTACCGGAGAATGGAAACAAACCGCAGGAAAGAGAGAGAGAGAGAGAGAGAGAGAGAGAGAGAGAGAGAGAGAGAGAGAGAGAGAGAGAGAGAGAGAGAGAGAGAGAGAGAGAGAGAGCCAGCCAGCGTAGCCTTACTGCCGGACCTGACGTAAGAACCAAGCACGGAAGCGACGGAAGAGTCGCGCCGTTGCGGACGGAAGGTGACGCAGCCAATCTCTCCAGCATTTTCTATTTCTATTTTAATAGTTTTTCCGGTTGCGATACGTGGAAAGTACGTACTCAAGCTGGCTAGACAGCAAGAACGTAATTAACTGGCTATAGATAAAGTACGTACGTAAGGTGATTATACACAAAACATGTACAGTCGCGAGCTATACAACCAGTATATTATAAAGCCAGTAATTTAGCTGCCCACAGAGGATGTAGGTACTTTAGCTGTCTTAACAACAAGCAGGTACCTTAGCTGGCTGTACAGAAAATATGTACTTTAGCTCGCTATAGAGAAAGTGGGTACTTTAGCTGGTTATAAAGTCCGTACTTTAGCAGGCTCTAAAGGAAGTAGGTACTTTCGTTGGCTATAGTCAAAATATTTACTGTGGCTCAATATACAAAAAGCAGGTACTTTGATTGACTGTATACATCCAGGCTTACTCCATCCTTGAAGCAAGCTACGGGAGGCAAAATGACACAAAATAGTATATGGTCTAGATCACATTTACCAATATATACACTAAAAGGAACTGTATGTATTCAACCACTTGAGCACGACAGGTAGAACCCATGGGTATAATGGGCTAGCCTTTAACCTGACCCCCCTATGAATGAGGTCAAGGTCATGTTATCATACCCAGGGGTCGGTGCGTTGTGTCTGAGGACTGTGTCGTCGTGCTAAGGAAGGTAACTCACTCACCACAACACACACTAACAATACAAGAAGACCCTGAAACATACACTCACCATGCCATACACTAAATCTGAAAATCCTTACAAACACACTCACCACAGCACACAATATCATACACATGAAGACTCTCGAAAACACACTCATCATAACGTTAACACACTCAGTATACCAGCGAGGATCCTTAGACACATTCATCTAACAACAAACTAAACCACATATGTAAAAAGGATATGCCATTTACAGTGAAAAAAAAAAAAAGAAATGAGCCTGAGGATGTGGGATATGCCATTTACAGTGAAAAAAAAAAAAGAAATGAGCCTGAGGATGGGGGAGATGAAAGGCACTCAACAAAGGATCGCAAACTGCTTCTTGCTAACACCTGCTCGCTTATACATTTTCCTCCCATCTAAACCTATCCCTACTTACACCTGTCCTATCAACACCTACCTCACTACACCCACCTCCTACTTACACCTCCTCTTCACCTAAATCTACCCCTCAACTACACTTAAAACCTACTCCCACCTACCCTTGGCTGTACACTCCCTCACACCATCTTACACACCACACAACTTCAAGCTGTTGCAGGGAACTCGTGTGTGACTGCAGGTCCTGAGGATGGAGACATTAGAGGCATTATGTTGTCACCATGAAATTCAAGGACTGATATTCCTGTTCCGTCCATTGCCATAAAATTTCGAGGCAAAATGTGCAGCTTCCTCAAAGCAGATGGTGCCGCTGTCTAACACTTGGGACATGCATGGCATAATAGCCTTCTTCTGCTGAGCGTATCTCCATCTTAGCCAAAAGACCCGAGAGGAAATTCTTTGATAAAAGAAAAGAAGAAAGTGTTTCCTTGAAAACCTCCTGGAGGACTCAAGATACGACCCTTGAGCACGACGAGGTGTCATGCTCGTGGGTCATCCCGTCGAACGTCAGGGGTCGTACTCAGGGGTCTGGAGCCGTCGAACGTCAGGGGTCTGGAACCACCGTACTCAAGGGTCTGGAGCCGTCGTGCTTAAGGGTCGGTCTGTTTTACTTCAAGGTTTGTACAACGTCAGCAAAATGTTTTGTTGGTGAATCACGACAGAAGTGAAGATATGGGTATCGAAACATCGACTAAACCCCTATTTCTTAAAATCGTCGTAGGATAGTATACATACATACATACAAACATACATACATATATATATATAGTTCCCGGGCTTCGTCCACTCGAGGTAACATTTACAGTGAAAAGTAACTTTGGCGAGGCTGTATCATAAGAGTAAAGTCTCCACAAAGTTCTTCTCACTATAATGGAGTCTACATGTCCCTGCTACTAGCAGCAGCACTGCCATAAGCTGCAGGTACCTTGAGAGAGCTCCTGGGTAACAACAGGACTCTCTTACAGACATACACCATCACCATTCATATCTTTTCACAGATTCTGTGACGCAAATCTTGCGGGTTCTGGACGAACGAACGAACGGTGATTACGGAACTAAACACAGAAGGAGATAGAGAAAGGTAATGTATGGCAGATTTACATGAACCTGTCGCTTGGGGAAGATTTGCAACAAGAGATGGCATAAGGGGGTCATATGACCCCGTAGGCTGTGGCAAGCGCAGGGAGGAGGAGGAGGAGGAGGAGGAGGGATAGCGTATGTCGAGGACGTTACCCTATCCTTATGAGAAAAATAGATAGATAGATAGATAGATAGAGAGAGAGAGAGAGAGAGAGAGAGAGAGAGAGAGAGAGAGAGAGAGAGAGAGAGAGAGAGAGAGAGAGAGAGAGAGAGAGAGAGAGAGAGAGAGATGGGAATCAACAACGAGAGGTAGCAATAGGTGGGAACAGTGTGCAGTCTCAAAAGATGTTGGCACGGTGAAGGCAAACGTGATGACAGCGAAGACGCGGTGGTGGTGGTGGTGGTGGGTGATGGTATTGGCAGCGTGGCAGCAGTGGATAATGGAACCAGGTGATGGCAGAAAGTGTTGGCAAGGCGTTTTGATACAGGGCAATGATGGTAAGTTGCCAGAAGAGGTGGCAGAGAGCGACGGCAACGAACAGTGGCAGTGTGCCTGGTGGGTGCAGTTACGGATGAAAGCAGGTGGTGGCAGCCTGGGGAGGTAGGATAAGGTAGCAACAGTGAACAAATGGTGGTAACGAATGGTGGTACGGAATGGTGAGTGGTGGCAGAGGGATATAACTGTGAATGGCGACAGTAGTCAGTGGCTGTTGGCAGTGAAAGGTTATTGTGGGTTGCGGAAAGTGTTGGCGAAAAGTTATGGCCTTCGTTGGTGGTGGCAACAAGTAGTTGCCATGGGTGATGGTAGGGAGTGGTGGCAGGAAGTGGGGGATAACGGATTGGCGATGACTGGCGTTGATTTAGAGCTTTGGTGGGTCAATAATGGCAGTGAACGGTGGTACAAAATTTTGGTAATACGGTGGTGGCAGCAACTGGTGGCAGTACGCGACAGCAACGAGGAGCAGCAGTGAATGGTGGCAGTTAATGGGAGAAGAGGGTAAAGGTAATAGGTAGATGGTTTGTGGTAGCAGTATACCGGTGGTGTGTGGTAGCGGTGTGTGCTGGCAGTGTCTGGCTGCAGAGATTACCAACGGTGAGTGGGGGCATAAGTGTTGTCAGTAATAAGTAGCACCGAACGATGGTGCAGAATGCACAGCCACAGACACACACACACACACACACACACACACACACACCCTCCACCACTTCATATTGGCACCATCTCCACACCTTCTCCTCATCCACGACCACTACGCTCACCACCCAACCTCCACAAGACTCTCCTTCCACTACATCCACCTAATTCAGTCATCCACACGTCCGCCAAACCACCGTCGACAAGTCTCGCATCATCAGGCCAGACGCACTCGGGGTTATTACTGATCCTATCATCATCATCACTACCATCGCAGGCCCTCCCCTATAAACTATCATTCTGGCCGGCCTTCAGGAATCTCACAACTCAAGCAGAGAGATTCCATCATCGTCTGCGGAACCTCCATTAGGTGTATAACATCTATATGTTCACTTCCAGGAAACCAGACGTCAGGGGCATCTTGATAGATATAAGGCCTTTCATGATAAAGACTGGCTGTGATACATATACAGGAAATAGAGGCAGTTATCACAGACGAGGTAATTACAGGTATAAAGTACAAGGAATAATCTAAGCCAAATCTCAAAGTCACTTTACAGAATTTTGTAATGTCTGTGTGTGTTAAATATATATATATATATATATATATATATATATATATATATATATATATATATATATATATATATATATATATATATATATATATATATATATATATATATATACATATATATATATATATATATATATATATATATATATATATATATATATATATATATATATATATGTGTGTGTGTGTGTGTGTATAATTACCAGATGGAGGTGATAGGATGATAGGAGAAGGGTAAATGGAAGATCATTGTCAGACCTACATTGCCAAAGTAACCCACCTCCCCCCCAAAGTGCTAATGCCCACGTTGATACAAATACAGTTACAGTATCATTTGTCGTGTGAAACTTCATCATGTACCGGGAGTACAATAGATCACTCTAACCCATGGGTCATGACTTTCGAATACCCCGTCTACAGGAGGGTTTTCCCACCATACGTACACCCCATCCGTCATTCAAACATAATCCACAGCACACGAAGGGAGGAGGAGGAGGAGGAGGAGGAGGGAAGGCATCCTTCCTCACTACCTCAGGTCATGACGGCTTTAGAAACACAGTGTTCAACCGACATTAGGAATCTGGGTCTCTAATTCCAAGTGAGTTATCACCCTCACCCTGCCACCAGTAGTGGTTATCAAGCCAGAAAGGCAACATATAGGGTATGTATCGTTGTGTCAGTGGTAATGGTGTGTAGGGTTGATGGGATGGGAATCTTATCTATTGGGTCTTATGTATATATATATATATATATATATATATATATATATATATATATATATATATATATATATATATATATCTTTTTCTTTCATACTATTCGCCATTTCCCGCATTAGCGAGGTAGCGTTAAGAACACACACACACACACACACACACACACGCACAATAAGGTCTTTATACTCCTTTTCGAATTCCGGTTTGGGAAGGGAAGTGGTGTAAGGTGTGAGCAAATGGGATCGAGGTGATATATCAATATTTGTCAGTATGAGTGAAGGTTATTAAAATGATAAATCGGTTGTAGTTACAGCGAAAGACAGGTATCAGAGAGATATACGAGTTCCAGCTCGTGTGAACGAGGGATATAAAGAAAATGTACAGAACGAGGCTAGTGTGTGTGAGGGGTATTGAGGAGAAGTATGGACAAAGTGATAAAAGGGTACCAAGGAGAAATATGAAAACTAGTGTGAGCGAGCGGTATTAAAGAGATATATGAAAAACAAAATGGTTAATGTGAATGACGGATAAAAAGGAGAAATATGGATACAGGTTTGTGAAAATTGAGGGAAAAAACCTGTGCAGAACAGGAGCCATAGATGATGAGGGCTGGATGATGTACACACCATCAGAGAGGCCAAGGGTACACAGCCTAGCACTGTGAAGGACCACGTAACTTCTCACCTAACATAATCACCCAAGACCAACGTATAATAAGGTCATTAACACACGACGATGTCTAAATGACCAGCTCCAATACCCTTCCAAAACATCGTTTCACGTCATTCATTTACAAACGCTGGAGGTTTCATTAAAAACCACACATATATCCACCAAACTCTAGTGATACAGTCATTTACTTCCTCCCTCTTTTTCTCTCATGCCAACACTGCTATAATCTACAACAGTTACTCAGCTCATCCCTGCAGGGGAAAACCTTCTGAAACCATGATTATGATGTACATGGTTTTCTGCTAACCCTAGAAAACATAAATGAAGCAAGAAATCCTTGTACTCAGGTGTTATTGTAAAACACCAGATTTTAGTGGGAACATTATCATACCGTCGCCTCCCGGAGCCCAGAGGGAATCATAAGATTTAGTGAGGAGAAATGTAGCCATCCCCATTACTGGGTAAAGTTAGATCAACCGGCTATGATGTTCTTTGAAACGTCAGTATATCCTTATCCTCCTACCACACAAAGCCAGGAGTTTCTGTTCTCTTCCTCTATCACAAACGACCTTGTTAGGACCCAGTGGTCTGTTACTGCTTGAATTCCGTCGTACTCGTGGATAACATAAGTGATTCCCACCAGCTCTTCCTCTGGTAGATGTATGAACAGTAACGCTTCCATTTGTAACAAGAGCTCAATTCTTACTGTTGGCTCGACTGTTTCAGTATCTGTTTTCGACAGTATCCTTACGCTTGTAAGGAAGGTCCCCATTTAACTTTTTTCTTCTCATTCAAGAAGTTTTACGCAATTACCCAAAAAAAGTAGCAAAATTTGTTCGTATACATCTCAAATTAAGAGGATGATAAATCACTATAGCCAGAAGGGGCAGAGAAGCAGTGCAAAACTATCAACCAAACATAAGGCAAACACAGCGAGGAATGACAGAGTGAAGCGTCACAATCGAATATCGTGAACGAATCTGTGCAAATGAAACTTCTCCGAAGCATCTCGCGACGAGCCACCTTCTTGCTGGGGAGCTTTTGTGAAACAGCGAATCGAACCAAGGTTAAGGCGGCGAGCCAACCAGCCAGCCAGCCATCTGGAAGGACTACCAAAGGAGGAACCAGAGTGTCGAGGCTACTAGGTGTTCTGTGTACCCAGGCTGGTGGAACCAGGCTTCGGGGATCATATGTTCAAATACTCTGCTAATCCATTCAAAGCTTCGGTTCAGGAGTCGCTGCATCAACTAGTTCTGTGCTACATTCAAAGGCTTCATACTCCTCTCAAAACCCTCGTCTGAGGATCCTAATGCGGTTTGAATTAGTGACCTCGATCGAACCATTAACGGTGGAGCCTTTTTCCTTCAGTAACTCAGGTCTCAGACCATTTGCTTTTAATCACTCGTGATGGTGGATTTATGTGTCAGGCCTCCACCACAGAATTTCCTGTAACAGTAAGTTCATTTAAGGCCTCCCTGTAGTATCTGAAGTCGCTATTCACCGCATCTGATCCCAAGTCCACAAAGACTGTGTATACATGAATACCGTTTCACAGAAACATGCACGGCTAAAAGTGGAAATCGTATTCAAATAATGTAGATATTCCATCTTGTTGCAGGTTCATCCAAATTCCTTTCAGCAGAAAGAAAACTGCACTTGGGACAGAACTTTTATGTTTTATTACTGGGCTACTCTTTCTCTCATACGTCTGCATGACAGTACACTGGTGCTAATGTACAAAGGTAAAAGTATCAGGCATGTAGTTTTTGTACTGTAATCAACCATTCATTCACAAGATGATCCAGTAATTAATGTAGCGAGTTCTATAAAGTATGACAGTGTAACTTCCTTACCTATCATAAACTAGACGTTAAAGTTAAAATAAAAGACATAAAAGGCATTATGTCCGTGCACTGCCAAGGTCGAGAAAAGCCAGGTGACTGGCTGAGGTGGAACTTGAGACGGTGAAGTAACTGGATGATGATGAAGGAAGGGTCAATAATACTGCGATGACGGAGGTGGAATGAGAAGAGCACAACAGGTCAGAACAGCCAACAAGGTGCTCGGATCTAGGCGGAAGAGTGCTACATGTCCTTCGTGTTTTCTCTCGCTGCTGTAAATACATGGGGCAGGACAGACCGCAGGTTTGCGTAGGCGAGCACAGAGAGGTTATCAACGCGTTGACCAAGTGCTGTAGAGTGCTATCTTCCCTTGTTCCGTTCTCTCTGCTTTGAGACACGTTGCAGAACGGGTGGCATGTAGGCGCCGAAGACGTGGGCAGAACAAGCTTCATGCGGGCGTGAACGAAGTAGCGAGGATGGTTACAGCAATAGCCTCTGCCTGCTGGACAACATTCCTCATTAATTGTGAGGTGATACATCTCATGTTTCTCGCATCCACGTATCAGTGGTATTAGTATTATTGATCAGGCTTTCAGTACGTACCTGTGATGAATTTATAAGTGGGAGTGGACTGTGATCAGATTCTCCTATAATATGCAGATGGAAGTTCTTATGTCACAGTAATACATATGTTAGCAGGGGCTGAATCGATGAGCCAACAACAGACTTGCTCAGGATGTTGCAAATCTAAGACATTTTAGGCAAATATTTTATTAAAATCGATTCCATTTGGTTTGCTGGAATGAATTTGTTCATAGTATATCTTTTACAAAGGATGCAAATATCCCTTTTTTTACGCTGAATGCTTCAGTCACGAACAAGAGTCTACATCAAGGCTGGGCCTTAAGTGAAATATAGATAAGTTAATGAAAGGGGAAACAAACAAAACAAGAAAAAAGTATTTACGATCGTTGGAGGAAGTGAAAAATCTTGTATATCAAAATGTGCCAGGTCATAGCTGTCTGGAAAGACATGAGAAGGTAGAGAGTTCCAAGCCTCAAGGTGAAGGGAAAGAATACAGTTATCAAAACGGCCCACTCTTGAGTTGCTAACGCCCAACCGGTAATTATATGACGCAGTAGCTTGGTCTGGACAGTGATAGGGGCATACAAGCAGCCAGTTCTCGGGAACAAAAACCAAAGTAATACCTGTAGAAGAGGGGAAGTGAACCAACACCGCTGCATAAGGCAAGCGGGTAAGTTTTGAAGTTTGTCTGGGACACTATAAGTCGGACCGCTATGACTCAACTCTGTCAAGTAAGGATGAAGAGCTAGAACCACCCCAGATGTGAGAGCAGTACTACATACAAGGATGAATCAATCGAGCCTTTGTAAAACAAGAGCAACTGTTCAGAAGAAAAAAAAAATCGACATCTAAATTCATTTCGTAAATTTGTGTTCAACTTATCATTATCGTTTGTGAAATTAACTCTGTCGCATTGTGCAAAAAATACGCTATGTCTTACGGTGTGATTATATTATTTATGATTACACTTATACGTCTGTTTCCCTTCTCTAAAACAGAACATCACTCTCTTGATCTACCCCCCAACCCACCCACCCACCCACACACACACACACACACACACACACACACACTCACAGTTTCCATATCCGCCATGTTACTCACCACACGCTCAGACCCACCGCCTCACAGGTACCCACCCCAGGTGAACGCTCGTCCGAGCAAATACGTATTGCATAATGTTATCTTATTTCTGTGTCATCTCTCACTACCTACACGTCACGCGCTCTTCATACTACCTCCATCCTCGTGATGCTCATTACGGGCGGGATAAAAAAGAAACAAAAGCCTTTTACCCTTAACAGGAAAACTAAAATAGGTCTCGTGGGAGGCACTTGATGATGGTCGATAATGGTGCTGGCCAGATTACATCGTGAACGGATATTATAAAGCAATTCAGTACGTGATGCTCTGCTAAAAGGTTTCGCCAAAATTAAGTACAGGGGAGCCCTATTTATCTTACAAATTAACTCCCGTCATGAAAACTTCAATTAGGAAATAATTAGATTTATGAATACTGGGCACAGATTAACCCTTAGCCTCTTAGAGAATAAGTCAAATGTGAACACATAAATGAATACTAGACAGTTTGTTAAATTTCCTTGATATCTTTTTCTACGCAGAAGGGCTCCGGTCATAGACAGAAGCTCCCACCGAGGCCAGACCGTAAATAATTAAGAGAAAAAAAGATAAAGAAAGAAAGAGAAGAGGATATAAGTATAAGAGTTCTGGAGGATGTGAAAAAAACGTCGTAAGGAAAGACACCAGAAGATTAATGAAGAGTTCCAAAGCTTAGCGGTGAAGGAGGAAAAGATGCAGACATCATGAACAGCTCTCGTATACGTTCTAGTCTTCATATTATTAACATACTATCAATCTAGGTATCTCAAAAAGGATGAAAGTTTCTGCCCTTCTTCCATGGTGTAATAAGACCTTCTTAGAGAGAGAGAAAAAAAAAAACTTAACGTCTGAAATAATACATTCAAAGAGCTTATACTTGTCAGATACATACGGCATGTATTTCTGAATACACACATATGTGTATGTAGTATACATAGTTTTGACCTCATCTCTGAGCATACACACTGGAAGTTGTGACTGTGGACGTGTATAGTGGTAAACTTGGGTAGACGCACCCGCGTACTTCATATTTCTTAAATTCACAGATGTACATATGGTTCTGTGATAACGTGAGTGTGTGCACGCAACTATATATATATATATATATATATATATATATATATATATATATATATATATATATATATATATATATATATATATATATATATATAAGGAACAGAGGGGGCCAGGTGAGGATATTCCAAAAAAGGCCTAGTCCTCTGTTCTTAACGCTACCTCGCTAACGCGGGAAATGGCAAATAGTCTAAAAGAAAAGAAAATATATATATATATATATATATATATATATATATATATATATATATATATATATATATATATATCAACCTGAGCCACGTACCCACGTTATCGAACAATCCCCGGAGGAGGAATGACAGGGTTGACTGTGGACAGACTGCCACAACCAGAGTTCGAGCCCTGGGCGATCCCCTGTGAGTGCGTCTCGGTCTAGCAGCGCTAACCGCTACATCTAAAATTGCCTATTTAAGCTAGTTATACCATTTATGCTACATACGTTTTTTCTGTAGACACGTGTCTTTTTCGTGACTTTAATGAGCTCATATGTACACATCCGAAGTATATATCTTGTCTAATAAGTTTCCTGAGTAAATATGTGAATATGTTTAGGCTTCTGCTAAAACTGTGCACATGTGTATATATAATAATTTGCATATGTATTTGTGCACGTGTGGGGATTGGTAAACTTCTGTGTCTGTTTACCTATGTGTATTTTGCAACTCATGACCGTATGTGAAAGAAAATGTATGCATAGCTTCGTGGTGCTTCTGTGAGCACATATACTTCTGGTAGTTCCTGTATGAACACAGGTGAAGATCACCTGTGAATGTGTGTGTGTGTGTGTGTGTGTGTGTGTGTGTGTGTGTGTGTGTGATAGTATTCTATGTACATATCTTGATACTGGTTTTCGTATGTCTGCATACGGGAACAAGTGTTAATTTTCTAGAGAGTACTCGACCTTATGGACAAGTTATGGCCTGAGTGGCCAAGATGGATCGCCTC
Organism: Panulirus ornatus; assembly: GCF_036320965.1. NCBI lineage: Eukaryota > Metazoa > Arthropoda > Malacostraca > Decapoda > Palinuridae > Panulirus > Panulirus ornatus. The sequence continues at coordinate 19,525,459 of NC_092233.1, read as the reverse complement.
GTATGGAGGAGTTACGGGCTGTATAGCCCATGTGTAACTCCCTGTTTGGAAAGGTTAACCTTACACACAACTGTAATTATGTGCTAGGGAGGAGGTATGGCTATGTGGGCAGACGAGGGAGGTGAGCGGACGTATGTGTTTGTGTATTTTGTATGTGAGGAGAAGAAGAAGAAGAAGAAGAAGACAAAGAAGGAGGAGGAGGAGAAGAAGAAGAGAGGAGGAGGAGAAAGACGACCACTAAACTAACAACGACCTGAAGTTTCTACCTGCCACATTCCCACATCCACCACAATCATTCCCCGAACACCTGCCTCACACACACACACACACCCACCACACTCACACATGCCTCACACACCCACACCCACCACACTCACACAGCCATCACAATCATTCCCTAAACACCTGCCTCACTCACACACCCACCACAATCATTTCCTAAACACCTGCCTGATTCACACACCCACCAAAGTCATTTCCCAAACACCTGCCTCACTCACACACCCACCACAATCATTCTTGAAACACCTGCCTCACTCACACACCCGCCACAATCATTCTTGGTACACCTGCCTCACTCACACACCCACCACAATCATTCTTGGTACACCTGCCTCACTCACACACCCGCCACAATCATTCTTGGTACACCTGCCTCACTCACACACCCGCCACAATCATTCCCCAACACAATCGTTCCGTAAACCCCTGCCTGACTCACACACCCACCACAATCATTCCCTAAACACCTGCGGCACTCCCGCACGCCCACAAACAACCTCATAAAGGCGGTAATATTTATTACCACATAAACACCACTCTAAAACTCTTGGGGGATATTCAAATCAGCCACCTGGTTAGCCCTGGAGGGAAATTTGCTGCCCAAATCAAGATCGTAAATTCACGCGTCGTATTTTGTCGGGCTTTCAAGGAAAATATATTGGTTTCCCGCCAAGCTTTAGTTTTATGGGTGGTGTGTGTGTGTGTGTGTGTGTGTGTGTGTGTGTGTGTGTTTGGCGCGCGGGGAGGGAGGGTGGAGAATTTCTACGGGGGATCCACGAAGCGCACGACACACAGACGAGAGATGACTTGTTTCACGTTGGCGCAAGACTAGGCACTCGAGCGCAAACCCCAACACTTCACTACAGCAATCCTCTTTCCCAGCTCATTCATATTCCTTTTTTTTTTCTCTCTGTGACTTTCCTTGTATGATGTTGGCGGGCGAATAAATTCTCTCTCTCTCTCTCTCTCTCTCTCTCTCTCTCTCTCTCTCTCTCTCTCTCTCTCTCTCTCTCTCTCTCTCTCTCTCAGGTGCAATTTATATGCGTTTTTTTGTCATTCTCCATGAAATTATTCACTTCCCCTCAGCTATTTACTGCTCAATTCTACGTCGTTACTTTGCATTTATGATGTGTATCTATGATGGAACACTGCCCAGACCTCTACCGAAGCATTTGAATCGTTGCTGGTAACTTTTCATCTCATCGGTGTAAACTGAATAAGATTAGAAGGCATCTGTCATCATTAGAATCGCCTTCATTCGTACACTGAGATGGGGCATCAGCGTACCTTGCTGTCTCCACTTTGATATCCTAAATATGACATTAATTTCATGTTAGTTGGCTCCTTGTTTGAAGTCCTTGTCTCGTAAATGTGTGTGACTGTGTGGTCTGGGAGGAGCTGTGTCTTCACAGCGTTGGAATTATGGTGTTTAATACCCATTGCTGCTCTTTTGGTTGATATCATACGTAAGGTATTGTTCTTGGTACGCTTTAACTGTTCGTAGTCTTTACGACTATTTCAGTGTAAGGTGTTAGTGTAGCTCTCTTGCTCCTAACAACCCATGAGGGTATCGTTGTCCTGGTCGTTCTGAGAGCTAAGGACCATTCAGCTACAAACGACCACCATGACCACTAGTATTCCAAACAGGGCTGTCTAGCATTGTCCCCCTTTAGCAACCTCCCCTAACAAAAACTGCTCCCTTTCCCTTTGCATATTTCAAAGGGGTTTTCTCCTTTCCATAGTTGTTGGAGAGGGTGATTGGCCATCAGTTCTCAGTCCTTCGTTTTCTGGTTCTCGACGCCTGCTGGAACACCTGAGGGTTGTAGGTACATGGAAGCACCATCCTGACTCACAAGAAAACCTAATCTCAAGGGCGGGGTCGTTTCTGAGCCCGAGAGCTTGAGTGGACACGAGATGGTTGCGGCTCCTCTTGTAACCTCAGAAAGATCCGTCGATCTCTCAAAAAACTTTATCATTTTCAGAATGTTTATCTCTCAAACTTCGTCATTTTCTGAAAGTTTCCAAAAGATTCGTCCGTGAAGTCTTTACAGGATCAATTCTGAAAGCCTTTACGGTCGTTTGCGAAAACCCTCATCATAGAGCAGTTAGTAAAACACTTATTGAACGCGTTTAATTGGCACCCTCTGAGATAATGTGTACATGCACTTATAAGTACAAGATAAACTTCAGTCTCTTTCAATAAGTGTCTGGGCTTCCTACTGTCTTATTCAGAAGTTTCAAACATACCGTCTGGGCACAAGTTAATGGGAAACATTGTAAGTAAAAACGATAAATCTGATGTGTGTGTGTGTGTGTGTGTGTGTGTGTGTGTGTGTGTGTGTGTGTGTGTGTGTGTGTGTGTGTGTGTGAATACGTATATAGAAAATAAGAAGGTAGAAGAACAGACAAGCGAACGCTCGACCTGATTAGGAAAACATTAAGAGTTATAAGGAAACAAATCTGAAAAGATTTAGGAGGCCACTGGCTGGGGTTCAAAAGAGATACATTCACGAGACAAGGTGACGGCGTGGAAACAACCGCTATGGATCACTGGTGAATCAACCCACCAGAGAACATTACGTGGGAGGAGAAAATGTGATAAACAATAACGCATTTTAAAATCACTGGTGACTCAAGAAGTGGACAACAAGGTGGTAGAGGACTAGAAACAGTAAATAGGGAGTCTTCGTGCACGAAATAAAAGATTGAAAAAAAAAAAGGTAGCTTCAGAAACAGCTTCGACAAGGTGGATACAACAACACAGAGAGATACTGAAAGAGTTGCTCCTGAGAATCAACACTCAGGATTTCTCACTTTGAAAACTCTGGGACGCAGGTTTTGTTGTTATAGGCTGGTGGAGGAGATTAAATGATCACCCAACTTGTAGCCTGGAGGAGGAGGAGGAGGAGGAGGAAGACAAGGAGGAGAAGGAGTAGGAGGAAGAGGAAGAGGAAGAGGAAGAGGAGGGGGAGGAAGAGGAAGAGGAAGAGGAGGAGGAGGACGAAGAAGAAGAAGAGGAGGAGGAGGAGGAGGAGGAGGAGGAGGAGGAGGCGGAGGAGGCGGAGGCGGAGGAGGAGGAGGAGGAGGAGGAGGAGGAGATGGAGGAGGAGAATGGAGAGGAGGAGGACAAGGAGAAATAGGAAGAGGAGGAGAGAGAGTAGGAGAAGGACAGGGGGGAGGAGGAGGAAGAGGAGGAGGAGGAGGAGGAGGAGGAGGAGGAACAGGAGAGGAGGACTCAGTCTGCTAGAGGTAAAATAAGGAGGACTTAAATCCCCAAGACCCAGACGGATAAGGTATACGTGACGCTGTTGATGAGAAAGGGTTTAGACCACGACAGGTAGAGGAGCTGTCGTATGGATGTGGCGTCTCGGCTGCTGTAGTGGGACCCTTGCACTGTGTACGTAGGTGAGAAAATCTTTCACCACTTGAGCACGACGACGACTAATACGACCATTGAGTATTCACAGCCCTGGAGGGTCGTGCCCTCACGCTGGAGGTTGTACTGTCGTGTTTATAGGTCGTATCGTCGTCCTCATGGGGGTTAAGACGCTAAATAGCCAATTCATTCGACTTATCAACTTCGGAAACAAATGGAAACGCGAGAAAGTGAGCAATAAATCATTTATGTAAATTAAGTGAAGATAATGGAAGTTGGGGACAGGTCCTTCTGACACGGAGTATAATATAAAATGAAAATACACGTGTATATATATATATATATATATATATATATATATATATATATATATATATATATATATATATATATATATATATATCTTCTTTTCTTCTTTCATACTATTCGCCATTTCCCGCATTAGCGAGGTAGCGTTAAGAACAGAGGACTGGGCCTTTTAGGGAATACCCTCACCTGGCCCCCTATATATATATATATATATATATATATATATTGTACTAGCGGGAAAGGAGTGCAATAGTGACCGTGGCTTTTATCGTGGGAACTCATAAGAATATAACTGAAGAGGAGCCAAAATTCCCCCAGCGGGATCCCAGACACCAAGACTTGGATGTCATGCTTAAAAGGTCTTAAGGGTCGGAGATCTTAACACCCGAAGCTCTCACACGAGACGACTGGAGAGAGAGAGAGAGAGAGAGAGAGAGAGAGAGAGAGAGAGAGAGAGAGAGAGAGAGAGAGAGAGAGAGAGAGAGAGAGAGAGAGAGAGAGAGAGAGAGAGAGAGAGAGAGAGAGAGAGAGAGAGAGAGAGAGAGAGAGAGAGAGAGAGAGAGAGAGAGAGAGAGAGAGAGCATTATCATTGACATTGATATATTCTCAGATCTGAAACAGAAATTAAAAACTTTGAAAAACATATTCTTTCCACAGAACTCCAAGACAACGTTCTGCACCCAAGGTTCGAAACCATGCGCTCGATCCCGTGTGGCCTGTGGGTGCATCAGGGTCAGTAACGCCAACCGATACACCACAGAGGTCCACGTATTAATAGCTCGTGTCTTTCAGGCGCACTTAATCCAGGCTGCCATGGCAGAGTCCAGGAGGAAGGACTAGTCTTAATGGCTGTGATATACGGGTGCTTGTATTGACCCAACCCGCCGACTCAAACTGCTGGTGATTCTGTTGTCTCCACATTGATGACAAGATGGGAGGGAAGATAAGCGGAAGAAACACGATGGGAGGGAAGACAAGCGGAGGGAACACGATGGGAGGGAAGACAAGCGGAGGGAACACGATGGGAGGGAACACGTTGACTCCGGGAAGAGGGAGATGGGACATGCGCCCCCCGAGCGCTGGTTAATGATACGCGTTGACCAATCAACGACCACTTGGGTCATACGATCATTGGGTGTTATTGTCTCAAGTAGTAAAGTACAGGGAGCCGTCAGAAGCAGGAGTGTGTAGGAAGGGTGTGTGGAGGAGGTGTGTGTGTGTGTGTGTGCGTGTATGTGTGTGTGTGTGTGTGTGTGTGTGTGTGTGTACTGAGTACATGGGAAGGACAGACAACAGAAGATCTGATGGCCTATGACGAGGTTATCTGCGGCTGTAATCTTATCGTGGTAGGGGCAGGATAGCAAGGCAGGTGGCAACCACGCACCCACCGCTCCCTCCGGAACAACAGCCGGCAGGAAAAAAAACAAAATAAGTGAGAAGGAACACCGCGTAGTATGGAGGGAGTATACTGCTATGGGCATTCCAGAGGAAAGTGTGATCAGGGAAAAGTTCCTTTCTCTAACAACAATAGGCATCTCCGGTGAGGCTCAAATCTCAAAAATAAATGAATAAATAGATAAATGAATAAATGGCTTGGTGTCTCAATGGTTAAGTTTATAATCTGTTCTTCACTGAATAGCCCTATTTACTGATACTTAATATCACTGATGTATTTCTCTACCGACGGCTTCTGGTCGTAGTGTATCCAATAGTCTACACCACTGCAGCTAAACTGCTTTATCCCCACGATGCTACTACATCTCCCATCTTTTAATTCTATATTCATATTTCTGGCCGCCGAATCTCCAGCTGATGTGGAGACGTTTTTCGAAAAATGCGAAGGGAAGTTGGGTAGGAGGGGAGTACGTGGGAGGCAGGTGTATAAGACGGGTGTGTGGGAGAGAGTTAGGCGTGTGCGATGGTTGTTTTAGGGAGGAAGAGGTGCAGAAGGCATGAAAGAAAGGGGGATGAGTAGGAAGAGGAACTAGGAGGAGGAGAGAGACAGAGGAGGCCAGGGAAAGGACTGGTGGGAAGGCCAGGAGGCCATGGAGCGGGCCGGGCCGGCGAGAGGACAGTGGTGGGTCATAACTCATCATTCACCCAACACCCGCACCACGACACTCGTCCATCACCCACTAAGCAAACCCCCATTTGTTTAATCCCCAACAACACCCTTCATTATCCTGAGAGAGAGAGAGAGAGAGAGAGAGAGAGAGAGAGAGAGAGAGAGAGAGAGAGAGAGAGAGAGAGAGAGAGAGAGAGAGAGAGAGAGAGAGAGAGAGCAGAGATGGGGAGGAGTTGAGCAGATGAGGGTGGAGAGGGAGTGTTGGAGGGGGGAGGGGAGGGAGTGAGTGGGGGAGGAAGACTCTCCTGTAATTTTCAGCACACATAAATTTGCCTCCTTCTCCTGGGAAATCCTCGAGGCACCTGGCCAAAACACACCAGGAAGACCGATAAATTTCTCTTCATGATACGCAAGAGGGCGTAAATCTTGCCGTAAATGCTTGCTGTCATAATCTGCTTACAGGTTGTGTCGTGGTGGCGGCTCATGAAACCGGGTTTGCGGTGTGAAGCGGCCGGATCTCGAACGGCCTCCACCACTACCGGACCCCAGAGGTTAGAGAGATGGATGGTATGGGCCATGATGATGATGATGATGATCTTCAAGTAGCGGACGATCACTTGGGCCATTAATGGATGCAAAAATAATTACGGCACTGAGGTGTTCCATTTCCAACACGATATATCAATTTGTGGGCAATTTATGACCGGCACACACCCATGATTTCCTAAGGCTGGAGGATCTTTCGTGTTTGAACAGAGTCTGCCTTACGATGCTATGGTATTTAATCGAAAGAGTAATACATCATTTTGAGGATGATGTTCGGCATCCACCCAAGACTTCGGAATCCTTAAACTACTGAGAGTATAAGCATCGCAGATTATGATCCAAGTACTTCTGAGTACATAGGGAAGCCAGATAACACAGGACCTGATGGTCTATGGCGAGGTTATTTGCTGGAGGACGGGAGTAGCACCCACATGGGAGTATATGGAAAGCCAGATATCGGAAGGCCTGATGGTCTACGACGAGATCATGGGAGTACAGGAGAAAGTAACATAATAGAAAACATGACGACCTATGATGAAATTATAGAGACGATTTGCCTGAAATGAAGTAATGATATCCTAATACACTCATCCATCTACCACTCCCTTATGAAGAGAGAACACTGTGATAATATATGTACACACAAGGTTTCTTCAGCTACAGAAGCCTGAGAGGACATTCGAGCATGACCATCACGACCTCAAAGGTTGGTGGCGGCCACTCTCACCACACACAAGGACCTTGTGTACAGCATCATCTGGACAGCCGCAGGAGAGACTGGCTATCTTCGTCCAGGATGTGTGTACCTCACGTCTACCGCTCAGGTCGGTCATATCCTGAAACAGTCTCGACCGCAGAGTCGAGCAGTAGATGAGACTCATCATTATGAACAACAAAGTCATCAACATGACCATCATCATCACGAAAGTGTGTTTCCAAAGTACACAACTTGGCTATGATGTTACCGTTTCATTAATGGAAGCCGAAGGCAAAGGAGTTCCTTTAATATAAATCTGTTACATCTTGGAACTGATCATCATTCTCTTTCCCTAAGTGTTTGAAGCTTCGTTTATTCGTTTCGTTTTCATCCAGATCGCCACATTGCTTGAGAAGCGAAGATGCACGTGAAATACACACGTACTCGGTTGCTTACCATTACCGTGAGTAAACAGTCCGGCAGGTTAATTCCTCTGTTCACCTGACCCGTCCTTCCTCCCGGAGACTTGAGAGAGGTGATCCCTCCTTCCTCCCTCCCTAAAAAAAGCAGCTAAAACTTGAATCGCATCTCACATATTTTGATCTTGAGGGACTGTGGATCTCAAGCCTTGAGTCTTCAAGTTAGATCGTAAAATGATGATGAACTGTTTCTACAGGAGAGATCATCGTGGATGGAAGCCTAGTCTGCACTTCATTTTACAATAATTGTCTTAGGCAGTACCACAGCCCCTGCTCGGGTGTGTCATCACGTGTAGGATGCGGTAGCGAGTGTGTCACAGCCTTGTTTGCTTCCTCGGCAAGCACGAGCTGAGTTCGACTCTGATATTGAACGCTAGAGATAACAGAGGACGATCGACCTCCCTTGTTCCAGCACGATTCGCGTTGGATACTGTTAATCTCCACTGTCAGCTGTCCCAGTTCCTCCATCACGGTGTCCTTATTTCCTCGCGTTTTGCCCTAATTTTCCAGTGTTTTGAAGTATCCCTCGCATTGCGTAATTATTCCTCTTCTTTCCTTCTTATCTCTAAATTTTTCGTTCTTATGAGTTCAAAATTATCCCATTGTTACGCCATGATTTCACTGCTCCCTTAAGCATTTCGGTAATACTGCGCTACGTTTTCCTACGTCAGCCTTTTTTTTACTTTTTCGGATTCGTATCTCTTGATCTCTCACGTCCTAACGTCTGCACTGCTGTGATGGACCTAATTCCCTCCATCTGTGTCATGGCTTAAACCTGAATCCCTCTCTGTTCCCGTGCCCTCCCAGAGGTTCGATCGACGACCCCTTCTCTCTCTCTCTCTCTCTCTCTCTCTCTCTCTCTCTCTCTCTCTCTCTCTCTCTCTCTCTCTCTCTCCCTGCTCGCCAGGATCCATCGTCCTCTGTGAGCCAGCCAGAAGGGACGCTGCGAGCCTCCCTGAGTCAACTCGGCCGCTGTTGTACTGACGTCGACCTCAATCCAGCCCGGCTGGTGCTGATGGCGCGCCCGTGTCATTTCCAATCCATTTGCCGCAATCTTGCGCGTGATCAGTATTTGTTCCCTGGGATCGACATCAAGAGAGAATGATCTTTAAATCGGCGATTCTAAGAGTACGTTTGTGTGTATGTGTGTGTGTACTTTTGCGAAGCCTTCATACACATGTACGTGCGTGCACTTGTGCGTGTGCTTATATACTTCTTCCTACTCCATCGAACGTATCATCTTGAGAGCAATTTTCCTCTCCTGAACACGGAATCCCGACACCTCGCAAGCAATTCCTATGATAACACCCTTCACCTCCCTCCTGTGTTACAGGTCTACGCCAGAACCTGATTACGTGTTATTTTCACATTACGCCGAAATGGTATCACATTACGCAATGAAAGAAATGATATCACATGACGTAATGAAAGAAATGGTATCACATTACGCAATGAAAGAAATGATATCACATTACGCAATGAAAGAAATGAAACAAAAAAATGTTTATCCTTAGTCTATGAATAATTTCTAAGTGAGAAAATGAATGATCACGCTCATCTTTTTCTTTTATGAATAAATGAAATATTCATTTCATTTTCATATAATTATGATTTCGAGAATAAAAGTTACGTAGAAGACATGCGTTGATTTATTATAGTTTGATACAGTCTTTGTCTTTTTGGTCTGTGCCACAGACAAGTCTTTCTTTACCCTTTAACGCAGACGGAACTGTCTCTTTGCACTTGTAGCTATATCTATGTACGATGATTTCTGTGTCGTCTAACATGGCTTAAGACTGAGGCTCACAAGTCGTCTCATAAATGGATTAACATGCACTAATCTTAGGATTATTAAAAAGAAAAAGGTTTGAATAGACCGTCACCATCTTAAACCATACGCTGAACCCATGGTTTAACACCCGATAGATCATCTTAGCCTAACACATGGTCCAGACCGTCGCCTATAATACATGAGCTACATCTATCTAACACCAGGTGGGAAAAGCTTGAAGACGAGGGTGGGCTTAAGGACGAGGGTGGGCCGAGCTTGAACACGAGGGTGGGCCGAGTTTGAAGACGAGGGTGGCCTTGAGGACGAGGGTGGGCCGAGCTTGAAGACGAGGGTGGGCCAAACTTGAAGACGAGGGTGGGCCGAGTTTGAAGACGAGAGTGGGCTTGAGGACGAGGGTGGGGCGAGCTTGAAGACGAGAGTGGGCCGAGTTTGAAGACGAGGGTGGGCCGAGCTTGAAGACGAGGGAGTAATGCTAGCGTATTCCAAAATATGGCTCAACACCAAGTCTAACACGGGATGACATAGGACTTAACACAAGGCACGCAAATTTCCGTGTAAACGCTGACCACGTACGTTGTCTGGTGTCGTCTTGACGTTTCATTTTTCCTCCCTGTCTGCGCTGACAAAAATACAGCTTGCCTCTATGCCTCTCTTTCATCGTAAAAATGATTAATCAACAGATTTTTTTCTTACATATCTGCCATTTCCCGCGTTAGCAAGGTAGCGTTAAGAACAGAAGACTGTGCCTCTCTGGAAATATCCTCACTTGACCCCCTTCTCTGTTCCTTCTTTTGGAAAATTAAAAACGGGAGGCGAGGATTTCCAGCCTCTTGCTCCCTTAATCAATAGATAGACAAATGAATATGAAAGACACCCTATTCAGGCTATACAAATCAAGTTCATATGAAGCAACATCATATAACTAAAACTACACAACGAAAGACCGAATCTATACAGACACAATACCTAATCACATGACGTTACCCAATCGTTAATGATCACAGGAATGAATGCACCATCAACGTGAAGATAAGGTAACGCAACAGGACCTCGAGTTACAACGAATCCCCGATTTGTATTCACGTCTTGCAATAAGAGAGGTTAGTCAGTGAGGCCTAGCCCGCGCAGTGTCAATCGCCCGGGCAGCGATGCAGCCACCAGAGAAACACAAGAAATATTCATCAATGTGCCAGAGAGAGAGAGAGGGAGGGAGGTGGTGGATGGGGTGACTGGCATGAATAACAGTGGTATTCTCACCTTCAGAAACGGCGAATTACAATGAGGAAAAAAAAGAAATTGATCTCAGACTCGAGCCAGAATGTCAACCAACGCGTAGGAGAAAATTATATTATGTGGAATGACAGAGTTGGCGCTGATCTAACAAATTCCCACCTTCCGTCCTTAGCTGAGGTGGAAAGAAAAATACCTCATCAATCCCTCACCTTATTTCAGGGGTCGACAGCCATGATCATAATGAAGCGCAATTATAGAATACAGTTTCTAGTGCATGAGGGTCGGAAAAAAAAATAATAATACATTAATCATACGCTTAAAAGAAAAATATTCTTTTACTTTGTCCTTCGCGTATCCAGTTACGCCAACTGCATTTGATAATCTACATTCAAAATGTCTCTTGATGATGTCGGAAGCTTAGATACACATAAAGAATAAGAAATAAAAAAAATATGTGGTTCACTAAGAATGGTGAATCACAGTCTATAAAACTAGCCTATGAAAGCAAGGTAGTGTCAGGAACAAACGAACAATGGCCTCAATTACATGCATCCACTCTTGAACTGTCTTACATAATGGAGTGAAAACATAGTCTAGTCTGCCATGCAGTCAGGCCCTACATACTATATCATATATATATATATATATATATATATATATATATATATATATATATATATATATATATATATATATATATATATATATATGGTGTGAAAACCCTTCCTTAGATAAAATGTGGCAAGGCGGCAGGAGTGGATGGTATTGCAGTTAATTTCTTCTTCTAAAAAAGGAGTCTATGTTGCTGATTGGTTAGTTAGGATTTAAAATGTATGTATGGATCATGGAAAGGTACCTGAGGATTGGCGGAATGCACGTATAGTCGTCAATGTATAGAGACAAGGGAGATAAAGATGAGTGTTGAAACTACTGAAGTATAAGCTCTCTGAGTCTACCTAGGGAGTTGCATGGGTGAGTAGTGATTCAGAGGGTGAAGGGATGTAATGCTAATGAGACTCCGGAGGAACAGTGTAGTTTCCTAAGTGGTAGAGGATGTGTGGATCAGGAGTTTGCTTTGAAGAATGTGTGTAAGAAATGCTTGGAGAAACAGAGCGATCTATATGTAGGTATTTATGGATGTGGAGAAAGCATACGATGTGAATGGCAGAGATGCCTTGTGGAAGGTCTTAAAGCTATATGGTGTGGGAGGTAAGCTCTTAAAAACAATGAGATTTTACCAAGGGTGTTAGGCATATGTACGAGTAGGAAGAGAGGAGAGTAAACGGCTCTAAGTGAAGATTGGTCTGCGGTAGGGGTGTCTGGTGTCACCATGGTTAAGTTTAACTTGATAATGGATGGAGTGCTGAGGATCATAGAGTACAAGGGTCATGGAGAAAGGGGCGAGTAGAGGATAAGAGGGTTAGGGAAGTGAGTCCGTTGCTGTTTCCTGATGTTACAGCAATGGTGGCAGAATCGTGTGAGAAACTGCAGAAGTTGGTGTCCAAGTGTGGAAGAGTACGTGAGAGGAGGAAAGTGAGAGTAAATGTGAATAAAAGTAAGGTTATTAGGTTTAGCACAGTTGGGGGACAGGTTAGTTAGGGTGTGAGTATGAATGGAGAAAAATTGAAGGAAGCCATATCTGGGCGTGGACATGACGGCATACAGAACCATGGAAGTGGAAGCGAGTCATAGAGCGGGCAAAAAGGGAGGTAGTTATAGGAGTTCTGAAGAATGTGTGGAAGGTAGGCAGTTGTCTGAGAAGGCAAATATGGGTGTTTGAGTGTAGCCTCCACAATATCATATGGTTGCGAGGCATGGGCTATAGATGAGGATGTGCCGACGGGGGTGGATGTGTTGGAAATGATATGTTTGAGGACAATATGTGGAGTGAGGTGGTTTGATCTAGTAAGTAATAAGAGAAAGTAAGTAAGTGGAAGTGAAGTGTGGTAATGAAAAAAAGCGTGGTTGAGAGAGCTGAAAACGGTGTGCTGAAATGGTTTAGATATATAGACAGGATGTGTGAGGAGAGGAAAACAAAGAGGATATATGTGTCAGAAGTGGAGGGAACAAGGAAGTGGGGAAGACCAAACTGGAGATAGAAGGATGAGGTGAAAAAGACTTAACAGGGCTTGAACATGCAGGAAGGTGAAAGGGGTGTATGGGATAGAGTGAAATGGAAAGATGTGGTATACAGGGGTCGACGTGCTGTCTGTGGAATTAACCAGGGCATGTGAAGCGGCCGATGTAAAGTATGGAATGGTCTGTAGGGCCTTGACCCTGAATAGGGAGCTGTGGTTTCGGTGCATTATACTGACAGCTAGAGGTCGGATGTGAGCGAATGTGGCCCTTTTTTCGTCTGTTCCTGACGCTAACTCGTTAAGGCAGGAAATGATTGTCAAATATGAAATACACACACACACACACACACACACACACACACACACTATCTAATTTGGCATACTCACTAATTTGTGAACTTGAGATATTCAATCATTTTACCACGCCTGTCTCAATCATGTGGGTCATTTTCATCCCATTTAAGTATACCACGTCAGAAGTAACTTACTTCCTAATGACATCAACAAACATACCCAAATGGAGAAGAAGTCTGACAGGTAACAAATGTACCTGTTGGCCAATCTAATTAGTGGATCTAATTCAACTAGCTGCCTGAGCAAATGCTCACATTGCTCATTATCTATCATGACAAGACTAATCTGGTGACAAATTATGTCACAAAGTGCCGTGTATCCTTACCTGAAATAATGATTACATCCTCTGAACGAAAAAAAAATGCAATACATTTCTTTTCTTTTTGCAACTTGCGAAAATTAGAGCAAAGAAAATGTTTTCTGATATATATATTTCCTTTCGTCGAGATTCCCTTGTTGTGTTACTGATACACTACAGGACTGTGACTCACTATCTCTGTCCTTCCAAACCATACGAAGAGAATGAACAGAACAGTAAGCAGTTCCACCCTTATACACTTATTACCCTTCCTTCTCCACGCTACAGGACACTACAGAAGCCATGAGACACTGAATCTTTAACAGACGCCAAGCATCTACAGTCAGACTCTCTGTGATGTAAGAAGTCAATCGCAGGGTGTGTGTGTGTGTGTGTGTGTGTGTGTGTGTGTGTGTGTGTGTGTGTGTGTGTGTGTGTGGAGGCGCGCGCGCGCCTGCTTTCCCCTTTGTAGATTATGTCAGAGAAAGAGCGAGCGTGTCGGCGCGTCACAGAGGCTCGCCTGCGTTGGCAGTCACGTCCAACTCTGGTCAGTTACGAGGTCTTGCGGTCGATCGGACTTCGTTGTCGGTCTCCCGATTACACGCGCACACACACTGCCTTCATTATGCCGCCGCGGCAAAAAAAAAAAAAAAATGGAAAGGGGGGAGTGGGGGAAAGGGAGGGGAAAGAAAAATGAGTGTCGTCCAGCTGTTATGAATTTCATAGAAACCGATTCTTCTGTCCTTGAGCCGTGAGGGAGGCTCGAGTATGGTGAGGGAAAACAGTGAGGATCGTGAGGGAGAGAGTGAGGACGATATACAGTCAGAGAAAAAACTACCCGACGTGTATTATGCATATGTATACGTATATGGAATCCTACAGAATGCCAGTAACACCACCCAAATCCTATTAACAAATGTGCCATCACCTCTCAAAGAGGAAATGTGAGGACTAACGAGGAATAGTTTCGTCCATTATTAAAGGAAGAGAACGATGAAGGGAAGAGAATGGGTATCCAACTCACGTGAAAGTAGATTAGCATCATCAGGCCTCAGACGATGCCAAGGACAGAAGGCGATGTTGTTTGATCGGCAGCAGTTCGCTCCGTCGGCTTCCTCAAGGAGAGAGATGTGGTCCTGAGGGAGAGAGAGAAAATGTTTTGTGTTAATCTTAAATGTCCAGGAAACTCACATTCTGAGATAGAGATTAATATGAATATACACAAGAACACACCGGTGGCTAAGGACTGTTAACAGTCAAGAAAACAGATAAACAACAGCATTTGATAAACAGCAGTATTTGACGTAGGTTCCTACAGTGTATGTACGTCTGTGAAGTGATGCCTCAGTCAGACAACACTGCCATCCCTAAGGGCAGCGGTGGAACTAACGATGCCCCATGAAACCCAACCTCCTTCCCTCCCTCACAGCCACTCACTCTTTTCTCTCTCACACACACACGAACACACGGACTCATAACATTTGAGGGCAACTCAGAGCCAGACAGGAGCAGCGTGACTATAACCATGTCGCTTATATAGTGGGAGTCGCTGGTACATGGGCTGACGGACGTGAGGGTACGTTCTCCCATGTCGGCCAGCACTAGGTATGTACCCTGACGCATCGACAATATGTCTCTCTGTTATCTCCACTACTCTCTCTCTCTCTCTCTCTCTCTCTCTCTCTATATATATATATATATATATATATATATATATATATATATATATATATATATATATATATATATATATATATATATATACAGACAGACAGACACATGGACAGACAGAGAGTCGTAAATAAATTCTTGATCTGAGGACAAAATGTTATATGAAAGGCATTACCTCCAATGAATTGTGAATTGACCTCATTCAAGGCGAAAAATGCAAGGCTAATGAAAGACTTTGCATCATTCATCATACCGTTCAGGCTTTTTTATACACAGAAAAAATTAAAAGAAATCTCCACAGTATGACAGATCTGTCACTAGAAAAAAGAAAAGAAGTTCGATTCGGGGGCGATAACTTGCCAACCCACGTAAGGACGTGGGAATTCCTTGATACCACTAATCGACTCTCAAGGAAGGTTGTGATGAAATGGAGTTTTCCGTTTTCTTTTTTGTTGTTGTGGGGGAGGAGGGCAGGTGAGACTGAATATCTCTATGAACAGAAAATGAGTAACTTTCTGCCTTCCGTTTATGTTCTAAGAACATGATTCCATGTCTGAGCAATAGAGTAATATTGTGTGTGTGTGTGTGTGTGTGTGAGAGAGAGAGAGAGAGAGAGAGAGAGAGAGAGAGAGAGAGAGAGAGAGAGAGAGAGAGAGAGAGAGAGAGAGAGAGAGAGAGAGAGAGAGATCCTGGTGCCTGGTCCTACACGGACTGAAGCTGGAAAATCTTCAGTTTGCATTCGGTGAAAAGCTGACCTTTGACTTGGGTTCTTCTAGAGATGATGACACTATCATTAAGGAGTAAGATAAGAATCCAAGCTAATATATATGCATTTATTTTTCTTTATCTTCCTAGGAAATTGTGTGTGTGTGTGTGTGTGTGTGTGTGTGTGTGTGTGTGTGTGTGTGTGTGTGTGTGTGTGTGTGTGTGTGTGTGTGTGTACTGTTATATAATCCAAAAGGGCAAGTATTATCTGCAAAGTTCCGAATGTTACTGACTTCATTGTATTACATATCGATAAAGCAATGGAACTGTGTACGTGTGAGGTATTTCACATCCGCCAAGACCAACTCTTAGAAAATTGGGAAATGTTACTACCGTAATTACCTACCGACAGTCTAACAGTCGTAATGAGGACTGTATTATGAACATAGATATATATACTTGATAAAAATTTTTTTACTGAGAATGTCATGAGTCTTTTGAACTGTCAGATTAACCTTAAAATTTCACCAGCTTTCCCTATAATGCACTGTTGGTTCACTCTCCCTTTTCTACAAGTATTACTTTGGTTTTTGCTCCCGAGAACTGGCTGCTTGTGTACCCCCATCATTAACTAGACCAAGTAATGCTCGGCAAGCTACTGCGTCACATAATTACTGTATGGCCCTTGGCAATTCAAGGGTAGGCCGTCCTAATATCTGTTTCTTTACCTACGCCTCCAAACTTTGGATCTCTCTAACCCTTCATGACTTCTCCAACAAACATGGCCTAGCCCTATCTAAAAGGCAGGGTCTCCACCTCCACCAAAAATTCTTCTTTGCTTATCATTCATCCTCTCTCTCTCTCTCTCTCTCTCTCTCTCTCTCTCTCTCTCTCTCTCTCTCTCTCTCTCTCTCTCTCTCTCTCTCATTCTCCCCTCTTCATTCTCTACTTGAAGCCCGGCCTGGATGCTGATTTAAGTCCTCGGCTGGAGCGTCCAACGTTAAAAATGAACCTCTTCATCTTCTAACGTTTCGTTGGAAAGATCAATATCGTACGCTTTATTGTCTACAATATGCACCCTTGATGTTCCCCTGGAGGAGGCCGAGGACCCTTGGGGAGTCAACGTTCCCAGAACAGGAGGTGGGAGGTTCAGGAAGGAGTGAGGGTCGGCCTGACACGTGCTGGAAGAGCCAGGCATGTCCTGGGAGAGTCTAATACGAGCTGGGAGAGTCTAACATGAGCTGGTCGAGCCTAATATGACCTGGTAGAACCTGATATGAGCTGGTAGAGCGTAACGAAGAGCCTGACATGAGCTGAGAGGGCGTGATAGAAGGTATCTATCAGGTGACTCGTTTTTCGCCTACCAGGGCAGAGGCAGGCCTTCGCCCGTCAGTCCAGCGGATGCTGTCTGGTCGTAATGCGCTTCTGGGACGTATGATTTGTCGGAGAAACGATCAACGGTGATGAATAAAGGCTCAGTGAATATGCAGTTTCACACTTTTTTTTTTTCGATACTTCACTGTCGTCATCCTTAATCTATTTTTTCAGAACATGTTATCATATGACTTCCAAGGTAAAAAATACAGCTGCATTTGCCCCTCTGAGACTGATATATATATATATATATATATATATATATATATATATATATATATATATATATATATATATATATATATATATATATATATATATATGTAGGTTTGCGGCAGGGGTGTGTGATGTCTCCATGGTTGTTTAATTTGTTTATGGATGGGGTTGTTAGGGAGGTGAATGCAAGAGTTTTGGAAAGAGAGGCAAGTATGAAGTCTGTTGGGGATGAGAGAGCTTGGGAAGTGAGTCAGTTGTTGTTCGCTGATGATACAGCGCTGGTGGCTGATTCATGTGAGAAACTGCAGAAGCTGGTGACTGAGTTTGGTAAAGTGTGTGAAAGAAGAAAGTTAAGAGTAAATGTGAATAAGAGCAAGGTAATTAGGTACAGTAGGCTTGAGGGTCAAGTCAATTGGGAGGTAAGTTTGAATGGAGATAAACTGGAGGAAGTAAAGTGTTTTAGATATCTGGGAGTGGATCTGGCAGCGGATGGAACCATAGAAGCGGAAGTGGATCATAGGGTGGGGGAGGGGGCGAAAATCCTGGGAGCCTTGAAGAATGTGTGGAAGTCGAGAACATTATCTCGGAAAGCAAAAATGGGTATGTTTGAAGGAATAGTGGTTCCAACAATGTTGTATGGTTGCGAGGCGTGGGCTATGGATAGAGTTGTGCGCAGGAGGATGGATGTGCTGGAAATGAGATGTTTGAGGACAATGTGTGGTGTGAGGTGGTTTGATCGAGTAAGTAACGTAAGGGTAAGAGAGATGTGTGGAAATAAAAAGAGCGTGGTTGAGAGAGCAGAAGAGGGTGTTTTGAAATGGTTTGGGCACATGGAGAGAATGAGTGAGGAAAGATTGACCAAGAGGATATATGTGTCGGAGGTGGAGGGAACGAGGAGAAGTGGGAGACCAAATTGGAGGTGGAAAGATGGAGTGAAAAAGATTTTGTGCGATCGGGGCCTGAACATGCAGGAGGGTGAAAGGAGGGCAAGGAATAGAGTGAATTGGATCGATGTGGTATACCGGGGTTGACGTGCTGTCAGTGGATTGAATCAGGGCATGTGAAGCATCTGGGGTAAACCATGGAAAGTTGTGTAGGTATGTATATTTGCGTGTGTGGACGTATGCATATACATGTGTATGGGGGTGGATTGGGCCATTTCTTTCGTCTGTTTCCTTGCGCTACCTCGCAAACGCGGGAGACAGCGACAAAGCAAAAAGAAAAAGAAAAAAAAAAAAAAAAATATATATATATATATATATATATATATATATATATATATATATATATATATATATATATATATATTCTTGCGTGGGTGTTACGTGCTAAACAGAATCGTGCGATAGAAATAGCTTTTTGAGATTTAATAAGTCACTGAATGGGAAAATACGTCGGGCAAGTCACTGAACCGAGAGGAAGATAACGTTTATCGTGTTCTTATCTGCCAGGGAACCAGAGTGCTCTATGAGAAAGGGGTCATTTAGACAGGGGTCCAACGAGATCAACCTTATGGCGGGACGACAGCGGCATTGAAAGGCTCACCAAATGGTGACGCGCATGACGGAAAGAGAGAGATAGATAGATAGATAGATAGATAGACAGATAGAGAGAGATAGAGAGAGATAGATAGATAGATAGATAGAGAGAGAGAGAGAGAGAGAGAGAGAGAGAGAGAGAGAGAGAGAGAGAGAGAGAGAGAGAGAGAGGCAGGATGGTAAGAGATAATAGCCGGGGGAGAAGCGTGAAAGCCTGTGGGACGCCTGGCGAGTGAGAGGCGGAGGTCATGGGATCAGCTCTTCCGGACGATCGGTAAAGCCTGATGGAAGTAAGTCGCTTTAGTCTTTATATTTTGCTATTTTTTTTTCTTAAACCCCCAGTACTTTATGTTGTCTGCTTATATCTATCTATCAATCTCTCTCTCTCTCTCTCTCTCTCTCTCTCTCTCTCTCTCTCTCTCTCTCTCTCTCTCTCTCTCTCTCTCTCTCTTTACTGATTTTCAACATACTGCAAATTGTCAATACTGTATGATGATGATGATGTATTACTGACCTACCTCATTCCAAAAGTATAAGAGAAGCACCGATATAAGACCTGTCATATGAATTCCTTTTTTCAAAACTTTTATTTAAAAACCTTTGCCTTTAATATTCCTAACATCAATAAAGCCCTATTCGACTATAAATCCTGACTCTTCAACATATATCGTAAAATTATAACGTTCCTATATTATGTTATAGTTATATACCTTCAATAATCCATCAGTTCCGTGTCTTTTGACATGGAGGCCATTGGACTCCTTCTCCAGACATAGAGACCAGTCGACTCCGTTTCAAGACAGACATGAACTAATCCGGTCTTAAAACTGAAGCGACGCCCTTGGTCCATTACGACATACTCAATACCCTCGCAACGATTACTCATCGTTACAGTTAATGGGAGACTGGAAGCGCGTGGATTGGGGTCTGTAGGGGATGGGTCAATGTGGGTTAGAAGGCATCGTTTGGCCGGAGGTCGGAGATGAATTAATAGCTCGGGCAGACCTATAGCGTATATACGGCTTTACGTACGAGGATGGAGAGGTCCTAGACGGATAGCATTTCCTTCTCCAGCGTGAACTGGAGAGGCATTAGCTTTCTTCCATCCACTCTGAAGGGGGGATTTCCTATGACCATGGGGGCTTGTGCTAAGCAGAACACCTGGATGAAAATCGAACACCATCTTCCAAGCTTTTATCCTTCTCATGTACCCTCATACGTCCCGCTGCTCTGTTGTAATACTCTTCCCTCACGTGCCATTCCTTCAATCTTAAAACTTTCCCTAAAGTTTTGACACTTATTTTTTTATACAATCCTTCGCGATATTTTTCATTCCTATCCTTTCATTTCCCATAACCCTCGTATTCTTTTCATTAAGAAAAGGCACCGATTTTGGGCACAAAAGTCCACAGCAAGGGTTGGGAGGAGCGATGGGAAACATCTTAAAAAGCATCAACATCTCTCCTAATGATGACAGAACCGCCTCTCAAGGAGAGATTGTTAGAGTTGGGACAATCAAAAGGCAATAAGGAGTTCCAGGGTCTCGCTGTGTCTGGAAAGAAGTAGATAACGGTAGGGTCAATCCTCGTCAGTGGGGCCCTGTGGGTTATCTGGTGACTAAGCCAGAGATGGAACACGCACGCAATCAACTCCCGATAGGAAAAGCTAAAACAAACTATCTTCAAAATGGAAAGAAAGACTAAACGTCACGGTGAACAAAAATGGGCTAAAAAGGATGAAAAGTAAGAGAGGATGAGTTGGTAATGTGAGCTACCCTTGATTACCCTCCGTCAGGAAAGCAGATGAAGGTAGTGTTATTTCCTTCCCTTTGCTAACGTTTGAGCAGCACTCCACACAGGAACGGGTCAACCGTCTATGCATCTTCAGTACCTACTCTTAGAAGCAACACGTTTGATATTAGCTCACAAAAGCAGAAGTAGCTGAGGCTCTAGCGAGACCCACTTACCAGCCTTCACGATCAACACCTCCAGATAACCTGAACATCCATGCTGCGTGACCCTTCTCTTTTATCTGTTCTTTTGCACCTCACACTCAAGCAATTACCGGTGTGAAGCCGTGGAGTCTCTCAAATACCACTGGGGGGATCACGCACACGTTTGATGTGCATTCCCTCTGAATACTAACGAAGGAACCAATTACCTTATAGATTCCCTAAGATTATGTCTAAGGTGTGTGGCAGAGATTGTAAAATCTGATTTCATAAGAGTAATAATCCACAGCAGCTACTTTTTATACCACGTACCACTCCCTCAGGCCTGGTGAAGGCAGGTTTTCATAATACGAGACTATTGACTGGTAAAGCAACCCGCCTGACACAGTGACCAAGACTCTTCGTCAGAAGTCTGCTCTGTGATGAACCCGTGTATAAACTAATGGTCCCTGAGTTACGCTGGTGCAGAAGAGTATCTCTTACTCCAGAGTGCGGAAGTACACCAGCTCACCAGTGAACTGGACTCATAGTATCGCTGAACACAAACTCAGCACATGGCAGCGCGGACGGTGCTACTCAATCATTTAGTGGCGAACATCTTGTACTCCAGAAGACCAGAAGACTGGTAAAATACAGGAACCTTTGTACGTGGTAATTCTGAGAGATGATGATACCAGATGATACTAGAATACTCTTAAGACCTTGAACTTGTAGACATTCAGCCAGAGATTTAAAGATTTGAGTTCTAAGTGGTTAAGACAGTCTCCCATAACTTTAGTCTCCACCTCCTATTTATGTCCGTGATGTGAATCGTCCATGGCCTCAATACACAAAACACACAGCAGCATCTGCCTCTCATATGCAGGCTGGAGCACAGAAACAGGTCTGAGTCTACCTTCCATATAGATCGACATCATCACTCACCACGGAATTGTATCAAAACTCACTTTGTGTACACAGTATAAATCATTTCTATGTTTCGCTACTGTTGATAACAATATCAGTAATTGAAAATGTGCAATATGTCTTACATTTCTTAAAGAATATGCTATACAGACAACTGTATCCTTACATATAGGAATATATTATTAATTTTTTCTTAATAGCATTAAGTAGAGGTGGTAGCGTGGTAGTGTTAACAACAGAGGAATGGGCCTTTAAGGGAATATCCTCACCTGGCCCCCTTCTCTGTTCCTTCTTTTGGAAAATTAAAGAAACGAAAGGGGAGGATTTCCAGCCCCCCCCCCCCCCCCCGCTTCCTCCCCTTTTAGTCGCCTTCTACGACACGCAGGGAATACGTGGGAAGTATTCTTTCTCTCCCTATAAACAGGGATAATATATATATATATATATATATATATATATATATATATATATATATATATATATATATATATATATATATACAACTTCCGTAGTGTATGAAATTCACACGGTACACCTTCGTGCACAAATATAAATACACCATCTTCTATATGTAGGTCATACCCATGCAGGCTTGCATGCCTGCCTGCTTGCGTGTGTGTGCATGAATGCATGTTCGCACATAGCTGCTACGTGGTTACCTTTGCATATCCACTTTCACGAAGACTTGTGTGTACTAACTAATCCAACACTGTGTTTCCATCACTCGACAGTTAGTAAGATTTGAGCATGTGTGTGTGTGTGTGTGTGGTGTGTGTGTGTGTGTGTGTGTGTGTGTGTGTAAGAGTTTAGTACCATAGTGAGAACTACTCTTCCCAAGAAACTAAATCTCTCTCTCTCTCTCTCTCTCTCTCTCTCTCTCTCTCTCTCTCTCTCTCTCTCTCTCTCTCTCTCTTATATATATATATATATATATATATATATATATATATATATATATATATATATATATATATATATATATATATATATATATATATATCCTAACTTTAGGTACTAATTTAATCGACCAAACCCTAGAGGAGGATAACTGGGATGACTGCGGACCGACAGCCGCCACCGGTATTCGAACCTGAGCGGGCTCGACCCCGGGCGGCCCATGAATCCTATACAGTCAGCAATGCTAACCACAACACCATGGAGGCGTAGGTGACAAACGGCAATACGCACTCCAACCCAAAGACTTACTGTAGCATATAAATCTTTTGAGCTATATACACAGGCAGCCCGACAACTGAGTGCAAGTCTTGTATATCTACCAGATCGGTCGAATCCACTCTACCACGAACCTTTTTTCTCAGAGGGACGAAGAGTGCATCATCTTCGTCTTATTTATGACCATAGTTTTTGATAACTAGTTCTCGCAGCGTGGGGAGTCTGGCTTTGCGAGACATGAGCTGTTCGTAACCCTTATCTTGTGGTGATTTGTTCGTTATCACGTACATTATCATCAGTTATGTGATCCCTGTTTATCACTATCTTATCTGTTTCTTTTTTCTCTCTGTCGTAAAACTATCTATTGTATGTTTTAGAGGGATATAGAAAGGGACGGAAAACACATGAGATATGAAGACAATGCCGCGAAATCTAACTTACACACACACACACACATACACACACACACACACACACACACACACACACACACACACACACACACACACACACACACACACACACACACACACACACACACACACACAAACACACACACACAAACACACACACACACAACGGTGATGACAAGAAAGAAGACACTGACTGGAACACAGTCATACAGTCACCTCCAAGTTTCCATTTAGCGGTTTACAAAGACCGCGATGTGTGATGGACTTGTAAACTCACACCGCCAGATGGTCTTCAAGGAATCTATGGCCCCTCTCTCTCTCTCTCTCTCTCTCTCTCTCTCTCTCTCTCTCTCTCTCTCTCTCTCTCTCTCTATCTATCTATCTATCTATCTATCTATCTCTCTCCAGTCCAGATCAACAGTCCAGTTGATCAACACATTACTCGGTGAGGTATGAGGGAATACAAGAATGTCCTTTTTCACTTTTCTCCCGTCTCCTCCACCACTATCCCTACCATCACTACCATCACCACCCATATTGCTGTTATCTTCAACTCTGCCACCGCCATCACCAACACAACCCTCTACCACCACCACTATCACTATCACCACCATCTCCACCACCATTCATAATCACCCCCCACCCCACCACCCCCCTTCTGGTCGGTCGGGGTCACCAGCTTCCCACAGACGGTGACCCGAGCTGACCTGACGTGATGCGAACCCGGTCACGTTCACCGTTTATTGACCCATTAATTACGGGTCACAGGACTTCTTAATATGCACAATGAGGGTGATATTGTTCTCGGCCCGGGAGAGTATAAGACTTCAGCCAAAGGTCTTACAACGTGATGCATGAGATGCTGAGTGATACGCCTCCGTTCCCTAAGCTCGATTAAACCCTCTCGAAAAATGCTTTTTTCACTTTCATCTCTAAATAATTTTCCGTTGAGAGGCCTCAGCTATTGTTCACTGGACTTTTCTGTAAATGGAATAACCATAGAGAGTACATGTAGTCGATATAAGACGTGAGAGTTGATATGAATCTTAAAAGAACCCGTTTAAACAGATTTTCTACCTTGAAGTGTAACAGTTAACACCAGAAAAGATCACGTTCGTGTTTCTGGTCTAATTCCTGAAAAGGTTTCAGTAGTAGTGTAAAATGGCAGATCTAGACATGAAGGCTTTAGCAACATGGTATTATCTGCATCTCCGAGGTTGAAAAAAGAAAAAAGATAATTCACTCGCATTTCTCTTAAATCATCTATATTCTTTTCTACCCTCTCAAGCGTCTCTGATCCCTTCTGGTAACAGAAACGATCTCCAGAGAACCCAGTGGTCTGTTGCTGTCTGCATTCCTTTCTGTTTACATTTCTCTGCATCATCTGTATATAAGTCGTCCCAGAGGAGGTGAGGCGCTCCCAGTCACAGCATAACTGTGTGTATGTTGCTTGCCTTCAGTACCTAGCAATTAACCTCCCTTCGTGGAGGGAAGCCACTAACTGGGAGATCAGGGGACAATCAATCAATTTGCTCGACATGTAAGGTCACTGTCACATACACAGCTGTGTCTTGGGTGGGTGTGTACGTCTAGCCACGTTCAGCCGTATGTATGAAGTTGTCATTATGAGAGTCGACCAAAAGTGGCTCGAGTGGCAAAATAGGACTTATATTTTCCTGGTTTTCTTGTTAAGTTTGAAAGAAATCGGTTCTTGTTTGTCCGGGAAATAGATGAGAGAAATGTATAGAATTTTGCTTGGACGTAGGTTCTGTATTTCACTTACCCATCCATCTCCCCTGTATGGAGTCTAATGACCATCTTGCCAGAAACAAGATCTTCGCGTCTCTGTTCACACATCAGTTCAACAACCTGGGTCGGCCGTCTGACCAAGTCCATAAAATACCGGCGTGAGAGCGTCTTTGTCTTAGCATTATCTTGGACACTTGAAGAAAAGGTGTTCTACCTTATTTCAACGAGATGTTGCATCGTGACACTGTCGCCCATGATGACCCTAGCCGATGACAGGTCTGAACCCGAAATAACCGACCAACTTTCCGACCCAGAGAGTACCTGAGTTTTCATTCCAGCATATGTTTTGCTGACTTATTCTTCCAAGTACGAGGAAATCTGTACCAACTTACCAGGAGGTGCTGTACCACCGTACCAGGCTGTTTTGAACGGTGTGGTAATACACCAACGACCCGGCATGTACCGTAGCGATGGACTACCACACACCAATGTACCGTAGCGATGCACTACCACACCAATGTACCGTAGTGATGCACTGCCACACCAATGTACCGTAGCGATGCACTACCACACCAATGTACCGTAGCGATGCACTGCCACACCAATGTACCGTAGCGATGCACTACCACACCAATGTACCGTAGCGATGCACTACCACACACCAATGTACCGTAGCGATGCACTACCACAACCAATGTACCGTAGCGATGCACTACCACACGCCAATGTACCGTAGCGATGCACTACCACACACCAATGTACCGTAGCGATGCACTACCACACCAATGTACCGTAGCGATGCACTACCACACACCAATGTACCGTAGCGATGCACTACCACAACCAATGTACCGTAGCGATGCACTACCACACACCAATGTACCGTAGCGATGCACTACCACACCAATGTACCGTAGCGATGCACTACCACACACCAATGTACCGTAGCGATGCACTACCACACACCAATGTACCGTAGCGATGCACTACCACACACCAATGTACCGTAGCGATGCACTACCACACATCAATGTACCGTAGCGATGCACTACCACACCAATATACCGTAGCGATGCACTACCACACCAATGTACCGTAGCGATGCACTACCACACCAATGTACCGTAGCGATGCACTACCACACCAATGTACCGTAGCGATGCACTACCACACACCAATGTACCGTAGCGATGCACTACCACACACCAATGTACCGCAGCGATGCACTATCACACCAATGTACCGTAGCGATGCACTACCACACACCAATGTACCGTTGCGATGCACTACCACACACCAATGTACCGTAGCGATGCACTACCACACACCAATGTACCGTAGCGATGCACTACCACACGCCAATGTACCGTAGCGATGCACTACCACACCAATGTACCGTAGCGATGCACTACCACACACTAATGTACCGTAGCGATGCACTACCACACACCAATGTACCGTAGCGATGCACTACCACACACCAATGTACCGTAGCGATGCACTACCACACCAATGTACCGTAGCGATGCACTACCACACACCAATGTACCGTAGCGATGCACTACCACAACCAATGTACCGTAGCGATGCACTACCACACGCCAATGTACCGTAGCGATGCACTACCACACACCAATGTACCGTAGCGATGCACTACCACACCAATGTACCGTAGCGATGCACTACCACACACCAATGTACCGTAGCGATGCACTACCACAACCAATGTACCGTAGCGATGCACTACCACACACCAATGTACCGTAGCGATGCACTACCACACCAATGTACCGTAGCGATGCACTACCACACACCAATGTACCGTAGCGATGCACTACCACACAAATGTACCGTAGCGATGCACTACCACACCAATGTACCGTAGCGATGCACTACCACACACCAATGTACCGTACCGATGCACTACCACACACCAATGTACCGTAGCGATGCACTACCACACACCAATGTACCGTAGCGATGCACTACCACACACCAATGTACCGTAGCGGTGCACTACCACACACCAATGTACCGTAGCGGTGCACTACCACACACCCAATGTACCGTAGCGATGCACTACCACACACCAATGTACCGTAGCGATGCACTACCACACACCAATGTACCGCAGCGATGCACTACCACACACCCAATGTACCGTAGCGATGCACTACCACACACCAATGTACCGCAGCGATGCACTACCACACACCAATGTACCGTAGCGATTTCGAACGGTAAGGGAACTTGGCTCCGGGTATTTAGGTTGCCCCATCACCAGTCTTGGGTTACGTGAGAACAATGCAACCAGTTGGTCAGTCCGACACAAGGGATAGCGAGTAGGTTGAAATGTTTCTGGCAGGTTGGTCAAGGAAGGGTAAACAAGGCTTTACGTGATGATGATGCAGGGGGTAAGGTTGTAGACAGTGGTTGGGGGAGAGTTATGGACTGTAATGGTGGGAAAAGGGTTGTAAGGAGCTGTGGTAGGGGAGAGGGTTGTAAGGAGCTGTGGTAGGGGAGAGGGTTGTAAGGAGCTGTGGTAGGGGAGACGGTTGCAAGGAGCTGTGGTAGGGGAGAGGGTTGTAAGGAGCTGTGGTAGGGGAGAGGGTTGCAAGGAGCTGTGGTAGGGGAGAGGGTTGCACGGAGCTGTGGTAGGGGAGAGGGTTGCAAGGAGCTGTGGTAGGAGGAGGGCTGTGGCAGAGAGGAAGGCTGTGGTGGCGGTACAGGAAAGGGAAGAGGAAAATGAGACAGAGGACGTCTTCGTGACACTATACGTGACACATGAAGGCGCCAGCTACAGGTGTGACCCTGTATCATAGTCAATGGACGTAAAGGAGTACAGCCTACGTCATTGGGACTTCTCATCACTGCAGAAATATGACATAATTACAGTTAAGTCCACGTAAAGTACATCATCACATGTACTATCATTACATCTGATCCTCGAGTTTAACAGAAGATCTGAAAGCCGGGCAGTGCCTGGTCCCATGATGTTTACTGTGATGTTAACTGCTCGTCATTCCCGACGCTCCTCTGTAACAATCCACCATTACGTCGTACTTTAATTATCGTACTCTGATGCATGGTAAAGACTCTCACCTAATGACCATTAACTGTTAATCGCCATGAAATCTATCAATATCAAACCAATCCACGTGTCCAGTGTATTGTGCTCATACTGATACGAAGACCCAGAGATGAGAGTTTGTGCACTCTGTGTTAGGTCGTGGAAAGAAAACAACACCATGACTCCCGAACTATAAAAGATATCAGAAGTGGAACGGTAGATGAAAGTTCGGGGCAAAGGTCAGCACTATGCAAGGATTCTGCATGGTAGTGGGTCAATGAGATCCATCACAGTTCTTGGAAAAGACAGGAAAAGAGAAAACTAAAGAGAAGTTGTCTTTTTTAAGACATGTCCTCAGGTAGATCGTAATTCTACCCGATATCATCAAACCTCCTGGTTCACACTCTTGACCTACTATCAAACCTCTTGGCTCTCACTCTGGCCCACCGTCACACCTCCTGGCTCACACTCTGACCCACCGTCAAACCTCCTGGCTCACACTCTGACCCACCATCAAACCTCCTGGCTCACACTCTGACCCACCATCAAACCTCCTGGCTCACACTCTGACCCACCATCAAACCTCCTGGCTCACACTCTGACCCACCGTCACACTTCCTGGCTCACACTCTTACCCACCAGGGGGATCTCCATTGCAAGGCTTCTCATATCCCTGACCACAGTAGCAGCGGCTGGCTACTCCGCTTATTCTACACAGGTTCACTCTCATAAGCCGCTTTCGGTGCCTGTGACATCATAAAGCGGCTTATGAACAACTACCCAGCGGAGGGCTGTCTGAGGCTCGAGGAGGAGGAGGAGGAGGAGGAGGAGGAGGAGGGAAGAGAGATCTTCAGGTTGCTTTCCTAAGATAAAGAGAAGTTTTCACACAACCATCGACCGTCTCCTAAACCCAACAAACAGTAAACCTTTCCTAACTTGAGTTACACGAAGTTTGCCCAGTCTGAAAAGTCAAGATTTTTGAATTGATTGATCGTAGGTCAATAATCTCGGTGTTCATCCCTGATTATAAACCCTGAATCATAAGGTCTCAAACACACACACACACACACACACACACACACACACACACAAACCAAGAGGCGTACCCGCGGGTTGGCACATTCTCCTGGGTCCTCAGATAATCAGATTATAGACATAGAGTGGAGTTTCCGCTGAACCGTCCTGGATGCTTCTCACAGGTGGACTGTGTCTGGAACACAATCGTAATGTGGTTCAAACTGTAGCCGTAATTAGCAGGATCAAAGCGAAATGCCACAGGATTTCCCTTTTGATGAGTATATTCCGAGATGCGGCCTGCCTCTCTCTCTCTCTCTCTCTCTCTCTCTCTCTCTCTCTCTCTCTCTCTCTCTCTCTCTCTCCCCCCCCCCCCCTCTCTCTCTCTCTCTCTCTCTCTCTCTCTCTCTCTCTCTCTCTCCCCCTTTTTATTTCAACATTCAGGTACATTTCAACGTTCTACGAAGCATGAAGTATTCGCAGCAATCTACAAGCAGTAATTCCTCAGTCTACAACCACTGGATGCCGATAACTGCTCGTCTAACTCACCACTGAGTGACCTCCCCTGATGGATGACTTCAGGAACTTGGAAAAGATGTTCGTGGGTGGGTTATGCCAGCAGATGAGCAGGCGTGGCTACCATGTGACTCTGATTAGTCATTTTCAACAAATCGGACATCAGTAAACAAGTTAGTTTCCTTCATGTACCAACGATATGCGTTGAACCATCCAATTGATAATGTGCTGGTTTTAATCACCTCAGCCATCGGTAGGGGATCTCCGTACAACCATAAAGCGATCTCTCTTCGCTGATATACGTCTTGGTAAGGATGACTCTTTCATATCAGTAAAGGTGATATAGGTACCAACCAACAACCCTTTGTTATCTGAGGGTTTCATTAAGCCACACCTACAAGTAGATCGGTAGATTCCCTGGTAGATTCAACCACTTCCATATACTCTTCCATGCTCTCTCTCTCTCTCTCTCTCTCTCTCTCTCTCTCTCTCTCTCTCTCTCTCTCTCTCTCTCTCTCTCTCTCTCTCAGTGTCCCGATCTACCGCCTGGGACCTCCTCCCTCACCCAGCCATACTCCTGGTGACGGAACCTTAAATTGCTGGATTAGAATTTCTCACGTTTCCCCATCAGCGAAGAGCGATTAATTACTCTTCCATTACCGCGTCGCACAGTCGGCACGGCTACGGCCCAGCACGAGCGAACGTTCTGTGATCTTAATTGATGCTGGGCTTTCACCCTCTCCCGTTGTCTCGGTGTTTCCAAAGTCCTGTGACTCGTTTTCTCTGTCCTCCAACAGATAGGATCGAACCCGGGTCCCCTGTGTAGGAGGCGGGAACACTACTGCTAGGCTACGATCATCCCTAACAGGGAAACGATCCTGGCTATTAGAGGGTAGTACGTTATATATTAGTGCACGTTCATATGCACTATTTACGCACATATACACACACATACATACACATACCTATACATTTCAACGTATACATATATATACATACACAGACATATACATATATACACATGTACATAATTCATACTTGCTGCCTTTATTCATTCCCGTCGCCACCCTGCCACACATGAAGTGACAGCCCCTCCCCCACATGAACCCCTCCCCCCACATGCGCGCGAGGTAGCGCTTGGAAAAGAAAACAAAGGCTACATTCGTTCACACTCAGTCTCTAGCTGTCATGTATAATTCACCGAAACCACAGCTCCCTTTCCACATCCAAGCCCCACAAAACTTTCCATGGTTTACCCCAGACGCTTCACATGCCCTGGTTCAATCCATTGACAACACGTCGACCCCGGTATAACACATCGTTCCAATTCACTCTATTCCTTGCACGCCTTTCACTCTCCTGCATGCTCCGGCCCCGATCGCTCAAGATCTTTTTCACTCCATCCTTCCACCTTTAATTTGGTCTCCCAATTCTCCTCGTTCCCTCCACCTATGACATATATATCCTCTCTGTCAATCTTTCCTCACTCATTCTCTCCATGTGACCAAACCATTTCAATACACCCTCTTCTGCTCTCTCAACCACACTATTTTTATTACCAAACATCTCTCTTACCCTTTCATCACTTACTCGATCAAACCACCTCACACCACATATTGTCCTCAAACATGCCATTTCCAACACATCCACCGTCCTCCGCACAACCCTATCTACAGCCCACGCCTTGCAACCATATAACACTGTAGGAACCACTATTCCTTCGAAGATGCCCATTTTTGCTTTCCGAGATAAAGTTCTCACCTTCCACACATTTTTCAACGCTCCCAGAACTTTCGCCCCCTCCCCCACCCTGTAACTCACTTCCCCCTTTTTTTTCTTCTTCTTCTTTCTCTTTATACACATTCGCCATTTCCAGCGTTACCGAGGTAGCGTTAAAAACAATTAAGCACATCACAAAGTAATTTTCTTTTTATCCACGGGAAAATGAAACACGATAAATTCCCAAGTGCAATTTCGTGTAATGATCACATCATCTACTAAAGCTGACTTAAGTGTGGGATGACTACTGTGTTTTCATCGTTATATTCATCACAGATTTTCTCTTTTAGAAAATGAATCAGCAAAGAAAATGTACTGGACGGATGTTCATGATGTGAGAACAAACAAGAAAACGCATGGGAACAGCGGTGAAAGAAAACAAAGCAGAGATGAGTGGAAGAGAAGATGGAAAATGGAATGAGTACTTTGAAGGACTGTTGAGTGTGCTTGCCAATGCTTTGAATTTACCTGCTTCCCAGTGTTTTTTTCGGGATATATCCTATTTCTATCAGAGAGGCTCGTAATTTTTTTTTCTTTTGTCTCGTTCTTACGGCAGTCGAATGTTAAGAACGTTCTGTTCTCTGTTCAATAGTCTCGCGTCGCCCTCAAGAAGCTAAACTGAACGCATACAAGCCACTTGGAAGAGTCAGCTTCATATATAATGCATGACACTCTATCCACAGTATTAATGTAAGTCGTGCTTGCATGAAAGCAAACGGCGGGATAAACGAGTGGTTTAAAACGAATGTGGGAATGCCCCAGGGCTGTGCTTCGTCGCCATATTTGTTTAGTGACCTCACAGATGGGGGTGCAACGTGAGAGGAGAGTGGGATGTGCTGACTGCCTAGTTCGGGTGAACAGCAGCAGATGAGGAAGGAAGCATTTACAGTTGCACACATATGATGCTGTTGTGGTGGCTGATTCGAAGAGGGGTAATTAGTCAGAATGGTTAGTCGTTATATTGGTGTGTGTGTGTGTGTGTGTGTGTGTGTGTGTGTGTGTGTGTGTGTGTGTGTGTGTGTGTGTGTTTAAAGGCCACGGCAGTCTCATCAAGTGTGCAAAATTAATGAACAGGAAAGAAATGTATTGCAGAGGACCATAATCATTTGAGCAACGAATGAAGAGCTAAGTGGATTACTTATATACATTATATATATATATATATATATATATATATATATATATATATATATATATATATATATATATATATATATAAGGTAAGTTACAGTAAAGGAGACAAACGAGATGTAACAAGATCGTTTGAACCAATGACAGATGTAAACCCAACCCAACTGAGATAAGCAGTGATACCAGAGAGGCTGAGGAAGTGTTCTTATAGGCGCTGAGAGATGATCCACTGACCTCCTCTACTGACGCCGGTAAGCCGAGGACTAAGAAGATGCCATAAGGAGGTATCTGGTTCTATACACGCCGCAGCGTCTCGTATGATAACCTTGGGAACAATACATGGCGAAGTCTTCGGGAGTTTGGAGGAGGTGTCTATACCTGACACCACCCGGGCTGAACCTTGTGAATCATACGAATACTTATTGTTGTTTGTAATTAAACCTCCCTGCCACTCAGGAGGTGCGGGTTCTAGGCTCTAGGGCGACCCGCTGGTGGTGAGGGACCTAATCACTGGGCCTAAGGTGGGTTGGGCATGTTATCCCACCCGGGTGTCCTCACGGAAACCAGGCTGGATCCATCGTCAGGAACACGATAGCGACAGAGTTGGTTGAGGAGACATGTGCGACGTCGACGAAGAAGACGAGAACAGCGACAGCAGTATGGATTATACGACGACGACGACGACAAACCACAGCGACGAGGATGAACGACGACCAAGATGACGATTATATGAACAGCGACTGCAACAGTGACAAGGATGAGGAAGTGGGTGACAACGACAAGGACAACGACGACAAGAACGACGACGACAAGACCGACGACGGCAAGAGCGACGACGGCAAGAACGACGACGGCAAGAACGACGACGACAAGAACGACGACGACAAGAACAACGACAAGAACGACGACGACAAGAACGACAACGACAAGAACGACAACGACAAGAACGACGACGACAAGAACGACGACAAGAACGACGACGACAAGAACGACGACGACAAGAACGACGACGACAAGAACGACGACGACAAGAACGACAACGACAAGAACGACAACGACAAGAACGACGACGACAAGAACGACAACGACAAGAACGACGACGACAAGAACGACAACGACAAGAACGACGACGACAAGAACGACGACGACAATGACAATGAGAACAAGGTCGACGTCCACTGAGCGACGACGGCAACAGAAACAGCCATCACAACGGTGAAGAGAGAAACAGCGACATGGCGGATAACAGCGACACAGACGAAAGCAGGAACAGTAGCAGCAATGCATCAGCATGAAAGCAACAACAACAACAACAACAACAACAACAACAATGACAAAATTGCAGTAATGAAAGACAAACACGACGACAAGGATCATCACAACGACAACAAAGTGTATCACTACCACGACGCCGAGGGATAAGACATAGACCAGCAGAAGTGGTAGCAACTACAACAGCAGGAGCAGCAGCAGCAGCAGCAACAGCAACAGCAGCAACAGCAGCAGCAACAGCAGAAGCAGGAGCAGCAGTAACAGCAGAAGCAGGAGCAGCAGTAACAGCAGTAGCAGAAGCAGGAGCAGCAGCAGCAACAGCAACAACAGCAGGAGCAGCAGTAACAGCAGCAGCAGAAGCAGGAGCAGCAACAGCAACAGCAACAACAGCAGCAGCAGCAACAGCAGAAGCAGGAGCAGCAGTAACAGAAGCAGCAGAAGCAGCAGCGGCATCTCTAACACAGATCATGCCAGAGAATATTTATCCTAAGCTACATCACTACCGACCCTCCGGTATATTTACTCTTCTCTTTAAACGCGGTAGGAAAAGAACAGAACAGTTTACACATGTTCTCCAAGATCCTCCATAACAGTGTGGTACGACGTAACCCGAGGACACAACCTGTGATACAGTGTAGTCTACAGAGAGACGTCTCTGACAAGGTAAACCAAAGCTCAGCAAGACGTACGTTCTTCCTTAATCATTTGTTGAATAAAAAGTTGTCAGCCAACATTATGAGCAACGTTATTGGGGGCATATATATATATATATATATATATATATATATATATATATATATATATATATATATATATATATATATATATATATATATATATAGTATTCCAGAAGGAGAAACAGAGGAAAGAGCCAAATGAGAATATCTTTTTCCTCTTAGGCTCACTCATCTGTTCTGGACGCTGTCTATCTATCTATCTATCTTTCTATCTAAATATAGATGTGTGTGTGTGTGTGTGTGTGTGTGTGTGTGTGTGTGTGTGTGTGTGTGTGTGTGTGTGTGTGTGTGTGTTATACATCGGCTGTTGACAGCAGCTGCCCAGGGTGGTACTACAGTCCTGACTCAGGACGGGACTACCGGGCTAGTCTTGGCATATTCTCCTCACCAGCATCACACATCTACTCAAACCTCACTCCCATTCTTCACGTAAGTTCTCTTATCATCTGCTCTCTGCACAACCGTCTTTAAATGTAAACCTCATAGAGTCCCATGGCATCATGGGGTACTAAGAATCACCGGGTTCCCGCCTGACTCTACTGCCAATGGGAGGGAGGGCTGTGGTAGTAGTAGTGGTACCGGACCCCTCTCACGACCTTTCCCTCTCTGATAGACCTTCTTCGTTTGCTATTCACTTAACCAACATTCATGGTCTCTCTAGTTACCTCTTCTCAGTTGAACACCATAGGTCTATCACCTCTCCTAGTATCTTAATTCTCTCTGAAATCCATTTGTCTAATGACGTTCTCACCGGCCCCTTTCCTATATCCAATTACGATTCCGGTTCAAAGAAGGTGTCAGTGCTAATTCCAACATCGACACACCTATCGTGCACCTCTTCCTAGCTAACTTCAAGACCTGACCCACTCTTAGGCCTATACCGCAATGTTGGTTCACTTTCCCTTTTCTATAGGTATTACTATAGTTTTTTTGCTCCCGAGAGCTGGCTGCTTGTGTGCCCCCCACCACTAGCTAGACCATGTAATTCTCGGCAAGCTGCTGCGTCACATAATTACTGTGTGGCCATCGGCAACTCAAGGGTGGGCCTTTAATGAGAGCTGTTTCTTTCCTTGTATCTCGAACTCTCTATCTTCTCATGCCTTTCCCAATAACTATGAATTGGCACTTTTCAAGAGACAGGTTTTTCACTTCCTTCGAAATTCGTTAAAAACTTGCTCTTGCTCTTGTCTCTTCTTTCACCTTTTCATCAACCTTTCTCTATTTCAGATACGGACCATCCTTGATATGGACCTCTATCCGTAACTGGACTCTCCAACGTAAAAAAAAAAAGAAAAAAAAAAGAAAAGTACTATTTTCTTTCATATATGTCCGCTATTTCTGCGTGAGCAAGGTAGCGTTAAGAGCAGATGACTGAACCTTAGAGGAAAAGAATCCTCAATTGGCTCCTTCCTCTGTCCATTCTTTTGGAAAGTAATACAGGAGGGGAGGATTTCCAGCACACCGCTTCCGCCTCTCTTAATCGCCCTCTACGACATTTAGGGGATATGTGAGCAGTATTCTTTCTCCCCTGTCCTTAAGGATTACATAACACACTCACACTAATATATATATATATATATATATATATATATATATATATATATATATATATATATATATATATATATATATATCATTTACAAGTCATTGTACTTATCCAATTTATATTTATTAAACACTAACTCATCCAAGGCGGTTAAAGTTTTACTGCTTCCTTGTGCCACCAGAGAGAGAGAGAGAGAGAGAGAGAGAGAGAGAGAGAGAGAGAGAGAGAGAGAGAGAGAGAGAGAGAGAGAGAGAGAGAGAGATGACTTCTCAGCATCGTCATTTGGGAATCCCCCTCAGCATTGATGTAAGCACTTCGTATCATAACAAGCACAAGAGAAATAATAAAAAAAAAAAAAACTCCAGTCGTACCCTTAGAGCATTAATGTCCCTTCGTTTGTGGACATGGCCTTTCTCTTAACGCCACTATCTGATAAAAGAAAAAACGAAAAGCTCTGTATCAGAAATAGCACTATATACATACCCTTGTGATCAGAACCTGTTGTCCTAGGTCTTGTCTAAGTGAGCTACTCACACACATACACGTATGGAAGGTTGTCTCATCATTAGATACCCAATCAAAGCTTTAAGATTAGCTACCTTTTCGAACGACACACTAATCTTATCCCAAGAATAATCATCCATGAGAGAAGATCAACTCTAGCGCCAAGCAGCCTAAGAATTCATAATTGAAATGTAGGATACACAGGGTGGTGGGTACACTACCAGGTAACACCTCACCTGGACGGTGAGACCCAATAAATTATGGTTAAGCAGACGCAAGATCCAGCACGGCTGCCAGTCTAAGTTATCTCAGCATTTGGGGGGAGACCTATAAACGGACCCTCTCACACACCCGGGTCCTTTGGTGAGGACCTCAACGGGCCACACCGCTGGGAGGACATCGCCGACGTCTGTGAGACTTCGCTCTCTCCCTCGTCGTCCTCCTCAAGGTACACACTTTGATGAAGCACATCTACTTCATCTAAGCTCATTAACAGGTTATTCCAGCAAAGCACCAACAAATATGGCGGCGGTGGTGGGCGTCTGGGTTCAGGGGTGTGGGTGGGCGGGGGTGTGTGCTCATGGTGGGGGTGGTGGGGGATCGGGGAGGGGGGGGGGGGGGGGGGGGGGGGGTAGAAAGTTGGTAGCCATTACGGACTAGATCGCGCGCTCCGGCACAGGTCCACCTGGCGCGGTGTCTCACTCGCCAGCTTGTGTTTACACGGGACAAACCAGCAGAGTGGCTCCCGGATGCGCGGCAGTACAGGTAATAGTTGTATATAATTAGGGCGTGTGCTGTGGACGCCTTGTGGGTAAAGGCTGATAAATCTTCTGGTCTGCTGTTAGCCTCTGTTTGTTCAAACCCTCTAAGGAACATGACGCAAATCTTTCGCGTTGAAACTTCAGAGAAAAAGCATCGTCGAAATTTATGGTCAGGGTTGGTGTTCCGGGACTCCGTCGACAACTAGCTACTACACTAAGAGTGAGGAGATGGAAGTCGACCTTTGGCAATAGGTTATGTCACCGTCGAGGGACGGAAAGGAGCTGCATAGTTTTCGTCAAGGACATTTTCTAATTTCAATGGAGTCTATCATTTTCCTGTTCCTGCCTGCAGTGCAGCCCTTATATAAAGGGGATCCTGGGGTACTACAGGTCTT
Source organism: Panulirus ornatus (assembly GCF_036320965.1). Classification (NCBI taxonomy): domain Eukaryota; kingdom Metazoa; phylum Arthropoda; class Malacostraca; order Decapoda; family Palinuridae; genus Panulirus; species Panulirus ornatus. Next base: position 19,487,529 of record NC_092233.1, on the reverse strand, counting down.
CCGGAGGGAGACATAGTGTCTTTGTTTCGTTGCTTCCTCAACTTCCTACCTCCCAACATTCGAAGTCTTGGCGTCATCCCCTCATTTTAGGGCCGACTAACTCGACATTGGACAGAGAGGAGATAGACTCAAATAGATCGAGTCGCCAAACTCAGTTTTCTTTAATATGGTCCTCTGAAGACGAAGATTTTTTCAGGAATTAAAGTTAAGACTAAACCAACATCGTATATCTGGGCTGCTGCTCCTTTTTACAGCCTCTAACAGCTGAGAAGAAACGTGTACATAGATACCTTTATTGTTTTTGTTTTCACCAGCCTCATAACGCACGTGATAGATTTGCCGTTTGAGCCATCTCTGCTGTTTTACAAGATTCAGAACTCACAAAAAGACCTTTTTTTTTGTCCGGCAATTTTTTTCTAGCTACATTTGAGTCAGTTTTCTTTAAATCTAGCATCTACCTTTTCACATGCTCCATACTTTGTATATATCATGTTCAAGAAATGACTAAATTTGTCTATATCCACTAAATTTGACAATTATCTTGTGGGTTAAAGTTAACTGTAAAACATGAATTTTGATGATAAACATGATAGTGACTGATAGCAAAAATGATAGTGAACAAGAGGGTGAGTTGTGGAAAGTGACAGTGAACACGATGTTAAATGATGAGTAAAGAAATATAATGATGAGTGGTGGTGAATCTGACGGTGAGTGATGATGAACCTGATGGTGAGTGACAGTGAACATGTTGTGAGTGATGATGAACATGACGGCGATGATGATGATGAACATGACGTGTGAATGTGATAGTGACCATGATGATGATGATGATGATGACGAGAGAGAGGTGATGAACATCGTCATGACTGATCCGTATTTCATCTTTGGGATTACACCTCTCGTGGATGATCTTCCGGGGTCAAAGGTCACAAAAAATGAGGAGGAGGGTCATATACTTGGCCATAGTTCAGGTAAATTACATAAATCTTAGAATAAAGATGTCTTTCCTTCACCTACCCTACATAATTCTAAAGGACATTTCTGACGCTACCAATTCTCACGTGTATACCTCAACAGATACCAAAAAATGACATATATTTCCCCCTATTTGCCACAAATCCACTCTAATTCAACACACACACACACATCCACACACACACATACACACACACACACACACACATACACACACACACACACACACGTATAGCATTCGCTCGTGTAGTTACGTGTCAATTCCTCCACCAGCTGTCCGTGTGTCCCCTCCGTGACACAAGACTCGCTTACTATGTCCGTTTAGCAAGCAATCATGGAGAGGAGGAGGGAGGGCCCAACCCGGATGCGAGATCAAGTGGTGGGCGCTCAGGCAATGAGGTGGTAGGGGCCGCCCTAGCTACCGCCAAGAGAGACTCCAAAAGAGGGAGAGGGAGGTGAGGGACGGGAGAGGAGGGAAGTGGGAGGGGGACGACGAGCGTCCTCCCCCTTTCATCCATCCCTCCCTCCCTCCCTCCTCCCCTCCTGGCGCATCACAGACTTCATATTTTTCTTTTCTTTCTTTATATTGTTGATCTTCCACCTGCCCGTTTGTCTCCCTAGGCGGGTTTTACACGGGTAGGATTGTGCTCCACTTCGCTGCTGTTGACCCGGGATCTCTCTCTCTCTCTCTCTCTCTCTCTCTCTCTCTCTCTCTCTCTCTCTCTCTCTCTCTCTCTCTCACACACACACCTTCACTCACCAACCCTGCAGCACGGACCTCTGTGGCCAAGATTAGATTTTTTCTTTTTTACGTTGTACACAAACCGCTTACGATAGACGGATATTTTACCCTTCCTCTCTCTCTCTCTCTCTCTCTCTCTCTCTCTCTCTCTCTCTCTCTCTCTCTCTCTCTCTCTCTCTCTCTCTCTCTCTCTCGTACAAGGCGATCAAATATTTGTCTCTTGCTCGATTCAGTGTGGAGAATTTTCTCAAGCCCACAAGAAAGAGAGAGAGAGAGAGAGAGAGAGAGAGAGAGAGAGAGAGAGAGAGAGAGAGAGAGAGAGAGAGAGAGAGAGAGAGAGAGAGAGAGAGAGAGATTTTTGAAGACTGCTGGTCAAAGAAGATCAAAGGCGTTCGCTCGCTGGAACAAGTTGACTTTAACTTTGGCAGGCGTTGGTCTCCCGGCCCACGCAGCAACATTAGGCACAAAGATAAACACGTGACGTTAATGGGATCAACTGGTGAAGTTGTCCAGTGTGTTGTGTGTGTGTGTGTGTGTGTGTGTGTGTGTGTGTGTGTGTGTGTGTGTGTGTGTGTGTGTGTGTCTGGGTGTGTGTGTGTGTGTGTGTGTGTGTGTGTGTGTGTGTGTGTGTGTGTGTGTGTGTGTGTCTGGGTTTGTGTGTGTGTGTGTGTGTGTGTGTGTGTGTGTGTGTGTGTGTGTGTGTGTGTGTGTGTGTGTGTGTGTGTGTGTGTGTGCAAAAACAAGGTTCCCAACAGTTTAGTCCCTAAATCCTCAAGCAATGATATTCGAAACTTGAAGACATACTCGTACGTCTTTGAGACTATGCTTATGGCTTACTAAATCTAAGGAGCAAGTCTCTCTCTCTCTCTCTCTCTCTCTCTCTCTCTCTCTCTCTCTCTCTCTCTCTCTCTCTCTCTCTCTCTCTTGCAATATGGCAGCAGCTACCTTGGCCCTCTAAGGCGCAGGTATGTCTCACAGTTGTGCATCTGGCCAGATTGCCTCACACCACAGTGTATGTAACCCGAAGACCTCATGCCATCCTCTGTTTAAACGGAATGAGTATCTATGCTTATGTCTCTGTTGGTTTTAAACGAGGCCGACAGTCTAATCGCTCGAGGTAATTACTCGCAGGTCATTCACTGACCTAACTTTATGTTCGCCCATTTCTCTACTCTTCCTTATCTACCAACCAGCGAGGACCAAGACCAGTGTAAGATGTAGTAGCACAATGTCTAAGGGAATAATACTTTTCAATTTATTCTTCCGACACCAGAGAGTCTGTTGAGGTGTGGGTCTCTCTCTCTCTCTCTCTCTCTCTCTCTCTCTCTCTCTCTCTCTCTCTCTCTCTCTCTCTCTCTCTCTCTCTCTCTTTCTCATACACACACACACACACACACACACACACACACACACACACACACACACACACACACAGAAGTTACCTGATCAAGACATTTAAAACGGATCAATGCCATGGATAGTGATCGGTTCTTCGAAAGATGTAAGGACTGAGCAATCGTTCGACATAACATAAATTCAACTTTAAGACTTCTTTCGAAAAAAAAAATATATATAAGTACTTTCATAGTATAAGAGTGGTGGGTGAATGGATTAAGATAAATGAAGATGACTGAGGACATTCTAAATGCCGTCAGAATACATAAATAAGTAAAAGTATGATACCAGAGAATGTTTAAGAGATGAGGGCCTCACGAGTGTAAAATTCCCTCCACCGTACAGCACCAACACAGAGAGGCACACAAGAGCTCGCCTGGATCAGTGGCAACAATCTCTCTACATCAACATGATCGTAGACATCTAACCCACAGTTCAAACGTATAAGAAGAAGATAACACTAAAAACACTTAGAAAAAATATCTAATCACCAGTCAGGAGCAACGTTAACAACATTTGATCAATTCTGCTGGTCTGTGGAGAGAGAGAGAGAGAGAGAGAGAGAGAGAGAGAGAGAGAGAGAGAGAGAGAGAGAGAGAGAGAGAGAGAGAGAGAGAGAATGACTCCACACGCCGCCAGCGTCTGGAGCCCGCCCTGGCGATGAGTCGAGATGATAGCCCTTGTAGAGCCTACCGTATCATGTACTTAGTAACGATCCCACGTCCCTATCGCCCCTCTACACAATGGCTTGATGCGATTACGTAGCTATCTCGCCTGCAGTGAGCTCCTGGGAAAAGGATCTGGTTCTCCGAGGGAGGTCCTCAGCAAGGGTCCTGGACGCTGTTAAGGGTCGGAGGACGCGCCATGGAAGAGGGGGAGAGACGCCTCCCAACTGAACCAGTGTTGGGTTTGAAGAGAGATGGGAGGGGCAAGGCCGATGGGACGTGGCTACACACTTGTACGCTCCAGTGACTGATTTATTGCTTATTAGTACAGGCACTGGTGTAGACAAGGGAGGGATAGAGGGGCGAAGACACAGGGTTTGCTACTCTCCTCAAGAGGTTTCCTACCCTCCTCAATCCCTGTGTGTATGTCAAGTGTTCATAGGGCAGTTCCTCCCGGACTCACTCTTCACTCCCCGTTCAATTCCTCTTAGTATATGAATATATATATATAACGTGACTTAAAAGCTAACTTAATGAACCAAACTTTACCTATCCTTGTCCAATCAACATTAATCTAACCCAACCAAATCTAACTTAATCTACGAAAAACAAACTATTCTCTATAAGTCAACCATACTTATATACTACAGGGGAAACATCCTAAAGGGAGATTTGCATAAGATGATCGGTGGCAGGTAGTGGGGACGGAGGAAGGACTGTCCAGATATGATGACGGCATCTGTCGGCGATATGAACGACTGACATGAAAGACAATCATCTTTCACATCCGGAAGTTAACATTTTCGTCAGATCTAGCTAGTCCCTGAGAACCACTTGCACAATTACCCATACATACCTACCTATCACAGAGCGAAGGTATGCCTACCTAGACACACCATATAAACTTCACACCATATAAACTTCTTCAGTTTGGACTTCAGTCGGATTCGAACCTCTCCCCTTCTCAAGAACACACACACACACACACACACACACACACACACACACACACACACACACACACACAGTCTCATGTCTGCAAAGAAACACGTCATTATTACGACAGTCCCTGGGGTATATACATTATATACTCAAGGACGGGCGCGACAATGATGGCAAAAGGCACCCTCCCCCGTCACACAGACCTCCTCCCCTCCGACGCCTCATTCCCACCCCCCACGGACCATCATTCGTCATCACAATCGACTTGCACCAATCAGAGAGCTCGTACAGACATACATACGAACAGCCCAGTACCCATCGTTGTGAACGCCATACATAATCCATGAACATGCGAAACTAAAGACTTCAAATATTCTCTTAGGCTCTGTGGCACGTCATCTACAGTGTTACTGTAACTACTCATCTCTTAATGTTCAAGGGCGTAACGTATGAACCACAATATTTACTAAGTAAACATTCCAGTATACCTGCCCACCCAGACTAAGCAGATGTGCCTCACTCATGTGCTTACCCACAGCGTGGAAATATCCAGCCGCACCTTCATCTTAAGCTCTTTTATTAGTTAAGAAGATACTGTTATGACCTCCAGGTTCTTTAATACCTGTAGCACCACAGCGGTGTATTTTCAGCTGAATGGCTGCCTAAAGGGATCAATAATAAATTGGTATTTATTCATTTATTTATCACAGTTATTCAGCCGAAGGCAAGATTAGTTGAGACACTTTGAGGACTGGTTTTCCATCGCTCATCAGGTGGCAACTCACTTGTGTTTACTCACCGGGAGAGCTCTACACCCGCCCTTGCCTCTGGCTGGCTGCCCCTCTCCCTGGACGATGATGCCAAGTATCCAGATCAGGTGTTGTGACATCCGCTTTGGTTTGGTCGTGCACGGGTAGTGGTCAAGTAAGCCTTGGTCGGTGATTTAAGGTGTCCAGATCAGGTGGAGTGACATCCGCTTCGGTTTGGTCGTGGACTGGTAGTGGTCAGATGAGTCTTGGTCGGTGATGTCAGGTGTCCAGATCAGATGGAGTGACGTCCGCTTTGGTTTGGTCGTGGACTGGTAGTGGACAGGTAAAAAGCATGGTCGATGAATTAAGGTTTCTAGATCAGGTATCATGATATCCACTTTGAATCTGGTCGACGGCGTCAGGTTGTACAGATCAGGTGTACTAACATCCGCTTTCGTCTGGTCGTGGACTGGTAGTGTGGCAAGGGCAACCTTACATGGACTGCATAGGAAAAGCCAGTAACAGGAAACCTGTTGGTCTATGACGAGGTTATTTGCGAAGAAGTTCCTCCTTTCTCTCTGTTTGAAGGATTTTTTTCTCTCTCTTTTGGGTTAATTTATTCCACTGTTTATTTACTCTGTGAAATATTTTTTTCTCACTTTGTTACCGAATTTTTTCCCCCAAGTGATTTTCAAACAGTTATTTCTGGTAACCTATATTTCTTGCAGTTGAGAAGTATGTCTGTGACTGATTCTGTCAATTTTCTCTAATGGTACAAAACGAATCTGATCGTCCATAGTTTTTTTTTTTTTTTTTAGTTTTAGAATATAAAACGAACCTAGGTACCTCAGTCATTCCTGGTATGGCTGGTACTGCAACCCAGGTACTAACCTGGTAGCTCATCCTTGGACTCTCCCTCTTGAGCTCGTCTTTCGTCATATATTTGTAACGGCATATTCGAGATGTGGCCTGAGCAGCGCATTATAAAAAGTTGGTATTGTTTTCTGTTGTGTGTGTGTGTGTGTGTGTGTGTGTGTGTGTGTGTGTGTGTGTGTGTGTGCAGTTTCTGTCTCTGAAAATTCTAACATTCTATATGTTGTGATGCTCGCATTAAGGCCTTATTTTGTAAGTTTCAAGTCTCTGTTAATAAGTATTCTTAAGATCCTTCTAGTGAGCCGCTTGTGTCTGGGTTTCAGCAAACAGCTTACGTTGATACAAGTGGTCTGTATTACCGACGCGTCAAACTTCTCATTTTGTCCTCTTAGAATTCACTTGTCATGTACTCTGATCAACGAGTGAACGTGTCAAAATATTTCTTTTATTTCTTTTTTGTGAGCTTCTGCAATCGTTTTCGGGTACGACCTTCTACCCTAGTTTTGGGTCGTTTGCCAAACTAGCCATTCGTGCCATTAATTCTCTCTCTAGATCATTATTGATGATTATGAAGAGAATGGGGGGGGGGGGGGGGGGGGCAAGAAACAGTCCCTGGGGTACCCCACTTTCTACTCCAACCACTCTGACGCCTTACTATCTACTAATACAGCCTGTTGGTGTGTCTCTCTGTGATCCAACCATGAACCTAATCGCATCATTTACTACCAAGTGACTCGAGGCTTGGTAATCTTCCATGTGGCACTTTTACCCAAAGTCCTTTTTTTTCAATGATTTCCAACCAGCGCGCCACAGACATCCTGAGAGAGAGAGAGAGAGAGAGAGAGAGAGAGAGAGAGAGAGAGAGAGAGAGAGAGAGAGAGAGAGAGAGAGAGAGAGAAGGGGGGGGAGTGGGGGGTGAAGGGCACAGATGTTCCTCTCAAACTATTTTATTTATCATAATAATATATCCACAACAAAAGAACATTTTTTATTCCTTTATATCATGGTGGAAAGTCGACAGTTGGTTCTCCTCATTCTACGACAAATTATACAACGATCCTATGTAGTAACAGATTATGTAAATAAAGATCAAGGAATATATGGGTTTGTGGTGTCGCGAAATAAGATGAATATGGGACATGGGTCGCGTGAAATATGATAAACGAGGTATAGGGGCATCCCGATATACAACAAAGGAGTTAATGGTGGCGCTTGAGAAAAAAAAGGAAAAAGAAATAAAGGTTGAGAACCCCCTGTGATAGACGATGATATCAGGTGTCGAGATCAGGGATAATACTGGCATCTGATCTGGCTTGGACTCAGGACAAATATTTACCAAGTGCAGCAGCCCGTCAGGCAGCGGTGTGGGAGCTACGTGGGCCGGCGGCAGATGAGGTGTCCAACAGCTTGTACGATCAACGACCCAACCCAACTGCCTTGGGTCAGGCATATAAGACCCGGGTATAAGGGTATAAGACCCGCCTTGACTACTATAAATACGCTCCAGATAATACGACTCAACGTAATGTAACGTGACAAAACGTAACGTAATGTAACGAAAAGGAACGTAATTTCAAGTAATATAGAGTGGTATACCGTAACGTCACGTAACATAACGTAACATGAATAAGTTAGCTGAGCTAAGGCTAGGGCAGGGCAGGGTAGGGTAGGGTTGGGAAAGGTAGGGTAGGGTAGGGTAGGGTTGGGTACGGTAGGGTAGGAAGGAGGAGTCCCTTGTAAGCATTGACATCATAAAAGGGAACACACGAAGAAAAGATTAAGTGGAAAAAAAAATTCTGTGAGAGACGGTTGGACACACACACACACACACACACACACACACACTGAGAATCTTGGAAATAGAAAAATGAATAAACACTAAGTTAAGAAAGGAAGAAGAAAATGGAAAACTATTTTAATAATAATAATAATAATAATAATAATAATAATAATAATAATAATAATATTCAGAAGCTGGTGACTGAGTTTGGTAAAGTGTGTGGAAGAAGAAAGTTGAGAGTAAATGCGAATAAGAGCAAGGTTATTAGGTACAGTAGGGGTGAGGGTCAAGTCAATTGGGAGGTGAGTTTGAATGGAGAAAAACTGGAGGAAGTGAAGTGCTTTAGATATCTGGGAGTGGATCTGTCAGCGGATGGAACCATGGAAGCGGAAGTGGATCATAGGGTGGGGGAGGGGGCGAAAATTTTGGGAGCCTTGAAAAATGTGTGGAAGTCGAGAACATTATCTCGGAAAGCAAAAATGGGT
>NC_092233.1:19468923-19476423 GCF_036320965.1 Panulirus ornatus | reverse complement strand
TGCTACATACAAATCCATTTGCTTTTCTAAGTATTTCTCACATACATTCTTCAAAGCAAACACCTGATCCACACATCCTCTACCACTTCTGAAACCACACTGCTCTTCCCCAATCTGATGCTCTGTACATGCCTTCACCCTCTCAATCAATACCCTCCCATATAATTTACCAGGAATAATAATAATAATAATAATAATAATAATAATAATAATAATAATAATAATAATAATAATAATAATAATAATAATAACAAGATTGAGAGGGTAAAGGCATGTATAGAGCACCAGATTGGGGAAGAGCAATGTGGTTTCAGAAGTGGTAGAGGATGTGTGGATCAGGTGTTTTATTTGAATAATGTATACGAGAAATACTTAGAAAAACAAAATGCATATGATAGGGTTGACAGAGATGCTTTGTGGAGGGTTTTAGGAATATATGGTGTGGGAGGTGAGTTGATAGAAGCAGTGAAAAGTTTTTACCAGTTTTAGGATGTAAGGCAAATGTACGAGTAGGAAGACAGGAAAGTGATTGGTTCCCATTGAACGTCGGTTTGCGGGACGGGTGCATGATGTCTCCATGGTTGTTTAACTTGTTTATGGATGGGGTGGTTAGGGAGGTGAATGCAAGAGTTTTGGAGAGAGGGGCAGTATGCAGTCTGTTGTGAATGAGAGGGCTTGGGAAGTGAATTAGTTGTTGTTCGCTGGTGATACAGCGCTGGTGTTTGATTCGGGTGAGAAACTGCAGAAGTTGGTGAATGAGTCTGGTAAAGCGTGTGAATGAAGAGAGCTGAGAGTAAGTATGAATAAGAGCAAGGTTATGAGGTTCAGTAGGGCTGAGGGACAAGTTAATTGGGAGGTATGTTTGAATGGAGAGAGGAGGAGAGAGAGAGGAGAAAAGGAGGGAGAGAAGAGAGGGAGAGAGAGAGAAGAGAGGAGGGGAGAGAGAGAGGGGGGGGGGGGGGGGGGGTTGGGGGTAAAGGGGTACAGATGTTCCTCCTCTAAAAACTTTTTTATTTCAAATAATATATCCACAACAAAAGGACATTTTTTATTTTTTATATGGTGGAAAGTCGACATTGGGTTTTCCCTCTTTTACGACAAATTAACAACGACCCTATGTGGAAACGATTTTTAAAAAAAGTAAAGGGAAATATAGGGTTTGGGGGTGTCGCGAAATAGAAAATTGGGAATGGGTGCGTGAAAATGTTTAAACGGGGTATAGGGGCATCCGAATAAAACAAAGAGTTAATGGTGGCGTTTGAGAAAAAAAAGGAAAAAGGGAAATGGGTTGAGAACCCCCTGTGATGACGATGATTCAGGTGTCGAATCGGGATAATACGGGGCATCTATTGTTTGGGGGCTCAGGCAAAAATTTCCCAAGTGCAGCCCCCCGTAGGCAGCGGTGTGGGGCTACTGGGCCGGCAGATGAGGGTCCAACAGCTTGTACGATCAAGACCCACCCAACTGCCGGGGTAGGAAAAAGCCCCGGGAAAAGGGGTTTAAAAGACCCGCCTTGACTATATAAATACGCTCCGATAATAACTTAAGTAATTAACGTGACAAAAAAGTAACGTAATGTAACGAAAAGGAACGTAATTTAAGTAATATAGAGTGATACCGTAACGTCACGTAAATAAGTAACATAAAAGTAGCTGAGCTAAGGTAGGGCAGGGTGGGTGGGTTGGGGTTGGGGAAAGGTAGGGTAGGGTTTTGGGTTGGGGAAAGGTAGGTGGGTAGGGTAGGGTAGGGTAGGGTTGGGAAAGGTAGGGTAGGGTAGGGAAAGGGGGAGTCCTTGTAAGCATTGACTCATAAAAGGGAACACACGAAGAAAAGATTAAGGGGAAAAAAAAAAATTCTGTGAGAGACGGTTGGACACACACACACAACACACACACACACACACACTGAGAATTTGGAAATAGAAAAATGAATAAACACTAATTTAAAAAAGGGAAGAAGAATAATGGAACTATTTTATTGATAATTAATAATAATAATAATAATAATAATTTTTATAAAAATTTATAATAATAATAATAATAAATAATAAAAAATGATAATAATAATGAAAATGATAATGATGATAATAACAATGAGGATAATAATAATAATAATAATAATAATAATAATAATAATAATGACAATAATATAATATTATAATATGATTATTATTATAATAATAATAATAATAATAATAATAATAATAATAATAATAATAATAATAATAATAAATAATAATAATAATGCATTATTACATGACAGCTAGAGACTGAGTGTGAACGAATGGGGCCTTTGGTGTTTTTCCTAGCGCTACCTCGCACACATGAGGGGGGAGGGGGTTGTTATTCCATGTGTGGCGAGGTGGCGATGGGAACAAATGAAGGCAGACAGTATGAATTATGTACATGTGTATATATGTATATGTCTGTGTGTGTATATATATGTGTACACTGAGATGTAAAGGTATGTATATTGTGCGTGTGTGGACATGTATGTACATACATGTGTATGTGGGCGGGTTGGGCCATTCTTTCGTCTGTTTCCTTGCGCTACCTCGCTAACGCGGGAGACAGCGACAAAGCAAAATAAATAAATAAATAAATAAATAATAATAATGATAATAATAATAATAATAATAATAATAATAATAATAATGATAATAATAATAATAAGATTGAGAGGGTAAAGGCATGTAGAGAGCACCAGATTGGGGAAGAGCAATGTGGTTTCAGAAGTGGTAGAGGATGTGTGGATCAGGTGTTTTCTTTGAATAATGTATACGAGAAATACTTAGAAAAACAAAATGCATATGATAGGGTTGACAGAGATGCTTTGTGGAAGGTTTTAGGAATATATGGTGTGGGAGGTGAGTTGATAGAAGCAGTGAAAAGTTTTTACCAGTTTTAGGATGTAAGGCAAATGTACGAGTAGGAAGACAGGAAAGTGATTGGTTCCCAGTGAATGTCGGTTTGCGGGACGGGTGCATGATGTCTCCATGGTTGTTTAACTTGTTTATGGATGGGGTGGTTAGGGAGGTGAATGCAAGAGTTTTGGAGAGAGGGGCAGTATGCAGTCTGTTGTGAATGAGAGGGCTTGGGAAGTGAGTTAGTTGTTGTTCGCTGGTGATACAGCGCTGGTGGTTGATTCGGGTGAGAAACTGCGTGTGAATGAAGAGAGCTGAGAGTAAGTATGAATAATAGCAAGGTTATGAGGTTCAGTAGAGGGCTGAGGGACAAGTTAATTGGGAGGTATGTTTGAATGGAGAAAAACTGGAGGAAGTGAAGTGTTTTAGATATCTGGGAGCGGATGGAACCATGGAAGCGGAGGTGAGTCACAGGGTAGGGAGGGGGGCGAAGGTTCTGGGAACGTTGAAGAATGTGTGGAAGGCGAGAACATTATCTTGGAGAGAAAAAGTGGGTATCTTTGAAGGAATATTGGTTCCAACAATGTTATATGGTTGCGAGGCATGGGCTATGGGTAGGGCTGTGCGGAAGAGGGTGGATGTGTTGGAAATTAAATGTCTGAGGACAATATGTGGTATGAGTTGGTTTGATCGAGTAAGTAATGAAGGTAAGAGAGATGTGTGGTAATAAAAGGAGTGTGGTTGAGAGAGCAGAAGAGGTTGTATTGAAATGGTTTGGTCACATGGAGAGAATGAGTGCGGAAAGATTGACAAAGAGGGTTTATGTGTCAGAGTTGGAGGGAACGAGGAGAAGTGGGAGACCCAACTGGAGGTCGAAGGATGGATTGAAAAAGATTTTGAGCAATCGGGCCCCGAACATACAGGAGGGTGAAAGGTGTGCAAGGAATAGAGTGCATTGGAACGATGTGGTATACCAGGGTCGACGTGCTGTCAAACGATTGAACCAGGGCATGTAAAGCGTCTGGGGTAAACCATGGAAAGGAGCTGTGTTTCGGTGCATTATACATGACAGCTAGAGACTGAGTGTGAAATGTGGCCTTTTTGTCTTTTCCGAGCGCTATTTCAAGTGTGGCAGGGTGGCGACGGGAATGGATGAAGGCAGCAAATATGAATACGTACGTGTGTATATATGTATATGTCTGTGTATGTATACGGTGAAATGTATAGGTATGTATATGTGCGTGTGTGGCCGTTTATGTATAATACATGTGGATGTGGGTGGGTTGGGCCATTCCTAGTGTGTTTCCTTGCGCTACCTCGCTAACGCGAGAGACGTCGATTAAGTATATTGATAATAATGATAATAATAATAATAATAAAAATGATAACAATAATAATAATAATAAGTTTGTTGAGTATTCCTGGCAAATTGTATGGGAGGGTATTGATTGAGAGGGTGAAGGCATGTACAGAGCATCAGATTGGGGAAGAGCAGTGTGGTTTCAGAAGTGGTAGAGGATGTGTGGATCAGGTGTTTGCTTTGAAGAATGTATGTGAGAAATACTTAGAAAAGCAAATGGATTTGTATGTAGCATTTATGGATCTGGAGAAGGCATATGATAGAGTTGATAGAGATGCTCTGTGGAAGGTATTAAGAATATATGGTGTGGGAGGCAAGTTGTTAGAGAAGTGAAAAGTTTTTATCGAGGATGTAAGGCATGTGTACGTGTAGGAAGAGAGGAAAGTGATTGGTTCTCAGTGAATGTAGGTTTGCGGCAGGGGTGTGTGATGTCTCCATGGTTGTTTAATTTGTTTATGGATGGGGTTGTTAGGGAGGTGAATGCAAGAGTTTTGGAAAGAGGGGCAAGGATGAAGTCTGTTGGGGATGAGAGAGCTTGGGAAGTGAGTCAGTTGTTGTTCGCTGATGATACAGCGCTGGTGGCTGATTCATGTGAGAAACTGCAGAAGCTGGTGACTGAGTTTGGCAAAGTGTGTGAAAGAAGAAAGTTAAGAGTAAATGTGAATAAGAGCAAGGTTATTAGGTACAGTAGGGTTGAGGGTCAAGTCAATTGGGTGGTGAGTTTGAATGGAGAAAAACTGGAGGAAGTGAAGTGTTTTAGATATCTGGGAGTGGATCTGGCAGCGGATGGAAACATGGAAGCGGAAGTGGATCATAGGGTGGGGGAGGGGGCGAAAATTCTGGGAGCTTTGAAGAATGTGTGGAAGTCGAGAACATTATCTCGGAAAGCAAAAATGGGTATGTTTGAAGGAATAGGGTTCCACAATGTTGTATGGTTGCGAGGCGTGGACTATGGATAGAGTTGTGCGCAGGAGGATGGATGTGCTGGAAATGAGATGTTTGAGGACAATGTGTGGTGTGAGGTGGTTTGATCGAGTAAGTAACGTAAGGGTAAGAGAGATGTGTGGAAATAAAAAGAGCGTGGTAGAGAGAGCAGAAGAGGTGTTTTGAAAATGGTTTGGTCACATGGAGAGAATGAGTGAGGAAGATTGACAAGAGGATATATTGTGTCGGAGGTGGAGGGAACGAGGAGAAGAGGGAGACCAAATGGAGGTGGAAAGATGGAGTGAAAAAGATTTTGTAGTGATCGGGGCCTGAACATGCAGGAGGGGAAAGGAGGCAAGGAAAGAAGAGAATTGGAAGCGAGGAGAACGGAGATAGAAGGAGTGAAGATGAAAAGAAGAGAGAAGAAGTGAGAGAGAAGAAAGAGAAGAGAATGAAGAAGAGAGAAAGAAGAAGAAGTAAGAAGAAGAAGAAGAAGAAGAAAAGAAGAAGAAGAAGAAGAAAGGAAGAAGAAGAAGAAAGGAAGAAGAAGAAGAAGAAGAAGAAGAAGAAAGGAAGAAGAAGAAGAAGAAGAAGAAGAAGAAGAAGAAGAAGAAGAAGAAGAAGAAAAGAAGAAGAAGAAGAAGAAGAAGAAGAAGAAGAAGAAGAAGAAAGGAAGAAGAAGAAGAAGAAGAAGAAGAAGAAGAAGAAGAAGAAGAAGAAGAAGAAGAAGAAGAAGAAGAAGAAGAAGAAGAAGAAGAAGAAGAAGAAGAAGAAGGAGAAGAAGAAGAAGAAGAAAGGAAGAAGAAGAAGAAGAAGAAGAAGAAGGAGAAGAAGAAAAGATGAAGAAGAAGAAGATTACAATGTTTAGTAACCTCACAATGGGCTCCCTCGGCTGATCTTCTCCCTAACCAACTTTCTCCCTCAGTTTAACCTCGCCGTCTGAGGGTCTTTTCCAAACTCGCTGGTTCCTCCGGGGAAGCCAAAAATTATGCCGCAGTAAACTATATACTGCCAATTGCGAGTCCCTCATTACGATCGGGATATACTGCCTATCCGAAGACTTACACAACCACAAAGAAGATAAGTAAATTTTCCCCTCGAAAAACATCCAAAGGCACCCAAGAGAAAAATAGGCTCAGATAAAAATGATAAAAGATTTCCTTTTAAGATAACACTCAACTTTTAAGAAATGTGGCAGGTAACTGGAGTGTTTAATAGGATGATAATTAATTAAAGAGGACCTTCCTGGAACATGCAGTCTGAAGTGATATTAAATGCGTTAGTCATACAGTGTAGGAGAAGGAGGGGCGGCTTGTTCAGGACGTGTTGTTGAAGAGACGACGTGATCTGTTATGGAAATTACCTTGAATGATTCAGGACGTGTGGCTGAAGGGTGCAGCCAGCCTGGTGTGGGGTAATTACAGAATTATATGTGTACTTAAGTGTGTGTGTGTGTGTGTGTGTGTGTGTGTGTGTGTGTGTGTGTGTGTGTGTGTGTCTGTGTGCGCTTGAGCGTGTTTCCGTGCGTGTCCGCGCCTGCTTGCGCGTGCTTGTGCATCTTGAGATGGAGAGGTGAAGAAGGTAGGGCGGGGTTGGGGATGGTCCTTTTGAATGTGTGTGTGTGTGTGTGTGTGTGTGTGTGTGTGTGTGATCGTATCACCCATCGATAAATTCTCTTATCACTAAGGAAGAAATCTCAAAAATAATTTTCCATCTCTTCTGTGCCTCATCATCTCTTCTAACCCACAACTCCAAAAATGATTTTCCTCATCAAATCCCTTACTATTTCGCACACAAAAGGCTTCCCTCCCCTCCTAAAAAAAAAAAAAAAGAAAAACAAATACTTCTTCGCCTTACTACCAGAGTTTCATAAGGAAATCACGTCTTACCGTTCCTCAAGAGGAGTTTATTTCTATTTTGCTGTTGCTCAGAACTCTCGAGGCGTGGATGATGTAAATGAACATTTTTTCCAAAAGTTCAAAGATAAACAAGATAACCCCTGAAGCCGAGATCCCACGGCAAACAACATGTTGTGTAGGATATACAACACCCTCGAACCCAGTGTGATGATGTATAACCTCTTGTATAGACCATTTCTATACATAATGAGAAACATACAGAGACACGTATGGAAGATACGTGTCTCTGTATGTTTCTCATAACCAGACCAATATTATATACCATTTCGCTTTTTCATTTCTTCTTACACGCGTATAGCATCCCTCCTTTACGCATACAGTACCCCTCCTTTACGCATACAGTACCCCTCCTTTACGCATACATTACCCCTCCTTTACGCATACATTACCCCTCCTTTACGCATACAGTACCTCTCCTTTACGCATACAGTACC
>NC_092233.1:19371423-19466423 GCF_036320965.1 Panulirus ornatus | reverse complement strand
ACTGTACAAGTAATATAGGCTGAAATTAACTGTGTGCATCTGATGCTAACCAACGAACTGTCTCAGCGGGAGTGCGTTCTTGAGTGGGTCTTTTTTAGAGTGCGTGGATGGATCTACTTCTGCCTTGTGAGTGTGTTCGTCTTACTGTCTGGAATGTTGTCGTATCAGATGGGGTCTAGTAAGATGACAGTAACGTGGATGTTCTCTTCTTGTTCTTCATGGCTTGCTAAGCCGGATATGTGTTTTTATCATTCTAATTTGGACTGTTATTGCTGCATATAAAAGAAGTCTTCTGGTTGGGTTTTACCCCTGTGTGTGTGTGTGTGTGTGTGTGTGTGTGTGTGTGTGTGTGTGTGTGTGTGTGTGTGTGTGTGTGTGTGCGTGTGAATTTCCCCCCCAGTACATTTGCAGGCCTGGGAGTATGCCTGCATGCATGTGTGACATAGGTTTTTTTTAACACAGGCGTGTTGCTTCCGTAGACTATCCCTTCTGTAAGCATTGATGGTTAAGACAAGACTACTGTCTGGGAGTCCATGGGTACAGACAACAGGTTTTGCCTCAACAGAAAGAAAAAAAAACGCGGTTATAAAAAGTGGACTTGGCTTAAAACACGAACAACATTTAGCAAGAGCCGTATCTTAGCTTAACATAACCACAGCCACAGGAAAGATGGCTTCGCTATGTACAACTCATTCATATCTTGGAGAGAAAAGTCCTCAAGTAACGAAAGTATGGATATCATCAGACGCATACACGTCCTCATAAACCACGCAGCCAAACTTCGAACCCCTTCGGAGTCGGTTGGGGACGACTGAGGGCGTGCTCAAGAAATGCTTGTTGACTGTCCTCTTGTCGTCCCGCAAGGCCGTTGCTTGTTCCCTCCCTCTCCTCCCCTGACGGCGGTAACCACCACCTTCTGGGACACACCTTAACTGGCTGTTTACTGGCTTCTAGTATGTCCTCGTATTTGCATAAGTAATCAAAAACTCGAGGCGAAAATATTCTACTTTAAGCTTCTCGTTTATCACCCAAGTAATGGAAGTATGCTACAAGAACTAATATCCATGAAAACAGGGAGTCCAATGCGGCTATTTATTACTCGCTGGGTATTGCTTCATCCATACTGCCTCTGACCAACAATCTAAAAAAGTCTTCGTAGACAAACATCTTATTAAAAAGGTTCGCTCGCAGCCACTTGGCGCGCGCGAGAGCTAGCGAACGCTTTCCGACACCAAGAACTTGTATACACACCAATGAGATTAGTGAAGATCGCCGTCGGGCAGTTAATTGTCTAAGTGCAGGGAATGTTTCGTTGATGGCGCTCATTTCTGGGAAGCAGAAGCCTATACAGAGACAAGGCCAACGTGAGGCCTATACCTGCTGTTGATATTCATTCTAAACATTCATTCATTTAGTAGACACAAAACCGATGGTTATATTTATAGAAAGGAATTCAAACACCTAAAGACCAATGGATCCTTTTCGAGGCTGTTTGTCATAGCGGAAGATATTCTAAACTCACAGATAAGTGTGGTAAAAGTTAGAAGGCATACAGGCAATTCAAAGAAAATATCTTGCAAATTGTCAATGTAGCGAAGGAGGCACAAATGACGCAAAGTCGTGGACTTGAAGCGAAATATTTATCAAGTCTATCCTTAAACGTTCTTCTTTCCATCACTCTAACTGGCAAATCATTCCTTATGTTAACAATCGTATCGACGAAAAAATGCTTCGCCTCATTCGAGGTAAAACGTTTGCCCACGAGAATGTATCCATTACTGCGAGTGAAACCAAACAAATCAAAATCTTAAGTAACTCGACAGATCAATATTATCAAAGCCTTTTACAATTTTGAATACGTGTATCAGATCACCTCTTCGTCTTCTCTTTTCTAAGCTATATAGATTCACATCGTACAATTTGCTCACGTAGGATTTGTTTTTCAGCCCAGGAATCATTTCTTTTTTCTTTTTAGAAAGGGTGACCAAAAGTGAGCTGGGGACGAACCAATGAATTCTAAAAAGTAAGGATAATTTCCCTGGACTTCAGTTCGAAGGTCCTTCCATATGAATCCAAGAATTCTGCTCGCTCTTTTCAGTGCTTCTGCACAATGCTTACCTGGTTTTACCAGAGATTATCATGCCTAAGTCTTTCTCCTTATTTACCTTTTGCAGTTCAACAGCGTTCATACTGAAGCTTAATTGTTCGCTTTTGTGACCGATATATAAAACTTTGTACTTTTCGACATCAAAATGCATTTGCCACCTACGAGCCCCGTCCATCAGTTTGTCTATGTCAATTTGCAGCTGTAGACGTCCAGGTTCATTTGCAGATTTATTTCCCCAGCTTTGTATCATCAGCGGTCTGACGTCTCGCAATGCAGCCTATCATCAATGCCATTAATTTATATGAGAAAGAGAACCGGTCTCAAGACTGATCCTTGGCCACAGGTGTTCACATTCATACTGCGCTAAAGGTTTAAGTGTATATGCTGATATATAAGCGTTGATTGTGAGTTCCTTTATATATATAAGCATCAGCTTGAATATAAAATTACATATATTGAAGTGTTTTCCGCATTGGATTCTTTGGTGCTATTGTGTTGGTCGTGTTGAGTGAAAGATTTTTGACTGCCTCAGACAATACTTGGTAGCGAGTGTGAATGTTTACGTGGGTGAGTCTGGGGGACGGAGTGGATGAATGTGATGAATGATTGAGGAGTGAGAGATTCTGTGCCAGACTGGATGAATAAGACTGCTGAGCGAGTAAGAGGGATGTAGTGGACGAATATGAATGAGTGGGTGAGAGAGACTGAGTGACAGAATGTGTGAATATTAGTGAGTGATTGAGCGACAGAGATGACTGAAAGTGACTGAATGACTGAGTGACGGAGAAGGTGAACATGAGTCTGATAGAGAGTTGTCAACTACTTAGATGACGGAGTAAGTCTGAGTAAGCGCGTAAGTCAGTGGATACATGACTGAGTGCCTCTGTGAGTAGATACACAAGCAAATGACTACTTTAGTCATGGCCTGAATGCAAATGCATGATGGTTGAGTCATTGGGTAAGTGTCTTAGTAATGAGTGCTTTATATGAGCCGAGTAAATTATGATACGAAGAAAGTGCGTGCATGCATCCGTACGTGCTTCTTTGCGCATGCGTGCTTTTCACCTGCGGTATACTTGTGCGCGCGCCCGTGTGTGTGTGTGTGTGTGTGTGTGTGTGTGTGTGTGTGTGTGTGTGTGTGTAAGTGAGTTATTGCCACTTCCTAATTATCTACCTTTTTACGGTACGGGGAAGGAGTTCTCCACTCACAGGGCCCCCGTCTCGAGCTCTACTATAATATAACTTTTTAAACATTTGTAAGCTCTACATCATCATGCTTTCATCACTCAGTTCATTCCATTCATCCGTTACTCTGATACTGTGTAAGTACTTCTTTACATCTTTTCTAACACGTTTCTAGCTTAATTTCACGTCATGTCTTCTGGTTGATGTATCTCTGATTCTTTCGAAGAACTGTTCACTGCTGATATCATAAAACTGGTTTACAAACATAAAATTTGTGATCAGGTCACCCCATATTCTTGTCTCATCCACGGTGAATAAGTCTGTCTTCTTATCTCTCATTGTAAATCAACTTTATTTTGGTATCATGCTTCTTGCCCTCCTCTGAACATTTCTCTGCCAGCTTCGTTCTTTAAGTCCGGTGACCGAACTTGAGAGGATTCTAGCTTTGGGTCACATTTATGATGTAAACACCTGCTGTATATTTCCTTATCTATATACCTGAATGAGGAGGTTGTTGGAGTTGGAGGATCCCATCTTTTGAACTTCCTCATCCAGTTTATTCATCCACTATTGTTGTCTAGAGGTATTTGCGTAAATCTTTTTCAAAGAGTTTCTTCTCTAATGTTTTGTAATGGCCTTTGGTGGGTTTCTGTTCCTGCAGCTTTCGAAAAACCGTTCACTATCTACCTTACTAAGCTCTTCTAAAAACATTTTATATTGTGATCAGGTCACTACTCTCTCTTGTCTCTTCCCTTTCCCTGTAACTCAGGTACCATCTTCGATACCCTCTTCTGGACCTTTTCACTTGTTTATTTACTTTCTACGTCAAGTGATCAAACTTGGGGGGGGCAAGTTCTACTTGTGGCCTCAAGTAGCCTGTGAATAGCGTGCTGAACATTTCCTTATCCAGACACTTGCATGCTACACTGACATACGCCGCTCATACAGTTTGTCTCCTTTGCTGTTCTCCTGATGTAGGACTCTGGCGACAGGTTAGGGACGATGACAACTCCACAGTCTTCCTCCAGCGTATCCTCTGCTAATTATAAGTCATGCTGAGGGTCTTCTTTCACTGGGCCCCATCATTATCACTTTCCATTTGCTCGGGTTGGATTTCAACAGTCATGGATCAGACCAACTTTGGTGTCTATCTAATCCCACTTGTATGTAGATACACTCCTCCTTGCATCTCACTTACCTCATGACCTTTGCGTCATCTGCAAACATACTCAGGTAGGAACCCATGCCTCCTAGCAAGTCATGAGTGTGGTTACTTCTTGTGTGTTACAGGCGGAGAGTTTTACACTCGTGTTATTCAGTCTCTTAACCTTGATCATCTACTGTGTCTTGTCGTTATGTATACACTCCATGATGCACCCAGGACCGCAGTCCTATCTTCCAAAATAAGGTTCACTTCGTCCCTCAAGGTTCCATTCACTGTTATGTCCACTCGTAGGTACCTAAAGCACTCCACTCACTCCAGATTCTCCCCACCTAGAATTATACTCCACCTATCATGCCCCTTACTGCACCTAATTACTTTCGTTTGTTCGTATTTACTCTCACTTTCACCTTTTACATACTGTCCGAATATCTGTCACCGACTTGTAAAGCTATTCTTTAGAGTCTACCACCAATTCATGTCATTTGCAAAGAGCAACTAATTCACCTCCAATTCTCTCTCTCTCTCTCTCTCTCTCTCTCTCTCTCTCTCTCTCTCTCTCTCTCTCTCTCTCTCTCTCTCTCCCCTCATCAGCTCCAGCATACTGTGAACCCATCCCTCGCACCTTGGTAACATTTACTTTCATCACCGCCCTGTCTACGAACAGACCAAACATATATGGTAACCTCACACATTCTCGATGCAGCAAACCCACCCTCACAAGAAACCACTCATTCTTCTCTCTTCCATAACTGCCCACAGGCACAACTCTCTTCCAATGAACTCCTTACTGCATCTAGTGACATTCCATATTCGCCATTTATTGGTATCACCCTCCGCAAGAGGTCTGTCAACTCTAACTTTACACTTTCTTCAGACCCACAACCGGCACTTACAATTCACTCTTCTTTCTCGAGGTATTTCGCCACACATCCTCTTCAACACATCCTATATTTCTCCTGAAGCAACGTTTGTCCTCCCTAATTAGATGCTTTGTTCATACAATCACCCTCTCAATCGCCAATCTCACATACACCTTATCAAAGTATACTAAACACACTTATGCCTCTGTGCTTTTATATCAGGGCACACACAATACATGCCCTGGTTCAGTACTCAGGCACCTCACCTTGGAGCACACACGTGCCGTAGAGCCTAACCAACAAAAAAAAGTAACACTGTCATTCGCTCTCTAGAGAAATTCACCTTCAGTCCCATTCACTCCTGCCGCTTCGCTGCACTTCATCTCCCGCAAGACTTTCAATACCTCCTCTTTTTTCAATCTTTTTTTTATTTGCTATGACTTTCCCTCTCCACACATCACCTCACCCCAAACATCCCACGTCCAACATCCTATCATCTAACATATTCAGCAACACTTCAAAATACTCACTCTGTCTCTTCATCACGTTTTCCTTTCCTTTTACCACTGTCCTATCTCCTCTCGTCACTGGTGTCCCATTAATCTCCTGTTCTTCCTACACCGCTAAACTTCTCGGGATACATTTAATTTTCCTCTCTGCAATTCATCGAAACTTTCTAACCCTAATACTTTTACAACTATCTTACCTATTTTTTGATTTATTGCTGGTTCCATTTGTATTTTTCCCCAGTCAAACATACTCCTTCCCTACAGATACGATCGATTCATTTTTCTTTTCTCTTTGCGAGCATTTTTCTCTTGCTAATCTCTCTTATACGTCAACATTCTCTTTCCAGCATGCCACACAAAGCACTCACAAAATTAAGAAAAGTATCCTAAAAAATCATCCATTCCTTCTCTACACCCTAATTACATTTACTATTAATGTCTGCTTTTCTTCAACCAATTCGTCTGACATCTCTGCATACAGGTCACTGTCTAAGCTTTTTGATTTTGACCGTTCCTTCCACACTCTTGTTATTTCCTCTCTTGATAAACCCACCACAGACTTTTACACTCGTCTGCACTAAGAAATGGTCAGGCATTTTAACTGCCGTCCCTCTCAGCACCTCCACATCCAATACTCTCTCCTTTGTATGTCTGTCGTTTAAAACATAATTGAATAGTGTCCGCTGATCCCAAGCTCCTCTTACCCACGTAAACCATGTAGTACCGACTACCATTCCCCTTTTACCCAAAAACTAGACAAACTTCCTCACATTTTCATTATCCTCTTGAAATCCATGAATACCAAACCTGAATCCCCACATCATCCACACATGCACTCGGATACTAAAGATGATCGAAATCACTCATTCACCTTTCATAAAGCATTCCTCTCTTCTTCACTCCTCTCACTACCTGGTGCATAAGCTCTAACCATCACCCTACTCTCGTAACCAAGTCTAAGCCATATCAATTTTCAACTCAATTTCAATCGTTATCACAATCCCACACCTGATTCCTGATCAGATGTGCCTCCTTTTACTTTCGTCTATGTCCTTGAACGAACTTGGAATTCATTCCCCCAAACATTTCCGAACCATCCCACCCTCCACTCCATCAATTTAGTACCACTCAGAGCCGGAACACCGAGGTTTCTCTCAGTAAACATTCCACCTGTCTCACACTTCTCTGCACTGTGGTGGCTACAACTAGGGACATTCAAACACCCCCAGCGCGAGCCTTCGAGGACGCAGCCTCACTTGGCCTCTTCATCTATTCATATCTTCAGGTGATGATACAACATATCTCGGCTCCAACACCCGTGAGTCACCTCATACGACACACACACACACACACAAACACACACCAAAAATGCTAATCACAATCGGTCACTGGATGAAACACGACCGAGCAGTTAACACGACACACCGCTTCTGTTCACCAGTACCCAGCACAATACCTTAACGCGCTAACCACCAGCAGTAGCAACAACCACGAACAATATGGCTCTTTACCAATTAACTAACTACGATTTATTGCACCCAAACGATTATTTCTGAAGATGAATACCGTCAGTTTTTGCCTAGTTCGTTGTCTGTCTTTCCGTCTATCTGTCTGTTCCCCTACGTTACCACCTCCTTAATGGCTGGAAACGTAATTAACTAATCAGTATAAATTTCGCCGTTGTAATTAGCATAGCGCACGGGACAGGTATATTAGAAATGAGGATTTTCTCATTTACACGACAAGAGATGATGACGCCTCGGGTTACATAGATACGGCAGTGTTGAATGTTGTTTGTGTGTTGTTGCTGTGTGTGTGTGTGTGTGTGTGTGTGTGTGTGTGTGTGTGTGTGTGTGTGTGTGTGTGTGTGTGTGTGTGTTAATCCTACAAGAATATCTAAACCTTGATGGTGCTTGATGGAATATATACACAGAATGTACACTGACATTATCATTTCAGGATAAGTGATGGTGAACACATACACACACACACAAACACACACACACACACACACACACACACACACACACACACACACACACACACACACACACACACACACACACACACACACACACACATATATATATATATATATATATATATATATATATATATATATATATATATATATTTTTTTTTTTTTTTTTTTTTATACTTTGTCGCTGTCTCCCGCGTTTGCGAGGTAGCGCAAGGAAACAGACGAAAGAAATGGCCCCCCCCCCCCCATACACATGTACATACACACGTCCACACACGCAAATATACATACCTACACAGCTTTCCATGGTTTACCCCAGACGCTTCACATGCCTTGCTTCAATCCACTGACAGCACGTCAACCCCTGTATACCACATCGACTCCAATTCACTCTATTCCTTGCCCTCCTTTCACCCTCCTGCATGTTCAGGCCCCGATCACACAAAATCTTTTTCACTCCATCTTTCCACCTCCAATTTGGTCTCCCTCTTCTCCTCGTTCCCTCCACCTCCGACACATATATCCTCTTGGTCAATCTCTCCTCACTCATTCTCTCCATGTGCCCAAACCATTTCAAAACACCCTCTTCTGCTCTCTCAACCACGCTCTTTTTATTTCCACACATCTCTCTTACCCTTACGTTACTTACTCGATCAAACCACCTCACACCACACATTGTCCTCAAACATCTCATTTCCAGCACATCCATCCTCCTGCGCACAACTCTATCCATAGCCCACGCCTCGCAACCATACAACATTGTTGGAACCACTATTCCCTCAAACATACCCATTTTTGCTTTCCGAGATAATGTTCTCGACTTCCACACATTTTTCAAGGCTCCCAAAATTTTCGCCCCCTCCCCCACCCTATGATCCACTTCCGCTCCTGGTACTGGTTTATATATTCATATAGACATATCCTGGACGATATTCGATTCCCCTGATCGTGGTTAAGTCAAGCCAAATCTTATGTCTCCCCAGAGCTCCTTGTTGCTTTCATCATACATTGAAAACAAAGTTCCAAAGAAAAAAAGAAATCGAAAAATTCTGAAAATGGAGATGTATGATCCCTGCAGTGGTGGATGAAGTAAGTTGTTCTCCTGCTTGTTATCCTGTGCGTCTGAACAGACTGCAGCATGAACAAAAAAAATTCCAACGTACAGAACACTTTCACAGAGGTGTATAAAAACCTGGGGTCATATTTGTGTCAAAAGAAGTGATTAGTATTCAGGATGACGGCGTTCCCACCTGTTTGGTGTGATGAGGCGTGGGGAGGAGGAGGAGGAGGAGGAGGAGGAGGAGGAGGAGGAGGAGGAGGAGGAGGAGGAGGAGAGGAGGGAGGGAGGGAGGGACAGATGAGAGGAGATGAGGTAAAGCAGAAAAATAAGAAGCAGAAAAGTGAGAAAAAAATCAGGAAAAACAGTGTGTAAGAGAATGGAGAGGATTATGAGGAGATGTAAGAGAAGGAGGAAGAGGAAGAGGAGGAAGAGGAAGAGGAGGAGGAGGAGGAGGAGGAGAGGAGGAGGAGGAGGAGGAGGAGGAGGAGGAGGGGAAGAAGAAGAGGAGGAGGGCGAATCATGTTAGTCACTGCCTCGTCAAGTGAGTCCTCCCCCTGCATCACCTGCCACGCTCCCCTCAGCAGTCATGTCTCGCACCCGCCCTCCTTCACTTGAGCTCCCTCCTTCTACCGGCAGTCTGCCCTCCCTCACGCCGTCAGAATCCTCAGCCGAGCTCGTAACGTTGTGCTCTCGAGGGCCGTACATTATGGTCTTTTGTCTCTGCAAATCACTCTCCTCTTCCTCTGTCAGTTACACTCTTGCACTTCCCCTAAATCACCCTCCCTAACTTCTCTACAAAACACACTTAACCCTGTGTTATATAATCTCCCTTGTGCACCCTGTAAAACAGTGCTCCCTGAACCCTGTAAATCACCTCCTTCACACTCACCACCTCCTTCATCAACCATGTAAAAAAGAGAGGAGTAAATCTCTTCCTCTAATGCCTCTGCAAGGGATAAGAACGGCCCTTCCTTTACCTCACTCCTTACCTCGGTACCTTCCCTTAAAACCCCTTGCCCTAAAATCTGCGAGGGATCGGCCGTGGAGCCCGCGACCCTTACCCTTAAACAGCCTCTGAATTCTTAAACCACTTGAGCAACACGGTACACACACACGCACACACACACACACACACACACACACACACACACACACACACACACACACACGGCACCTCTAAAAGATGTTTACTTTCTCCTTCAAACACATTGAACAAAACAAATAATTCCCATAAAGGATACCCATGATAACTCGATAACTTACAGAACAATAATTAGTAAAAATCATATGACTTGTAGAATTATAATTACCTTATTATAATTTGGATGATGTGACAATGATATATCTATGAAAGTCATCTTAGCGCTGGCTCGTGCCGGGACCTGATTGGCCGACAACCCAAAGCATGTGGACATTTTGAT
Organism: Panulirus ornatus; assembly: GCF_036320965.1. Taxonomy (NCBI): domain Eukaryota; kingdom Metazoa; phylum Arthropoda; class Malacostraca; order Decapoda; family Palinuridae; genus Panulirus; species Panulirus ornatus. The sequence continues at coordinate 19,456,135 of NC_092233.1, read as the reverse complement.
TGGCTGAAGCTCGTCCTTGCGTTGCTACAGTCTGTCTCTTTTACATGACGAGTATCACTGGAAACCACCACACAAGTCAACTTGGACGTGTTATCGCGTCAAAATAAAAGCTGATAAAGTAGTCTGACCTACGCCTCTTCTCTACACGTTTCTGCGGGGAAAGGACTCATACGGATATGTCCCTGTACTGAACAGGGAAGTGAGAGAGAGAGAGAGAGAGAGAGAGAGAGAGAGAGAGAGAGAGAGAGAGAGAGAGAGAGAGAGAGAGAGAGAGAGAGAGAGAGAGAGAGAGAGAGAGAGAGAGAATGGCAAGACAGACATAAGTATGAAGAAATCTCTTATCTCGATGTCCAGCCAGGTTAGGGAGCAGATTGGAAGCGACGATATAATTTTGCCTTATGAAGCTTCTTGTGGTAGAGTGATGGTGGTTCGTGGTGGTGGTGTGGTCACTTCATTGTGGTGGTGTGGCGTGGTGTGGACAATCTCGTGGTTGCAGTAAAGGTACCTAGAAGGCAGAGGAAATGCTCTCTTTAATCTTCATAACACTGACTTCTCTACTTGTTAATATAATTGTACAATATACATCATAACGCAGATGTTCCTACTATTTCTTGCTGCCGTTGATGGAGTCTGGATATCCCAATATGGGAGCTGCGGTAGAGTTAGTTGCCCTGAAGGATCTAACATCAGTCCTAATTACGTTATGAGATTAAAAACACACATCAAGTTATCTACTTTCTAAAGGCAATGCACCCTCATTGGGGCATCTCTATCAACCGTATCACTCTTTTGCCACTTTCATAAGTGCCAGAAACAATTCCCTCTCTCTAAGTATTTCTCTAACACACACACATTCTTCTAACACCATTTTCCACACATTCTATTCCATTCCCCGATCCATACTGCTCTTTCCTCCTCTGACGTTCTGTGTATTTCACCACCCTCGAAGTCATCACTCTCCTGTACAACTTGCATCCCCGTAATTCGAGCATTTGATTTTGATCCCCTCGCCTTTATACAGTGGCATGATGCAGATGATCCGTCATTCTGGAGGCACCTCACATTGAGCTATACATGCAGTGAGAATCAAGTCTAGCCAGTTAACAACACTCTTAGGAAATTCAACTGTATACCCAACCATTCCAGCTGCCTTCCCACATTTTACCTTACACAAGCTTTTAATCACCTCTATGATCTGTTTAATCATCTGCTATGATCTGTTCCGTATACCCCCCTGCCATAAGCCATCTCGTCACCTACCATCATCATTATCATCATTAATATAACTGTCATTATAACAATACTTTTTGAGATAGACAGAGTTTACAAAACATTGCGAAGGTAGACACGTAGCATAATTACTTTATATCACTCTATTAGTGAACCTAAACTTATAAAGTGATTTCTCTAACTTTTTTCTCTTTTTACAAATGTTTTTTATGGGGAAATATTCCGTATGATTTACAAATGTATGCACTGAATGCAGACATTTCATAATCATATCATCAGCAACACATTTTTGCATATATATATATATATATATATATATATATATATATATATATATATATATATATATATATATATATACTCCCTTCCCTACTGAAATAAAACTAGCATAATTGCAGCAGGACAACTCTAATTCAACAGTCATATATGCCTGGTCTGTTTATTGGAGAATGCCGGAGTTCAGTCGTGGATAAAGGTATTGTCATGAGTAAAAACCAGTTTAGATGGCAATCACCAGCCAGGAAGTGAGGCGTATAAGAGAACATGATAACACAATGATCCACCCGGGCGATACGAGATAACGATCCCACAGTTAAGAAAAAAAGGGTATATAGTAGCTGAGGCGTACCTCTGTTACAGACAAGTATATGTTGAAACACTGCGTAGTCTCTCTTACAGACAAGACTTGAAAGTAAATGTTTAAACACTTGCGTTCCATCTAGATGATCTTGTCAAGCATATTCATGGACCACAGGGAGAGCTGGAATACAGAGGGGGAAGTAAGTAGCAGCGTTATAAGTCAAGATCCATTTTACAAAGTCTTGAAATATTATTTTTTTTTTTCACTCGTAAGTTTGGCTCAAGTAGTCATTGCCGGCACAGGTTTATCCCCAGAGGGTGACTATAAAACTCAGACATTTACGTCTTCATGGCTACACATATTTGGGTTATGCATGATAAGATCAGAGAATTAAGTGGTGCTGGAAGGCACTTAGGAGAGAGAGAGAAAAAAAAAAAAAAAATGAAGAATCGAAATTAAAAGAACATCAAATTTTAGCTTTATACAATTTGAAGTGACTGTTAACCATCTTGAGTACAGCCTGTACGACCACTGAGCACAATTGTACTACCACTGATCAAGACATTACGACCCTGGGTTAATGACGGCCAGAGGCCTCTGATCCGGCCTTCATGAGCTGCGGCCAAAGGCCAGACGATTACACCCAAGGATCGTGTTGTTGTGCCTAATCTTAGGGCCGTGCCTTCATGCTCAGGGTGTCGAACCGTCGTACTGAAGCAGTTCCATGATATAGAGATACGAGTTCAGGATCCACTCCCAGATATCTAAAACACTTTACTCCTCCAGTTTTTCTCCATTCAAACTTACCTCCCAATTGACTTGACCCTCAACCCTACTGTACCTAATAACCTTGCTCTTATTCACATTTACTCTTAACTTTCTTCTTTCACACACTTTACCAAACTCAGTCACCAGCTTCTGCAGTTTCTCACATGAATCAGCCACCAACGCTGTATCATCAGCGAACAACAACTGACTCACCTCTCAAGCTCTCTCATCCCCAACAGACTGCATACTTGCCCCTCATTCCAAAACTCTTGCATTCACCTCCCTAACAACCCCATCCATAATCAAATTAAACAACCATGGAGACATCACACACCCCTGCCGCAAACCTACATTCACTGAGAACCAATCACTTTCCTCTCTTCCTACACGTACACATGCCTTACATCCTCGATAAAAACTTTTCACTGCTTCTAACAACTTGCCTCCCACATCAAATATTCTTAGTACCTTCCACAGAGCATCTCTATCAACTCTATCATAAGCCTTCTCCAGATCCATAAATGCTACATACAAATCCATTTGCTTTTCTAAGTATTTCTCACATATATATATATATATATATATATATATATATATATATATATATATATATATATATATATATATATATATATATATATATAATATAAATACAAGTAATTACTTATATCAAGACCTAGTGTTAAAGTTATGATCAAGAGAACTATACTAAAACAATCTTCACTTTGTAAGAGCCCCCGTCTCTCTCTCTCTCTCTCTCTCTCTCTCTCTCTCTGGAAAATAAGAACAACATAAGATTGAATCTCTCTCTCTCTCTCTCTCTCTCTCTCTCTCTCTCTCTCTCTCTCTCTCTCTCTCTCTCTCTCTCTCTCTCTCTGTAAGGAGGAGAACCCCTCGGGGAGTATTTGTAAGTCGTCTCAGGCTGCACTAAAATCTTCATTAAAGTCTAATTTGACAAACAGGAGCTACAGAACCCCTGCTCCTTCTCCACCTCCGAGACAGATAAGTCACTTAACCACTAGATTTATCAGCCAAATGTCAGCGGACCAGCTTGCTTCCACCCGTGAAGGCTGCAGAGACTTCTTGTCATGGGAAAACGCATGACGTTATCAGAGAAATGAAAAAAAAAAAAGAGAAAAAATATTAAAAGAAAACTTCATTTTTCTGGGGTGACTAATATGAGTTCGGAAAACTGATTTCGGTCAGGGACAAAATGCTAATGAGTGTTGCCCTTTTTAGTTATTCATCCCGGACAGCAGCAACGCTGCTGACTCATATGAAAACTGATTCGTTTACGGTCATCTTTTTCTTTTTTAAATATATTGATATTTTCAAAGGTATCAGGGACGAACTTTATCCTAACGAGGTAAGTCGAGTCTGCATGATTGAAAAATGAGACATATCAGGCAGGAACCACGTATAGAAGGAAGTTGAAGATGTAAAGAGCATCAGTGACAGTGTATCTCCCTGCGGAAGAAAGATGACAGTTAACAGACTGATAAGTCTTGGCGTCAGTGCTAATTATCACAAGTTAAATTTGCTCGAAAAAGCCTACGAATCGCACCAAAAGACATTTACGAATGATGCTCCAAATCGTGAAAAATGAGGAGTATTTACGTTTATGTCTACCTCCAAGGCGCCTCTGGTCCCATCATCCTAAGTCATATAAATGACGGTTGAAAATGAACCCAGCCGGATGCAGAGCGATAAAGATAAGACAAGATATGAGACCCACGTATGACTTATGTTTGAGGAGGAGCAATTCACAAGGAGACCTGACATAAACGTAGCAGTACCCAGTCTATCACCAGGAAAGACCATTAGAAAACTCGTCCAGCAAGGGAATTAAAGACTGGTTAATCTCACCATTTGTCATGAAGCACATGGATAATGAGATGTTAAAAAGATGATCTACAACAGTAAATTAGACCGAAAATGGAGTCTGGACATCACAATTGCGGTCAACCACACTCTAGGCATAGAGACTCGCTGGAGACGGGCAACAGAAGGGCAACAGAAATTGAACCTGAGATACAGCAATTAAGGAACAGAGAGAAGTCATCAACAACCATGGGTTTGCCCACAAAGGCACAGGGACTGAGAGGACGAGACAAGAATATGATTTTTTAACATTCCTTAAACTGGACTTGACGATGTCACACACACACACACACACACACACACACACACACACACACACACACACACATACACACACACACACACACAAGATGATAAGATCAGAGGTAATCTTTACAGTAAGAGACACCATACCCCCAACACCAGCAAGGTGGTATGGGTATGTCTTGGTAAAAACATTGAAACGTCGAGAAAAGACACAAGAAGACGACCAAAGGGTCTTGACTAATAAAAGATTTATGGTCCTGAATAATTCACTTCATGTATGCTGAAAAAAAAAAGTGTCCAGATAACCTTGAGAGACCACATGAAATATTGTTCAGTATGTCACTAGAGGCAAGGTGGGGTGGCCAAGGCGGTGTCTGAGTGTGTGTCTTACCTGCCCTTAAGAAAGGAGATCGAAAAACAAAAACATCAATAGCAAAATCCGCTGAACCATAGACCAGTCCCTCTGACGTGTGTAGCCTGTAAGGCACAGGACACGATCATCAGAGAGCAAATGGATGAGTTCATGCAAAGGGGAAAAGTGAGAGACAACGAGGGTTTATGGAGACGAGGTCTCGCGTAGAAAAAAAAATATCTTGGATGCTTCTACGAGAGAATGAGCTCCGTTTTGAACCAAAGAGAAATGAGGGAGAATCTTGTGTCCCTTGGCTGCCAGGAAGTATTTGACACTGCCCTACATAGAAGGCTGGTAAAGAAGATGGATCATCAGGCAGGAGTGAGGGAGAGACTCCTTCAGTAGACGGAAAATGACATTATTGGAGAGGACTAATCGACCTATGTCAGTGAAGCCTTCTCAAAATGGGTTAAGGTCACCACTGCCGCATGCCGCAGGCTCGACCCTGACACCAGAGAAGGACTTGACTTACACTGAATAAGTTGGCGGACGATGCCAAGGCCATGAGGAAGGTAAAGAGTTTATAGAGATTGTATTACGTCACACGAGCACCTAAACTAACTCCTGAGTGGGTTTGATTCATGGTTGATGAGGTTAAACCCAAGTAAAATGTAATGTGGATTAGGCGTAGTGAAAGAAGGTTCCGTTTCGAGTATTACTAAAAAGGAAGAACAAAAAAGCAGGAATCAGTGTGTGAGAAAGACTTGGGAGTCGACAATGAACCCAACATCTAAGGTCAAAACAAGGATAAGCTTCTCACGTTAAGCCACAGGTCAAACTGATGTTATATAATTAAAAGAGAAGGTCCGGGGAAAGCTAACAATGATGACACTAGAATTGAGAGAAATGAGTTACAGTGAGAGTTTAGAGGCCATAAACTTGCTCACCATGAAGGAGGAAAGAGTTAGGGGTGATTTGATCATAACCTTCACGTTTCTAAGGCAACCTGACTTCGCCGACAGCGGTTGGTCTTTTTTCGAAAACTGGAAAGATGAGGAATGCAGAGGTCGTAAACACGAAACCAAGCAAGAAACGTGTTTAAAAAAAAAATGTACAAAATAGGATACTTCTGTATCGTCAGAATGGAAGATGAATACAGTAAAGTGAGTTACGAGAGACTGGATTGAGACATCACTCAGAGGGTTAAATAGATATATGCTAATGGAGAAAGTTAAAAAAAATGAGGGGCCCCCCACGAGCGTGGATCTCCCTCCTAGTACAGTACAAATAGGTAATCATACGAGCATTTCTATCATCATATTCAACACCAACCTTCCATTTCTTAAGGACCCTGCAGCTTCGTGGCAGCGCTGCACACAGAAACAGGGAAATGATGGACTCCTTTGGAGTGAGAAGTTCCTCGATAAGACTTTACTCCCTTCTGTCAACTTCAGCCTCGCCGGAGTGTAACTACAAGAAGGTGTAGGTCGGTAACACCCGCCCACCCACACACCTAAACTCAAACATACACACACACACACACACACACACACACACACACACACACACACACACACACAAACACACCACACAAACACACCTCACACAAACACACGCACACACACACACACCACACAAACACACCTCATACAAACACACACACACACACACACACACCACACACACCTCACCTAAAGAAGTACAAAAATTCAATTGAGAAGGTACGGAGAAGAGCACCTAAGATGGCACCTGAGTAAAAAAGAGAAATGAGCAAATAACGAGAGGCTGTCCACCATGTGAGAGAGAGAGAGAGAGAGAGAGAGAGAGAGAGAGAGAGAGAGAAGAGAACCTAATTAGAGCCTTCAAGTTTCTAAAATCAACTGGATGACAAGTCCAGCGATCAGTTCTTCAACAGATGCACCACCAGAGTAACCAGGGACCGTGATAAAAAGCTGGTTGGAAATGATATAAGGACTCACTGGTTCAGTGATAGAGTGGTGGGTGGTAGGAATACACTAACAAAGCAGACAGTGAATACTGGCTGTTTAAAAGGGTTTAAGAGGCTACTTGATGGCAAACACAGTTCAGGAAATGGGGTATCCTATGTGTAGAACTTATTCTCCATGCTATGCAAATTGGTGATTAAACACATACACTTATAACATATATATATATATATATATATATATATATATATATTATATATATATATATATATATATCATACGACATTTCTTCTCATAAATATTCACAACACCACCTTCCATTTTTTAAGGACCCTGCAGCTCGTGGCACCTGCACACAAAACAAAAATATCCTTTGATGAGAAGTTCCTCGAAAGACTTTACTCCCTTCTGTCAACTTCAGCCTCCCTGATTACTATCAAGAAGGTGACTACCACCCGCCCCCCACACCCTAAACTAAAGCTCCACACCTAACCACACACCACACCCCAACACACACTTCCGAATAAAAACACACCACACAACACACCTCCAAAACACACGCTCCACACCACAACCACACACCATATACAAAACACCTCACTTCCATCCACACCCCCACACACCTCCCTAAAGAAGTACAAAAAATTCAATTAATACAACAACCCTATCACCTGTAAAAGGAATGACAATACGTAGCAGTTTCCACCATGAAGAGAGCAGAAGACTGGAATAGAGAGAAAACAGGGATGAGCTAATTCGAGCTCTCTCAAGTTTCTATATATATATATATGCCTATTTATCAGACAGGTCGGATTCGAACCCTAGGCAGGGCGTCTGGCTACCTCGTAACTACTATACTATGAGAAATACCACATCCTTCCCTCACATACAGAGGTCACACGTTCTCGTCAATGCATCCAGGACCTTAGCATCCTCATCCATCCTGAGGTTTATTCAAGCTACTATGGTTCTATCTGCAGGGTGTCCTCTTCCAGGTACCTAAAACACTCGACTTCTTCCAGGTTCTCTCCATTGAAACACACGCCATCGAACGTCTTTGTACTGCATTCTATCACCACACTTTCAGTCTTAAACTTTCTCCTTCACAACATTCTCGTGCGTTCAAAAATACGTTTCTGCAGTTTCTTATTCGAATCCGCCAACAAAACTGATTCACAAGCAAACAGAACTGTACACCCTGGACCTCTCTCTAAGACTCTCGCATTTGCCGCCCCCCTCCCCCTCCCCCACACCGTAAACAAATTAAACAGCCATGGTGTCATCACACACTTTTGCCGCAGACCAACCTTTACCATTCAGTCTCTTCTCTTCCTACTCGCACACATGACCTCCACTCTTCATAAAAACTTCTCACCGCTTCTAGCATCTCTCCTTGCGCACGATATATTCGTAAAAGCTTCCATAAGGCATGTCTATCAACAGTACCATACACTTTCTCCAGATCCATAAATGCCACATACAAATCCCGTCGGAGAATATTGCATGTTCTATGGAACTGCGCGTCCGCTGCACAACATATGTATTGATATACCTCCAAGTCTGACGGTATGTTAACTCCTGGTTACTCTGGGTCTGACGTGGAATGACAAATGAAGACGAAGGTTGTTCGATCTCTACAATCGTATAGCTAATTCTTTATTTTGGGCTCCATAACCTAGTATTCAACATCCCTAGCTCCTTCTCAAGTAGCAACGATATATATATATATATATATATATATATATATATATATATATATATATATATATATATATATATATATATATATATATATAGTGGGTTAATGAAGTGGCTTTGATTAGGGCATTCAATTGCTATTGGAGTCTCAGACAAAGTATAAAAAAAAGGGCATACGTGCGGCTCCATGTTCATTTCTTTTCTTTGTGTGATTCATTAATTTTCTATACAGTCGTGTCTACGCAGGCTCCACCATAGCTCAGTAACAGGGTGAACGCCCCGGTTCTGTTGGCACAGGTGACTTAACATCGTGTGGCAACAAACTGTGAGAGTGTACGTAGCCTGACGTGGGCAAAATGAAGAGGATCCGGCTGAAGGTTTAACGAGGGTGTGGATGGGTGGATTTCTGAGGCCGCACATCAGGGATCTGGTGACGGACAGACAGACAGACAAGCAGACAAGATAGATAAACAGATACATGAATAGATACATACCTAGATAGATAGATAGATAGATAGATAGATGAGAGAGAGAGAGAGAGAGAGAGAGAGAGAGAGAGAGAGAGAGAGAGAGAGAGAGAGAGAGAGAGAGAGAGAGAGAGAGAGAGAGAGAGATTCATAAAAAGAAACACGGTGTCTGATATCAATGTTTCTACATTCCATCACTTCACTACTTTTTTTTTCTTTAAGAAATTATCTATTAGCATCCTGCAAGGGCAAGGTTACAATTCTCACACAGGACTTCGATCTTGTCTATATAACACTTTGATATCACGGGTGTTAGCTACGTGAGGTTGAAACCTTACCTATATTTCAAGAACATTAAAGGGAAGGAGAGACATGACAGCATGAAGGAAACCAAGAGATCTAACCAGACCTTACCAAGTCCACTCACCTTCGAAAGCCATTCAGAAAGTCAACGTTGGATCTGATTAACAGACACTTGTCCTGTATAATTACGACAGTTGCATCGTGATGGGCCTTTACCACACAACCAAGAAGACGCGTTGCTACCGTAGGCACCGCGCTAGAGACCAGATGGTCTTAGCCTCTTTCAAGCCTATAAACGTACAGTTTAACACACGACACAAGGGAACTTGTGAATTCAGAGACTTTCGTGCACCATATTTTCTTGGACTTCTCAACAGCTGTCAGGGGAGGAGGGATTCCAAGACCACTAGTAATATATGAGGCACTTTGATGCTAGCAGGCAAGAACTGCAGCGGTGAGTCCACGAGGGGTCAAGAGAGTATCAACCCACTCTCGGCTTATAAGCTGGGTATGCATGACAAACTCACCAACAAGGCGCATTTACAAATGAGGGTCCAATAAGCCTTTGTCCACTACGTTTTTCTTTTTTTTTTTGTCGATTGTTATCGAAAACGTATACCGATGTGCCATGAATACCAAAGACCTCGGAAACATGATGCATGTCCATTCTTTCTCAATCTAATCACACACCCGCACAACAATATTACCCACGCCCAGAACACGACCCCTGTAGATTCTGGAACAATTTTTCAAGGTTGTTCTAAGGTTCCGCCATCAGCGTCCTGGGAGAGAATATACACACAACGCCTGTCCCATCTCATAACCTACAACCTCTATAGTAACCTACAACTTATGTAGTAACCTACAACCTATGTAGTGAGCTTATACATTATAAACGTCAACATGGCAATAGCTCTTGGAACCTTCGCTGGAGTCACTACTGGTATCTGAGGGTTAAACACACGGACAAGACGGACATGTAAATGGGTAGATGTACACAAACTGACACAAAATATGCATGGGCAACACACACACACACACACACACACACACACACACACACACACACACACACACACACACACGAAGAGACTCACTGAGGTAAAGAGGATGTTGGGAGAAAGGTTTCATTTTGGACATTTATCGATGGTTCATCGTGTGGCTAAACCATAAATGTATACAATAAGCAGAGTCAGCCACTGGTGAGGGGCGCCCTGTGAATGCCAAACGGACCAGTGGAGCGTATCAGTGTGCCTCTAAATAAGAAAACAGAGGAGGTCATTGCCGATTTCCTGGTGTTGAGAGAGAGAGAGAGAGAGAGAGAGAGAGAGAGAGAGAGAGAGAGAGAGAGAGAGAGAGAGAGAGAGAGAGAGAGAGAGAGAGAGAGAGAGAGAGAGAATGTGCGTTAATGCTGTCGGTTGATGGCCTACAGCAAATGTGTTTAAGATGACTTACTACATGCTGATGGATGCGAGGCTTATGAGTTCTGAGCCGGTCGAATGAGAGACATTTACAGCAGGAGACGCCTAATGATAGGTAGGAAGGAATGAGTTGTGCACTCAGTAGACGAGATTGTTATTGTCTCAAGGTGAGCAGTCGTGGTCAGGTTGAGGTCTTTTATCACCCCAGTGTTTGTTAGTGTTCGCTGTAGGATTTACGAGATCCAAGCCTGACTGTCCACATTCTCTGTTCTCAGCTAGTCGTATCCTGTATTAGGCTGCTACACCATTAAATCTAGTATAGACATAGTATATGTATGTCCACGAAGATGTATACATATGATTTTACATCTATGAAGACATGAACAGAAACGAACTAGAAAAATATCTACGCGAAGCTCAGATGGGTGTAATAGGGCATAGAGAGAAATATCATTGGAACATCCCACACACAAGACTATGACAATCTGGATGAAACTGTTAAAACGAAACGGGATCTAAAGTTGCAACTAGTGCAGAGCAACGTGTGCTGTGACGAGAAACAACGAGTCTTCCTTCCATGGATCTGAGAGAAATGACAACAGAGGGCGAAAGAGAACAGAATAGGCAACATCCATGAAGATAATGACGCGAGAATATTGAAGATCATCATGGGGCTGGCACAGAACCTAAGGTGAACAAGAAAAAGTTCAACTAGATGACTCGAGTCCCTTAGAACTAGGACTGGAGGAGGAGGAGGAGGGAGGAAGACTGGTTGTGGGAACACTCAGCCAGTATAGCCGAGCCGGAGATCACCGAGAAGGATGAGGTTAAGAGAGTCATGGAGGAGAGAGGGGCAGCTGCATCCTGTAGGAGGAGGGAGGATATATCAGAGAGGAAAAATATTAGGTCTACGGAATTCCGTGAGAACCCAAGACTTTATAAGGCAGCGAAAGGAGTGATGGAAAAAGTCTTATCTAAAGACATCATCAAGGCTAGGAAGACTATGACAAGGCAAGAAATAGGATAATCATCGAGAGGTTAAACTCAGGGTGTTGTCTATGATTTGTAAAGGACGGAAAAAGGGGGAACAGGTGGATAAAAGGAAAGAGGACATGAATGATAAATCGATGAGAAGATAGGAAGAGAGAGAGAGAGAGAGAGAGAGAGAGAGAGAGAGAGAGAGAGAGAGAGAGAGAGAGAGAGAGAGAGAGAGAGAGAGAGAGAGAGAGAGAGAGAGAGAGAGAGAGAACCCCTTTCAACAACATGGAACACCTTTGGTTCCCTCGAAGCCTCAAAGCACTCAGGGAGGCCTAAGTCATTCATCGATGCACACGATGAATAATGTCTAGCTTAACTGAGTGAACAGCAACAAAACAAAAGATACAGCACTAATACATGCACACCTCCAGTCTGTCGGGGGTATATACATAAGACACCAAGTACACACTTCCAGATGATCACCCACATGCATCACAAGACTTACACCATACACCTGTACACACACTCCAGTCTTCCCTTCCATTCCAAACTATTCCTTCCCCAGTCACACCTCTTCTTCTCTTCTAACAATCTAATGAAGAAATAATGATGAGACAAAGGTGAGAACGACATAAGGTCCGTACACTAATGTTCTCAAATGCTGATGAACTGAACGCAGTTAGAATCTGACTCTAAGGTCAGATTATGAATCATAAATCATAGGCGTAATTCAGAATAATCTTGCTGTATTATAGTTCATTAACTACAGGAAGTTTCTCCCTAGGGCGTCTTCAGGAAAGAGAAGGTTACATACTAGGTGTGAGTGGACCAACCTTCCTGGTTAGAGGAATTAAAGATTTTTTTTTCTTCCCCAAGATAATGGTAAACAATGGCCCCTTAAAGTCAGTACTCATCGAGGAAAAATTAGACTTTCTCCCTCAATGAACTGGTGATATATCATCCTCCAAGGAAGGACGGGAGGCAGGCCAAAAAAGAAATACTTTGATGAGGAAAAAAAAGTAGTTAGGATGGTGAAAAGAGCCTCACCTTTACCAATCACAGTATAGGAATTGTTTTTTCACTGGAGATTTCAGATATCCGGAAATGCGTAGAACCACATTAGGGTAAGGATGGATAGGGAGACAAAGTTCCCAGACTGTGTACAACAGAACTGTTTGTATCCGTATGTCACGGAGTGCACCACTGTTGACAGAAGTAATTACGCCATTAAGCTGGATCTAGTCATGAAAATCATAACTTAAGGACCGAGAATAGTATCAATGAAGCTCCAACTGCTGGAAAAAGAGAGCAATCATGCAGCACTCGAGATGGACTGGGTACTGGAACAGAGGATGTCCCCATGGATAAGGAACAGATCTCAAACAACAGTAGAACATTCATATGAACGGGACCCCTGAGGATATATGGAATCTGCCTCAAGTAACAGTTTGGTGGGTCAGCTTCCAAAATCTGAGAGAGTTTAAAGACCATCATAAGACTGTATGATCTACCACAACATGAGGGAATGATGGTATGTGTGAAGAGCTGCATTTACGAAGTCACACTTTATCTACTTAAGAAGACTTAACTCTTCCTATAATTAACGAACTGGGAGATGGTGTTATCTTACGGAACACCAACATGAAAAATCAGATTGTGAGAAGGTTCAAAAAAGGCAGTAGAACTACGTGTGGCTTATGGATCAGTTGGTATCTCAATATCTGTACGCGAAGCGTCTGCAAGAACTACACAGGCAGCTCGTGGTATTGTTTAAGATCTCGCTAAATGACTGTAATTTTTCAGTGAAACAGAGGAGACTTAATGTAGTTCCGTCTTTAAGACAGGGGTTGTTAAAGTAGCCATGAACTACTGACCTGTGCCACTCATAAGCGTTGTCTGTAAGAGGATAATCAGGAGGCAGAAAAGAGGCTTTTTCTCAAGTGGAACAAATTCAGAGAGAAGCAGCAAATATCATGCACGACAAATCCCCTAGATTTCCACATAACATTTTAGGAAGGAAAGCTGGGTAGGTAGACTGTGTATTCTTGGCCAGCTAGAAGGCCTTTGATATTCTCCAACATAAAAAAAAAAAAAAACTCGATTTCCTGACTGGTACCACGTACCACTTAACTGGACTGAAAGATACCTAGCTTGGGAGAGAGTGGAGCTCACGTATAAGAAGTGCCTTATTCAAGGTAGGCTGGGAAAACAGATTAAGTTTAGACTTCCACTCCAGAACCACCATCCCCAAAAGCCAATGAGGAATACCCAGCAGCTCGATGCTGTTGATTAAAGTGATTCACCTGAATCGTTCCATAGGATATGAGCAGCTAAGCCGGGCCTCAGAAAACTTAACTTAGTTTGACGGTCTAGACGTTCGTCGTCGTGGACGGCATCGCTGTCGACACGCATCAAAACAAAAGACCCATTTGATGCAGTCAATAGCAAAGCTTGCTGTCATAACTCCCGTTGAAACCCTCCAAAAAACCGGGAGAGTAAAAAAAGAAGACTATTGGATTTCATCGGCTATAGTTATAACGTTTCTCTGAAGGCCTCTGTGGTACAGTTTCTCATTATTTCACAGAGTGAAATTATAGTTATTGTTCTCAGTGATATCTTGATTATACTCACAATAATTGTTAGAATTATTCCAGCTCGATTTCATGACTGCAAAATGTTTATCATTTGTTTCAAGGTTTCTGGCGGGAAGAACTGTCAGCATTTCTCCTACACAGTTCCAAGCATAAAGGTAAAAATTATCAGCAACATTTCTCCTTCATAGTTCTGGACAAAAAGGTAAGAATTATCAACATTTTTTTCCTTCAAAATTTTGGACAAAAAGGTAAGAATTATCAGCAATATTTCTCTTCCAAAGTTGGGGACAACATATAAGAATTATATCAGCAACAATTTTCCTCCAAACTTTCGTACAAAAAAAAAAAAAAAAAACAGTAAGACTTAACACAGCAACATCCCTCCTCCAATATTCTGGACAAAAGTATTTATATCTTATTTTCCAAACAAAAAATAACACGATCCACTTGCGTACAGGACGTACCCAAAACAACTCCTCTCTGTTATGGGCTGACAAGAACTGTATATACGGTGTGAGAGTGAGCCTCACCAACGTGAACTATGATAGAAAGCACAGAGACTTCCTTCTTGGCATAATTGTCAAAGTGGGACGTTCAAGAGGCCTTCGAAGGACTGCTTAAATCTTGGAAAAGATGCTTTGGAAACGACACATCGTGACGTAAATGCTTAATGCATTAGCATCTGTTATCGTCGGCTAAGGTTAGTGTACTGGCGTCTGTGATGTCTATTAACTCAGCGAACGTAAATCATGAGCTTCGCGGGTAAATAATGCATCACCTCACCGTTAGGTAGACGTGTGTACGTATTATCATCTTTCTAGTGACTGATTAACTCGATTCAGCCTCATCGGGACCACGATAGAGCAATGTATCATCTTCGGTTAGATTAACAGATTGTGGCAAACATCTTTATTAAGCAGGAGGGTGTCAGGAGATTGCTTATCTGCGTCAGTGATAATAAAAAGGGAGTCATGGAAAGCGGCACGCTAGTTTACAGAGTGTGGAGGAACAAGCAAAGTGTGTTGGCAGTGAGGGAGGGAGAGTGGGGTAAAAAGGGTCAGTGTGGCTGGATGTGAGGGGAGGGAAAGTCTCATGAGTGGTGAGTGGGCAAGGAAGATGAGGTGGAGGGGTGATCATGACGTCTTACACTAATCTGACCAGCAGATATCCACCTGGGAATTACTATATATATTCAACGGGTAAACTGCTGAGGGGTAAATTTTCCATAGAATTTGTCATACTTGTCTTAGATTTAGTAAATTATCCCTCACGAGTAGTTAGATTTGTCCTCAAAGACTGCGAATCTTATCATACACTTCTCTTACCTTCCTTTTAGAAAAACACACATACATACTCATGCACATACACTGATACACAGAGACGCGTGTCCACACACGGAAACACAAAACATACACAAACGCACTGAAATCACACCCGCACGCACACATAAACACTTAAAAGAATTGTGTATATTCGTGATTTAGAATTTTAGTCTAATAATAATACTAACATGAAATTAGCATTACTGAGGAAAACAAAGAAGGAAAGGAGGAGCGGGGCGCGAGTGTTTATATCACTCGCCTGCAACCTTATGGACATCAGAACGATCCTAATTCCTAGCTGGATTATGCAAGACTACCTTCTCCAGGCTTCCCTAAGACGATTTGGTAATCATGAGTTGGGAGGTCACACGCACGAATACATCATGAACTGGGATGTCATGGGCGCCAGCACGTCATTAACTGGGAGGTCATGGGCGCCAGCACATCATGAACTGGGAGGTCATGGGCGCCAGCACATCATGAAGTGGGAGGTCATGGCACCGGCACGTCATGAATTGGGAGGTCATGGGTGCCAGCACATCATGAAGTGGGAGGTCATGGCACCGGCACGTCATGAACTGGGAGGTCATGGGCGCCAGCGCATCATGAACTGGGAGGTCATGGGCACAAGCACGTCATGAACTGGGATGTTAAAAGAAAGCTGGTCCATGATAATCATCACCTCTCTCTCCTGTGTGGCTAAGTTAGGAGATCACTCTGCTATAGCAACCCTCTCCTCTATGGGCCTTTAAGAGCCAAAATTTGAATTTCTTTTAAGGAAAACTTACGACAAACCTCCCGATCAAATGAGGAAGATTCCCTACAGATCAAAATTTTTTCTGAGGGAGGAAGACACAATGACTTACTGAGCAGTATCGACAATACTTATCACCGAATTGAGACAAGAATGATCCTTCGCTGGGAGGGTAAATGCTGTAGCATTTCTGTACTTTCTTGTGTTCGTTTTTTCACCATCACTCCAGACGATAGGGAGGTCAGGCTGTAACCAAGACCGAGCGAACATGACAGGATCGCTACAGGATAGCGTGAGAGGATCTAACCAATGAATAACATGACTGGATAGAGTGAGAGGTGTAGCCAATGGACGAGTAACATGGCTGGATAGGGTAAGAGGATCTATCAGTGGAACGAGTGACATGACAGGATAGTGAGATGAGTCTATCCATCGGACGGGCAACATGGCAGGATAGTAAAACTATCTTACCGGTGACGAGAAAAATTCCTCGTCATCTAATCATCAAACGAGCGAACTGCTGAACGAGCGCAACTACATGGTGATTTGACCATCAAGGGAAAGGACTAACTAGTGACCTGACTTATCGACAAGCAGACTAACTACTGGCCTGGATGTTATTTGAGTCGACTAACGACCAATCTAACCACCATATGAACAGACAAACCAGCAACCTGGAAGAGGAGTGCACTGGTTAGCGATGCTGACTATGGATTCACGTACGGGCCCGCCCGTGTGTGTGTGTGTGTGTGTGTGTGTGTGTGTGTGTGTGTGTGTGTGTGTGTGTGTGTGTGTGTGTGTGTGTGTGCTAAATGGAGAGAGTTTTACACTTGTGTTGCTACGCCTCTTAATCTCGTATATATGTAACATGTCTTTACTCCTTTGTACGTATGCACACACACACACACACACACACACACACACACACACACACAAACGCACACACACACCAGCGTAAGCCAGACCATAGCAGCCTGACCACTGATCGAGTGGACGACTATCAGGGGAACAGACCATTAGATGAGCTGGTTATACAGCGACCTGACGGACTATCTGGTATAATCACCTTGTTAGTCCTCTTGATATATAACCCCACACGCCCTCTAACCTGACGACCTTCCCAGTGGTCACCAAAAGGGTTACCTCAAGAACTGATAACTTGACTAACAGCCCAATTAACTACTCATCTACTTGTATCAAAGGTGCAAAAGAATAATGACTTTATGGAGGATATCGGTGTTGTGGTGAGAGCGGGAAGGGTTCAACATCTGCTGGCGCTTATGGTAATGTAGTAATGATATTCATTATTCACAACATGACACTGATCATGAATTAGTTTAACTTAAGTACGACGGTTCGACAACCTACCCCCCCCCCCCCTCCCCTCCTTCTCCGAGCATAGCTAACGCGATTCTTGAGCGAGATCTCTGAACTGACCTCTTATTGGTCAGGTCAAAGGCCAGGCCATCATACCCTAATGGTCGCACCGTCGTGGTCATAAAGGTCACATCGTCGTGCTCAAGGGTCATTGCCTTTGTGCTGACGGATTCATACCGTCGGGATCTAGGATTCATAACGTCTTGCTCAATGATTCGCACCATCGTGCTTCAAGGATTCATACCGTCGTACTTCAAGGGTTCACGATGTCTTGCTCAATGATTCATACTGTCTTGCTCAATGATTCGCACCGTCCTGCTCAAGGATTCACACCGTCGCACTTCAAGGGTTCACGATGTCTTGCTCAAGGATTCATACTGTCTCACTCAATGATTCGCACCGTCCTGCTCAAGGATTCATAACGTCGACCTCAAGGTTTCATACTCTCATGTTCAATCATTCGTAACGTCGTACTCACGGGTTCATTCCGTCGTGCTCAAGGGATTCATAATGCCTACCTCTGTGATTCATAAGGTGGTGCCCAACAATGATTCATCCCGACGCGTTCAAGGAGCTAATCAACAGAGTCTGGGCGATGTGATCCCGGATGAATGACAGTACCAACACACAACGTTCCTATTCGTAACACATTTGTAGCGGTTAGCTACGTCGTCGCCAGGTAGGCCATCAGCTACCACAGCGTATGTTTAAATCCCTCACGGGGCCAAGTCATTAACTTCTCATTTGACATCACGTACGGTGAGGACATTTACGCTGACGTGAGAGAGAGAGAGAGAGAGAGAGAGAGAGAGAGAGAGAGAGAGAGAGAGAGAGAGAGAGAGAGAGAGAGAGAGAGAGAGGAGAGAGAGAGAGAGCATTAAGAGGAGACACTGGGAGAAGAGTGATCGCCTCTGTAAAGGATGAGAAGACTAATGGACTTTCGCGACGGTCACCACCAAGGGAGAGGAGAGGAGAGGAGAGGAGAGGAGAGGGGGGGGGGGTTATATCGGGAGAGGAGAAGAGGGGGGGTTATATCGGGAGAGGAAAGGGGGGGGGGGGTTATATCGGGAGAGGAGAAGGGGGAGGGGGTATATCGGGAGAGAGGGGGAAGGAGGGTTATATCGGGAAAGGGTAGAGGGGGAGGGGGATTACATCAGGGGAGAGGGGGTCACGGGAGGAAGGAGGGAGGACTATACCACGATGGTGATGCGTGTAGACGGATGATGTATTCGTCTGCAGTGAAGGACCAGCCAGAATGTTCTCACTTCAGCTTTTGTCTTTGGCTCCAAGTGGTACACATGTAGCAGCGGCAGCAGCCGTGTGGATCCATGTGTTAATCTATACTATATGAAGAAAGCAAAGGCAGTCCTGTTTACTGTCTATATTCATGCCGAAGAAGTCAAAATACTATACCACACTCAATTCTATAGGTAGATGGTTCTCTCTGTATTCTGTCTGTAGACGCACTGATCAAGTTGCCAGACGCAAGACAACTAATCCCTAGACAGAGTTGGCAATAAATCATCCATTTTTTTTTTTTTTTTTTGGGGGGGGGAGTATGTCAGAAACTGCTAGGATCTAGTTCGTTTTATTTCCGGTAAATATCTTAATTTTGAGGTGGAAGCTTGTGCTGACTATATGGAAAATATGAAAAAGAATAGGGGCGATAAGTAGTTTTTCCACTGAACAACACCTTTCCGCCGTTCTCCGACGGAATACATCAAAGGTTTTGTTGTTGTAGGAAACTCTGCTCGGTATAAGTCCGAATCTAAAGGTCATTGGCCAGCTACTCCTCTGAAGGACGTTGGGCCCGAGTCTACTAGCCTATATATTTATATATCTATATCTATCTATCTATCTATCTATATATATATATATATATATATATATATATATATATATATATATTATCCCTGGGGATAGGGGAGAAAGAATACTTCCCACGTATTCCCTGCGTGTCGTAAAAGGCGACTAAAAGGGAAGGGAGCGGGGGGCTGGAAATCCTCCCCTCTCATTTTTTTTTTATTTTAATTTTCCAAAAGAAGGAACAGAGAAGGGGGCCAGGTGTGTGTGTGTGTGTGTGTGTGTGTGTGTGTGTGTGTGTGTGTGTGTGTGTGTGTGTGTGTGTGTGTGTGTGTGTGTGTGAAGACGAGGGAACAGCGATAAGACACGTGGTAGATGTGGTACCTGCAGCTACCCAACGGAACAGCTGTAGGAAGTAAGGTAAAGTAAGGCAAGACACGACATGAGCTCAATAAGGGAGGCAGGAAGGACCCTCCCTCAAGCACGGGGGAGGCTGAGCGAGTTACGTTGCATGATGATGGTATAATTACTAGCGACCAACACTACTATTGCCAGCACTTGCTTCCCCATCGTCCACTGCAGACATTATGTTCGCTACGTAATTGATGTTGGTTCCACACCGAGCCACCACCAGCTAAATATATAACACTAAATATTCTATTAGGAGGTTTGAGCATCGACATTACTCTAATGAAGGAACAAAAAAGAAACAAAAAGAAAAATATGAGGCAAAAATCTTGCACTGGTGGCCAGCGAGACTCATTCTTGCATGCAGATTTGTATCTCGCATTTATATGCACCATTGATCCAATTTACATCACTAATGAGTGGAACGGGCGCACATACAGCGGCCTTCCCAATAATGAATTTAAATCACACACGATTAAGTATTTTAGCCAACGCCAATTTCACCAGACGAACGCCACGTTTTTCACATTTTTTTTTTTTCTTAATTGTAAATTTCCAACGTCGCGATGTTTTAACATTTTTTTTAAAAGAAAATTGAATACTAGAAATTCATAGAAGAATATTGAAGATGAGGGGGGGGGCGGTGGTAGAGAGAGAGAGAGAGAGAGAGAGAGAGAGAGAGAGAGAGAGAGAGAGAGAGAGAGAGAGAGAGAGAGAGAGAGAGATTCGTCCGACCCGTGGAGCACCACTCTTTAGATTAACCCATTCTCGTGAAAAAAAAAAATAAACTCTCGGGTCTGGTCAATACAAGGTCCAGAGAAAACGCAGCGGCAGCGGAACACCAGCCCAGCCCAGCCCAGCCTAGCCCAGCCCAACTCAACCCAGCTCAGCCCAGCCCAGCTCAGCTCAGCCCAGCTCAGCCCAGCCCAGCCCAGCTCAGCCCAGCCCAGCCCCTCAGCTCAGCCCAGCTCAGCCCAGCCCAGCTCAGCTCAGCCCAGCTCAGCCCAGCCCAGCCCAGCCCAGCCCAGCCCAGCCGAACGCCAACCAGATCAATATCTTTATGCCCACGCCTCTGCAACCCAACAAACTTCATAACTAATTAGAAACGAATACTGACGTATATCTGACTCTAATGGACCGCCATAGCTAATCGAGGCAGCTCCGGAGTGAAGTACAGTATGTGGTTCTGCCTCTAATGACCAGGGGTGGGTAGAGCTGCTGCTGCTGCCTGGGTCGCTGGGGGATGTTACCGTGCTGGGGGGGACTCTGGCCAGAACAACCACACACACACACACACACACACACACACACACACACACACACACACACACACACACACACACACACACACAATTGACGACGACATGCTGTCTATAAATAGATCATAATTAGCTACTTAATTACACACACTAGTTTTAGTACTACTAACACGCACACACACACACAAACACAAACACACACACACACACACACACACACACATACACAGACTAATTCATCTTATTTCCCTTATTTTTGATTTAATGTGTTCGTTGAAGTGACAAATAATACATTAAAGACAGTTTATGTTAAACAATTAACAGAATTAAGTTCTTGTTTGGCCAGAGACGTGCTCTGGACTTAATGAATTAACCACTCCCAGTCTTGCTTTCCATCTTTCATTTACAATTTACACAGACAACATTACCGCTTCTTGACTACAAATCTATGCTTTAGTCGAGAGCATCAAAGGGTCTTATGATGTTAATGGTGGTGTTCAGAGCGAAGTTCACTTAACGTTACTTAACCTCTACCTAGTTCCTTCACATATGTAGACATTAGAGTGAAAAAAATGTAGTGATTTAAAGTATGATTATCATGATCTTGCAACTATTTGTCATGTTCTTAAGCAAGGCGATCATGAACATATACTGTCTCTTTTTCTTTTCGTAGCTAAGTGGACGGTGTGTTTGGTGGTTCTGACGTACAGAGTCTGTCTTAGTCTGTCCCATCTATTTCCTCATTTGCTTCCTCCTCTCTTCCCGTCTGTCTTATTGCGTAAGACTTAAGTTCTTTATTGTACCTCCTCTCGCTGATGTGCTGCACTAATCTTATATTTCTTTTCTCCTGTTAGAATTGTATAAACTCTGTCATACCATTCCTATAGCCTAATGACTTAACCTTTGACCTGACTGCTACAAAGCGTCAGGTCAAATATCACGTCATCGTAAGTAGCGCACATCTTCTTGATCTTGAGTATACCATGGTATTCATAACATTCTTCCTCGGGAGCCAGCATGCTTCTACCACCTCTATCTCACTCCTGCTATATTTGTCAGCCCTCCGCGTCTCGCATCCATAAAGAACCAGGCATCAACAACAGGTTTTCAAGGCACCTTAATCTTGGTGCGGGTGTTCTGTAACGGCTACAGTCGCCTCCCCCACAACGTACAGTTAACTATGCAGTCCACGAGATACTCAATTTTTGGTGGGAAGTCACTCCTTTCCATATAGCTGTATCTGATTTTCCAACTGAACGTCATGGTACTTTACTTGTTTGGTCTCTTCTTCGTGTCTTCTCTCACGTTGCAGGGAGGCAAATCTGTCTTTAAAGTGATCTCGAACATCCTCATGTTCATCTCTTCCTTTACACTGTCCGCGAGCGGCACTTTATTGCCCACAAAATTTAAGTTCTTTGAACTCATTCCCCCTCGTTTTACTCCTCGATTTCTTTCACTGTTTCTCTCACTGTAGCGAAAGAATGTCAGGTGACAGTAAGCAATAATGTATGACTGCCATTTCCGTCTATTCTAATTGATCTCTCCTTCAGTGTTAAACACCGCTTTCATGTACTTCAGCACCAGGTCATCAAAAGACATAGATCCTCTCCATCTGTGTTGTCTGGAATCTTTATGATATTTTGTTTTGATTTACTTTATCAAACACCTTTATAAAGTGATTATATATATATATATATATATATATATATATATATATATATATATATATATATATATATATATATATATATATATATATATATATATCCCTGGGGATAGGGGAGAAAGAATACTTCTCACGTATTCCCTGCGTGTCGTAGAAGGCGACTAAAAGGGAAGGGAGCGGGGGGCTGGAAATCCTCCCCTCTCGTTTTTAATTTTCCAAAAGAAGGAACAGAGAAGGGGGCTA
Source organism: Panulirus ornatus (assembly GCF_036320965.1). Lineage (NCBI taxonomy): Eukaryota > Metazoa > Arthropoda > Malacostraca > Decapoda > Palinuridae > Panulirus > Panulirus ornatus. The sequence goes on along the minus strand of NC_092233.1, from coordinate 19,432,839 downwards.
AGTGAGGATATTCCCTCAAAGGCTCAGTCCTCTGTTCTTAACGCTACCTCGCTAACGCGGGAAATGGCGAATCGTGTGAAAAAAAAAAAAAAAATATATATATATATATATATATATATATATATATATAAATATATATATATATATATATATATATATATATATATATATATATATATATATATATATCTTTCTTTCTTTCAAACTATTCGCCATTTCCCGCATTAGCGAGGTAGCGTTAAGAACAGAGGACTGGGCCTTTGAGGGAATACCCTCACCTGGCCCAATTCTCTGTTCCTTCTTTTGGAAAATTAAAAAAAAAACGAGAGGGGAGGATTTCCAGCCCCCCGCTCCCTCCCCTTTTAGTCGCCTTCTACGACACGCAGGGAATACGTGGGAAGTATTCTTAATCCCCTATCCCCAGGGATAAATATATATATATATATATATATATATATATATATATATATATATATATATATATATATTTTTTTTTTTTTATTATACTTTGTCGCTGTCTCCCGCGTTTGCGAGGTAGCGCAAGGAAACAGACGAAAGAAATGCCCCCCCCCCCCATACACATGTATATACATACGTCCACACACGCAAATATACATACCTACACAGCTTTCCATGGTTTACCCCAGACGCCCCACATGCCTTGCTTCAATCCACTGACAGCATATATATATATATATGAGAGGCAAGTGTTTTGGGAGCAGCTGAATGAGTGTGTTAGTGGTTTTGATGCACGAGACCGGGTTATAGTGATGGGTGATTTGAATGCAAAGGTGAGTAATGTGGCAGTTGAGGGAATACTTGGTATACATGGGGTGTTCAGTGTTGTAAATGGAAATGGTGAAGAGCTTGTAGATTTATGTGCTGTAAAAGGACTGATGATTGGGAATACCTGGTTTAAAAAGCGAGATATACATAAGTATACTTATGTAAGTAGGAGAGATGGCCAGAGAGCGTTATTGGATCACGTGTTAATTGACAGGCGCGCGAAAGAGAGACTTTTGGATGTTAATGTGCTGAGAGGTGCAACTGGAGGGATGTCTGATCATTATCTTGTGGAGGCTAAGGTGAAGATTTGTATGGGTTTTCAGAAAAGAAGAGTGAATGTTGGGGTGAAGAGGGTGGTGAGAGTAAGTGAGCTTGGGAAGGAGACTTGTGTGAGGAAGTACCAGGAGAGACTGAGTACAGAATGGAAAAAGGTGAGAACAATGGAAGTATGGGGAGTGGGGGAGGAATGGGATGTATTTAGGGAATCAGTGATGGATTGCGCAAAAGATGCTTGTGGCATAAGAAGAGTGGGAGGTGGGTTGATTAGAAAGGGTAGTGAGTGGTGGGATGAAGAAGTAAGAGTATTAGTGAAAGAGAAGAGAGAGGCATTTGGACGATTTTTGCAGGGAAAATATGCAATTGAGTGGGAGATGTATAAAAGATATATATATATATATATATATATATATATATATATATATATATATATATATATATATATATATATATATATATATATATATATTCTCTGTACCTCTATAGTTCTTTTTCAGTTGATGTCAGCACAAATTCTGCATTTCTTAATTCTCTATTAACTATAATATCACACTGTATTATCGATATTCATATCCTTATCTCACCTTCATTCTTAACTATCTTCCCTTTGCTCTCGGCTGCCGTGATAAGAGAACAATGTGGTGTTTATGGAAAAGAACTACAATGAAATTATCCATCCAGCTCTCGAGGTGTGGTTTACTTCATGCTAATCTCTCCTCTGTCCGCCACTTCAGACACCCCGCCTCCCTCATCTTGAGAGGCGCAGCTGCCACAGACATGGAAGGACCCGTGCCATGGTAGGTAAAACCAGGGATGAATCTTCAAGAAAAAAAAAGTCTTCTTTAAGCTACGCAAGAGGCAGCATCATAGCAACACACACACACACACACACACACACACACACACACACACACACACACACACCTACACACACACACGAGTGTAAGTTCCACCCCCTCCCTAAATAGGTACAAAGAGGTAATTACCTACACACACACACTTACTAATCATCCAAGTCAGAGGGAACCCAGCAACGGGGGGTTCTGCCGGTGGTAGGAGCGAGAGCCGGCCAGGTTGTGGGGAATATCCATCACCATCTGTCAACAAAGACCCACTCCTCCTGCAGCGCCGTCTTCAGCCACTGCATCATTATCCTGGTTAAAGACTGCCCCCGCCTCCCACGGGCCTTGATGATATGGGGTTACGCTGTGAGAGCCCGGGTTATGGAACGATGATACCGTAATCTTAATGTACTTGTGCCTCGAGTACAAAGACAGATTTGGGCTTCATCGTCTTGGTCTTGTCGAAGCTGAATCCTCCACCCCTCCCCTCCTCCTCCTCCTCCTCCTCCCGTGTCATAATTCTGTTATTCTGCGTCTGCGCGAGACGTTGAAAATGGATGATGAGATTTACTCCACCAAAGTATTCAGTTAATATTTCCTTTCTGATATGATGTTATCATCTTAATTAATGTAAGTTCACGAGTATAATCCCTAGCTAGAGATCAGACACACTAAATTGCTTCTATTTATTTTTATTATACTTTGTCGCTGTCTCCCGCGTTTGCGAGGATGCTGCTTCTATCTTCTTTTTATTTTTTCCAGTACATTTTGAAACTTTAAGTTGTAACCTTCTAGCTCAGATAACGCATTTCATGGCTTCCCTCCAACATCAGAGAGTCACTGAAGACGAATATGGAGTCAGGAGCAACGAGCTGATTTCTTCGCAGCCGAACTGTCACTTATGATTTCAACATTAGCATTCTTATGAAATGGCACTGGATGAAGAAGTACTTTGTGCTGTTTCACATAACCATAAGAATGGTCAAAAGTATTAAAGTGATAAAAAAAAACGTAGAATTACCAAGAAAAAATATCAGATCTACCAAGAAAAGTATCCATGATTCACTTAAATTTCCAAAAAAAAGTATCGAATCTATAAAGAAAAGTACCTCAGAGAATCTAATACTATGAACAGAAATCAGATATACCACGTATCTAACAGTATTTAGAGATACCAAATAGAAAAGTATCTAAGACTCTATAAAATTACCAAGAATAGCATTAATTCTACCAAGAAAAGTATCTAAGAGTATACAAGACGATCCAAATTATCATGATTCTCCAAGGGGAGAATCTTACAGTTTTTAATCACACTGGCTATGAGCAAAACACAACTAGAAGCACCGTTCTAACTGCTTGATTACAATGTCTATAATGACATCTGTTCCTTATATAAACATGCGGAGCTCCGGCTGCGCTCCCATCCTCCTCAGGGGACGGAGGACTGGCCTGGCAGTGAGCGGATGACTGAACGTCTCATTAGAAATGACGTTCCCTGATGACCTATGATCGTTAACCTTCATCATCAACGCCAAAACTGGTTTACATCCACTCCGTCCAGCGAATGGGCAGAAGGACCAAGAGTGACAATTAAGACAAAACTAGATCTTCAAACCTCAAGTGTCGGATGACCGTCTCAACTGGCAGGAACAAGCAGTGATTAGCTCGAGCAAGACAAAGTGACGCATTAAGAGAAAAACTAGAGCCATTTGTACTGAGGCATCCTCGTCCTACGGATATTGATGAAGTCCTTATTGCTGTAACGCTGCTGCTGGCTGGCTGGCTCTCATCCACGCCAATGGAAGAACCCAGGTATATAACCAATATATATATATATATATATATATATATATATATATATATATATATATATATATATATATATATAAATATATAAATATATATAAATATATATATATATATATATATATATATATATATATATATATATATATATATATATATATATATATATATATATAGTATAAACTTCCAATATAAGTGCAAGAAAATACAGACATACAGCTGTATATACCTACACTTACATGAAGGTGTCTTATACGCTGGTACACACATGTAAAAACGAGCTCGTACAGATATATCTAGTTGGGTATACACTCAGACACTCACCCAGTCGTGTGTAAAAGGTATACTCCAGGTATAAAACTGCAGACGTTTTTGTCATCTGATTCTAGTTCAAGCTTTCATCAGCTAATAAAATGCTACGGAGCTCCACACTGATTACATAGAGGTGATTTAGATAATTCAACTCGAAGTTTAACATGCAGCTCAACGAAAAAAAGTATATATATATACGAGGCATTTTAATTCTTCTTTATTTATCTACTGAACATATTTTACTTGTGTTTGTAATTATCAATAAAATAATAGACTACACACTCTCAAGCTTGTGTTTATATATTAGATATGATTACTTTTCTGTTTTTTTTCACAAACTTCGTAATATTTGGCACACATTTCAAGGGTAAAGGGATAGAATAGCTTGGAATTGTCTAAGGCGTAATATCAGGGTGTGGTGAGTGGAAATGAGATAAGGAAGGGATGGTACTACTCTTGAAATAGGAGTCGTGGAAGTGTGCAAAAGAGTGCAAGGAAGAACATTCTAGATTGACGTGGGTAAAAATGAAAGTAAATGGCGAAAGATGGGCGATTATTAGTAATCATGCACCTGGCCATCAGAAGACAGATCATGAGAGGCAAGTGTTTTGGGAACAGCTGGGTGTGCCAGCAGTTTTGTTTTAAGAGACCGTGTATTAGCGATTGGTGATTTGGATGCGAAAGTGAATTATGTGGCAGCTGCGGGTATAACTGGAGGGCATGGGGTATTCAGTATTATGAATGGAAATAGTGAGCAGCTTGAGGAGTTGTGTGAAAAAAAGACAAGTGACTGGAAATACCTGTTTTAAAAAAGAGGGGCATACATAAGAATACGTATGTGGGTAGGAAAGGAGCTCAACGGGCATTATTAGATTACATATCAATCAGTAAGATTGTAAAAGAGAGACTTTTGGATGTAAATGTGCTGAGAGGGGCAGCTGGTGGGATGTCTAATCACAATCTCGTGGATGCAAGGGTGAAGATTTATAAATGTTTTAGGAAAAGAGGAAACAATATTGGCGAGAAGAGAGTGGTGAAGGTAAGCATGAAAAGAGACTTGTGTGTGAAGAAATACGAGGAGAGATTGAGAGTAGCATGGCAAAAGGTGAAAGCAAATGAAGTTAGGGGAGTGGGTGAAGAATGGGAATTATTTAGGGATGCGGTGCTCGCAAGTGCGAGAGATGCACGTAGTATGCAAAAGTTGGGAGGCGGGCAGATTAAAATAGGTAGTAAGTGGTAGGATGAAGAAGTAAAGTAGCTAGTGAAAGAGAAAAGAGAGGTGTTTGGGCGGCACTTATAAGGAAGGAGTGCAAATAGTTGGAGGATGTATAGGAAAAAGCAGCAGGAAGTCAGGGGTTGAAATAGGGGGCAGATGAGAGTTAGGATGAGCGAGTACCAGTAGCCTTTAGGGAGAATAACATGTTTTGGAAAGTTGATAATGTGCAAAAAACAAAAAATCAAATAGGGATATCTGCGAAGGGGGCAAAAAGCGAAGTGGTAACAGGTAGTGATGAAGAGAGGAGGAGATGTACTGAGTATCTTGAAGGACTGTTGAATGTGTTTGATGATAGCGTGGCAGATGTACGGTGTTTGGATCGGAGTGGTACGGCTGGAGAGGATGATACGTATTGCTGTTGAATTTTGATAAAGGGGATGACTGTGTTCTTGACCGGCTATCTAAGATTTTCGTTGTATGTATGGATCATTGTGAAATGCCTGAGGATTGGCGAAATATATGTAAAGTGCCACTGTATTACGGCAAGGGGGATGAAGGTGAGTATTCAAACTAATGAGGTATAAGTTTGTTGTGTGTACTTGGTATGTTGTATGGGAAGGGTAGTGATGAAGAGTGAGGGCATGCAATGAGCATCAGACTGCGGAGGAACAGTGTGGTTTCAGAAGTGGGTGAAGATGCTTGGAACAGGTATTTGCACTGAAGAATGTGTGTGAGAAACATTTAGAGAAAAAAATGGATTTATGTGTAGCATTTATGGATCTGGAGAAAGAACAGGATAGGGATGATAGAGATGCTTTGTAAAAGGTCTTAAGAATATACAGCGTGGAAGGAAAGCTGTAAGAAGCAGGGAGATACTCTTATCAACGGTGTAAGGCATGCGTACCAGTAGGAAGAGAGGATATTGAATGGTTCCAAGTGAAGGTTCGTCTACCACAAGGGTGCGTGATGTCACCATTGTTATTTGATATGTTTATGGATGGGGTGGCGAGGAAGGTAAACGAGAGTCTTGGAGAGAAGAGCGAATATGCAACTTGTAGAGGATGAGAGGGTTTGGGAAGTGAGTCAGTTGTTTGGTGAAGATACAACACTGGTGGCAGATTCGGATGTCAAACTGCAGAAGTCGGTGACTGAGTTTGGAAAAACGTGTGAAAGCAGGGAAGTTGATAGTGAATGTGACTAAAAGGTTATTCGATTCAGCAGAGTTGAGGGGCAGGTTAGTTGAGGTGCGAGCTTGAAATAAAGAAAATGGAGGAAGTGAAGTGTTTTACATAACTTGGAGTTGATATGGCAGCAAATGGAACCATGGAAGCGGAAGCGAGTCATAGGGTGGGATGAGGGGGCGAATATTCTGGGAGCACTGAAGAATGTGTGGAAAGAGATATCGTTATCTGGGAGGGCAAAAATGGGTATGCTTGACGGTATTGTAGTCCCAACATCATAATATGGATGCAATGCATAGGCTAGATATAAGACTGTGCATGAGAGGGTGGGTGTGTTGGAAATGAAATGTTTGAGAACAACACGTGGTGTGAGGTGGTTTGATCGACTAAGTAATGAAAAGGCAGGAGAGAGGTGTGGTAATAAAAAGCGTGGTTGAAAGAACCGAGGAGGGTGTGCTCTTATAGTTTTGACATTTAGAGAGAATGAGTGAAGAAATATTGACAAAGAGGATATATGTGTCAGAAGTGGAGGAAAGTTAGAACAATGAGATGGAAGGAGGGAGTGGGAAAAATTTTGAACGATCGGGTCATGAAAGTGCACGAAGGTGAAAGGCATGCACAGGATAGAGTGAATTGGAACGATGTGGTATACTGGAGTCGACGTTACTGTCAGGTTAACTGAACCAGGGCATGTGAAGCGTCCGCGGTGACCCATGAGAAGGTGTGTGGGGCCTGGCTGTGGATAGGGGGTTGTGGTTTCGCTGCAGTACACATGACATCTAGAGGATGGATGTGAGCGGATGGGGCCTTTATTCGCTTCCTCCTGGCGCTACCTCTCTGACGAGGAAAACCGCGAGCAAGCATGAAAAAAAAGAAGAAGTAAAGTTCGTAATTCAAATAATGTGACTACTCTGAGAGGTGAAGAGAGGTTATCAGCACGACAGTATGTTTCTGGGTCCTGCCCAGCCGCGTCTGTCGTCTCCGAACAGAATAATGCGATGAAGGCAGTTCCCTGAAGGCTATCTTTTTATAAGCTACTGATGTATTCCTCGCTATCTCCTGAAAGCAACTTGCTCCCGACCCTCACATAAATGCTAACCTGCTGACAGACCAGCATGCTATATGTTGCTAGATAGACTGAGCGCCGAATGGATGCACGTGTATAAGAAGCTGTCAAGGGATTGGGGGTCTGGCGGTCGAGGCTTTGGCAGAAGGTGGCTCCCGAAGAATTACTACTGCTAGACAGGGAGGCGGAGTTAGCTGTGATAAGGTCTTAACAAACAAGAGAGAAGCTCTTATTAAGTCGTAGCGAATCGATGGGGGGGTTAAGTGAAATAAGGTAAGACGTCGAATCTAGCCTAGCAGCGGGAACACTACGTAGCTGACAAGGAAGGTGGAGGGTTTTGCCCTTATCTCAAGCATAGCAGGTCCGGGTACACCCTTTTGGTAGCTAGCTAGTGGGGTCGTGGAGAGCGAGCGTCGTGGGGAACATAAAGGTGCGTGTGTGCGTGAGAGAGAATAGACCACAGTGTTGAGATATAAATTTCGCTTTGATCTTGCTTTTTGTAACGACGGTGACGGTAATGGGTGAAGAAGGGGTGTGGGGGAGGATATCCCATTGTGTCCCTCCCATCAGATGGCGGTAGATGATGCAAGGGGATGGGAGGGGGATGGTTTAGCGCTCCTTGTTATAACCCGTCGCTGATTACAACCGTGGGCTGGTGATTATAGGCGGGGCGGAAGATGAGGAAGGCATTGTGATCTAAATTATTACACTCCCAGGATCGGCTGGTGAGGGCGGAGGCTCTGCCGCCCATGCAATGTCACCGTAAATATGGATTAATATCGTTAACCTAGAGACTCATGGGTCGGGGTCTGGCTCAACCAGTTTTGCATGAAAAGGTTGATGCAAGAATTTCTATCGCTTCTGCTCTGAGTCACATAGGATGAGGAGGGGGAACCGTGGCTCCACATGGCAAGTCACATATATGTCTGTATCTATTGTATCATCATTAACTCCATTTTACTTTATTCATGAGGCTGAACAGGTGCGCCTAGCCTCCGAGATCACTTACGACCAACCTCAACCCACGCCCAGTGTGATAAACAGAAACACGGACTTCCACTCTTACATAAGAGTTTCAGATATGTCATATATATATATATATATATATATATATATATATATATATATATATATATATATATATATATATATATATATATACACTTAAGTTTCTGAGTGGATTATCATGGTAACTTAAGTCGTTGGTCACTTTGACCACCAGGATTTGAAGCTCTATATATCCAAATTCGTGGCGTTTCCGTGTGTGCTTGGTGGTGATATTCTCAGCGGAGGATTATATGCTCGCGCCATGAGTGAAATGCCCCAATATATATCATTACTGCAACATCCCGTCGGTCACGTCGACGAAATGCACTCTGATATGTACGTGCGTACAACGCTTACAGCCATCAGGCACGAGAGTGCACGACTGGCGACGGAGAACTCAACGAACTTAAAAAGCTCGGGACGTCAGACATAGGAAGAAGGAAAAGCGAGAGAGGAGACAAAGATGAAGACGAATATTTACGAGGCAGACGAAGAGGAGTAACCAACAGGTGTATGTGAGGAAGGAAGGGAGGAGGAACGGTCCTCACTGAGTAAAATCCTCTCGATGGTCACTTGACAACTACCCTCTCATGCCCCACACAGCCCGGGAGATACTGTCAGCTGCCTTTATGAGCTCAGCAGCAGTACGTGAACACATGGAACCCAAGGTTAGGCACACATCACCTAACATCCTCCAGAGGTTCCTCCGGCAGATATCATCCTCGTCTGTGGCCCTACGTGTGGTTGTTCGTGACTGTTACTATTACAGGACTGATATGTGATATTCACACTTCGTACTCAACCGCACTTTTCGTCTCTTACACACGACAAACATCCTATTTCGAAATGTCTTTCGCTTTCTCGTGCACTTAATTTTCATCACATTCATCTGTGACTTTCATTTTCCCTCACTTTTACCGTCCCCTTTCGTGATTTCTACGCTGTTATCAGCGGCTAAAATTAGGTCTCCTGCTTTGTAAGTCGTTCATGAATCAACACAGGCCAGTCTAGTTCCTCCAGCAGGTAAACAGAAGCATCATCAACAGGACTTTGATGAAACACATACGTACACTAGGTACGGCGGTACAGGAGCGCCTTGGGTGAAACACATACGTACACTAAGGACGGAGGTACAGGAGCGCTTTGGGTGCCAACGGTGCCCCCTGTGGACCTAAACAAAGACGTACAATGTGTATCACTAAACGACTGCAAAACCCGATCTCCTGAGGCGGAGGAACCCAATCAATTTTGCCTTTCCATTAATCCTGATCAACATGTCGTTTCGCTCGGCCCTACCACATCCCACACCCGCCAATTACAGAAGTCCCAGTCCCACCGGAACACCCCCCCCCCCCCAAACGCCCCACTACAACACCTCCAACGCCTAGAACAAGTAGTCTGCTAAGCACCTGCCGGAGGCAAAACACTCCGGCCAATAATTCCAGCCAAGAGCTCCACCCAGGTCTTCATTAACGCCCTCCTCGCAGCCGCTACGTCAGGCATCTCAACACAGCCACTACATCAGGTTCCTCTGCACCACTTAGTTACCTCCTCCACATCAACGCCTCGAACTTCGGCTAGAAATGTGGCTCTGCAGGAGACCACCCTCTGTAAACCACTACCTGTGTTCTCTACCACGTCACTCTGCTCACCAGTTGATTATATACCCCATGACACCAACGTGGTCCCCGACTGACACCTGTACACATACGATTCAATGCAAATCTCTACTAGGAAGGAGGCATTCACAAGTTGTTGTGAGTTCTGTACAACAGATCGTATACTGGTCTGGTGGAGGGTGAAAATTTAGGTCGTAAATATTCTGTAGTACAGAAAATTCGCGACTACGACTGAAAGGACTTAATTAGAATTGCTGATTCTGACTCTAAACTGCAGTAATCTGACTTATGATGTAAAATTATTCTTTGGAAGACAAGTTGCTTCTATATTTCTTGGAAACCTTAAGTACTTTATGAATATCATATTTTAGATAAAGATACAGGCTTTAGAAATTATGGGTTCTCCATATATTATTGCAGAAATTCTACAAAATATATACAGCTTTTCATAAAACACTTAACTGAAGTAGACACGCAACTGGAAATCCTTAAAAATATCAAAGATTCTAAACATAACGAAGTATGAATATCTTGAGTGTTTCTGTTTGGTTAAGAATGAACTAATTCCCACAACGTAATGTTGACAACTGTGAACTGTATTGCTCACTAGACTAGTTTGGTTCAACGGGAAGGCATTACCTCATCCCACAGTAGCTCTGTGCCCGAGGACAGTGTCTTAAGGGAGTAAGTTGCCCCTCCCTCCCTGCCTCCTCCTCCTCTATGCTATACAGCTAACAGCTACGTTCACCATCATTTGCGTGGTCGTGAACACCACCATCCACCACAGCCGAGCCAACCACAGTCGCAGGTACCACCTCCAATCGAACACACGTCAGCTGCTAGCTAACAAGCATGCATCTTACCATTAACCTAACCTCCATCACAGAATTTGTTGACCTCATACATATATACGGTCATCCTATGGCAACACCACTACGATAATTACCGTCACCATCATCACTATTATCTTTTCACTATCACCGCTACTACCATCACTACCATATCCTTCTGGCGCCCCGTTATTACCGTCATTTTGTACCATGATCTTGTCCCCGCCACTACCACCACCAAGACTACTAATGTCATATCTTTCTGACGCTCTTGTATCATTCTCACCTTCTACCACCATCGCCACCACCACCACCATCATCTCTCTCCCTGACCACCATCACTGCCGTCACCCTCTATCATGACCAAAGGAATCATCATCACTATCTATATATACACACACCACTATTCACCATCTCTCATCGTTGCCTTCTACCTCCACCACCACTAACCTCCCATCACCACTATCATCATCCTCCAGTACCTCCAACATCATGCCAATCACTCGCCATCATTACTTTCCCTCTCAGTATCACCATCACCAACATAAACTCAATGACGCAACTGTGAAAAAAAAAAAGAGAAGACATTACTTGTGCGTCTATACATTTTACTCTTCAGCTTTCAATTTACCTCGTGAATATATCTCCTCCTAGGGGAGGGTGAGAGCACTAGAGGCCTTGTATTCAGAGCCAGCCATAAATATGAATCGATAATACCGTGAAATATTCCCTTCACAACTCTCTTATATACTGACCAGGAACACGCGAGCTTCATTTATTCGTAGGAGGGGGAAATCCCTCTTTGCTTATATTTAATAGATTTTTATCAGTTGGTTCATTAGCGACTGTTAAATATGTCGGACGTGTTTGCGTGGGCAGGTAACCGCGTTGTCTACACTCATCGTCCGCTAATTAATAGAGTAATGAACCCTTGGCACCGGTTCCGTCTTGGAACATCGGCCTGAGATGAGGGATCCAGTGCTCCTCGCCTCCTGACCTCACCAGGGCATAACGAGGGGCGTGGCATCCCTCGCAGGATTGAATGCCCCTGGCCACGCTTGGAAGCCTCTTGTCCCTAAGACAACATCTTTATCACTTATTTCTTTAAGATGAATCCTTGAACGTATGAGGAGCGGCTGTGTGTGTGTGTGTGTGTGTGTGTGTGTGTGTGTGTGTGTGTGTGTGTGAGTATATATATATATATATATATATATATATATATATATATATATATATATATATATATACACACACACAAACCTGGTACTTCCAACGGGAGCTGAGTACGAAGTTAATGATGATAGATAACTAGACAGATTGAACCATTAACCTGCATTAGGCCTATATATCAACAGCAAACAGGCCTTATACCAGAAACTAACTCGTTTTCCAAACCCATATCATCCTTGATCTAACCGTCTGATATTCATGTGAAAGACAATGAGGTTGTTGAGCATCTTATTCGTTCCATGTCAGAAAAATCTAGAGATGATCAGTTTCCTCTCAACGCTTATCTGAACCTTATCATTAATCCAGGGAAACCTGTCTCTGCCTTAACTCCTCCACAGCCAACCTTATCATCCCCTCCTCCTCCTCCTGCACTGTAAATAAATCTCAACTACAATTTTATTGCTTGCTCAGTAATTTTCACGCGAAGTTGCTTGATCTCTCCGGTAAAGAATAGAAGTAAAATTATTACGACTAGATTTTTATTGTACCGGCTATTGAAGCCATGTTCTGGTGATGGCCAGCTTTCTCTCGGATCCTCCATTGTCCAGTGGGCAAGTGGTCGTGCCTCTGTTAATGGCTTTAAGTATCTCTTTTTTTGTGTGTGTGAGTTCTACTCTGTGGTTCTTAAGGCTGGATTAAAGAGACAAAAGAAAGACAGAGAAAGAAAATCTTTCTCATCTTATTTCATCTTTCTTCTTGACGAGTGGCTTTACGTGGCTCCATGAATCCACTCGTCTTCCAATCCCCTTTAACCCAATCATCTATCATATCTGGCCAATAATACTATGTACTGGATATATATATATATATATAATCTACCTATCTGCACTCGACCGATATCAATACATTACATACATAATTTATATGTCATACTTTTCTTTTCGTCTCGTTCATTTCGAGAGGCTACCTGGACCGCTTGAGGTATGTGATCATGCAGTTCAATCTCTCATCCCCGAGATGCTGAAATGATCCGTTATCCGCTTTTAATGGACGAGGAAGCACGTCAACGCTTCGCCAAATCCCATGCTCATCTGCACATCCTCGCGCATCCCAGTGATGCTCAAGTCACGATGATAGCCAAGACCTGTGGTCATCACCGAAGTGCCGGTGATCTGATGGTAACCAGGGCCTTTGTTCATCATCGATGTGCTGGTGATCTGAGGATACCCAAGACTTATGGTCATCATCGAAGTGCTGGTGATCTGATGGTGACCAAGACCTTTGTTCATCATCGATGTGCCGGTGATCTGATGGTAACCAAGGCCTGTGGTCATCATCGAAGTCCTGGTGATCTGATGGTAACCAAGACCTGTGCAAACATCAAAGTGCTGGTGACCTGATGGTAACCAAGACCTATGCTCTTCATCGAAGTGCTGGTGGCCTGATGGCAACCAAGACCTGTACAAACATCGAAGTGCTGGTGGCCTGATGGCAACCAAGACCTGTGCAAACATCGAAGTGCTGGTGACCTATGGATAACCTCCCTGGGCGACGTTTTGACCGTGAGCTCAGGGATTCAATATCTCTTATCTGGATGGCATCTACAGGCAGGTGGTCGTCCTTAGGCAGACGCCTCGTCAGGCTCACGAAGGATGGAGGAACCACGATGTACATAAATTTCTCTCGAACCGTCAAGGAACATGATAACGACTGTGCGACTGTCGAGTACGACGGTACGACCCTTAAGCACAACGGTAAGCACAAAGATACAACCACAGAGTAATACGGTACAACCGCCGTGAGCACGAAGGTACTACCCCCTTGAGCACGACGGTACGACTTCTCGAGCACGACGGTACGACCCTTGGGTCTAAGGACAAAGGCCAAGCCATCATATCCAGGGTTCTTGCCGTCGTGCTCAAGGGTTCGTAACGTCGTGCTCAAGGGTCGTATCGTCATGCCCAATGGTCACACTGACGTGCTCAAGGGTCGTACCGTCGTGCCCAAGGGTCGTACCGTCGTGCTCAAAAGGGACCTCAAGAGATGTGAGCAGAAGCTGCTAAGTCAGCGGGGGAGGAAAAAAAACAAAAAAACTAGAAAAAACAGGAAGAAAAATGATAATAAAGTTATAAACCCGTGTTAAGGTGGAGCATGCGTGAAAGGCAGACGCCTGTCAAAATGCAAAAACCGCTTAGCTTTTGTTATGCAAAACTTTGCAACCCGAAGATGACAGAAGAATGTGACCTGTAAAGACAGGGAGACAGCAGCAGGTCTGAAAGTGTTGCATCACTGCCTCCCCATTTTAACAAATCTCTCTCTCTCTCTCTCTCTCTTCTCTCTCTCTCTCTCTCTCTCTCTCTCTCTCTCTCTCTCTCTCTCTCTCTCTCTCTCTTAGTGTAACGGGGATCAATCCAGTCTTTTAACTAAGCTCTTCACTTCCTTTCTGTCTCCCCAGTTTCGTACTATCTAACTGTCCTCTTGGGTGGGTTAGTCTGTGCATCTCGTATGCATTCTGTGTTTAAATACAATTTACATTTATATCAAAACTTTATCTGTTGCTGGCAACAAAAAAAAAAAAATCATAACCATCAATATTTTTTGTACATTATGTGAAATGGAGTTTGGATGCCTGGATTTAAAATGATTAAGGGAAAAGACTGATAGCTTTTATAAATTATTTGAGAAAAATTTTTGATGAGTGAGTCTAAAGTTAAGTTTTAAAGGAAAACTTATTAATAGTTTCTATTCATTATTTGAAGTACAGTACAGTTTGGGTACCTGACTTAAGTTAATTAATTAAGTAAAACATTAATAGTTTTTATACAAAAAGTTTGGTTTTATGATTCATTTACCTAATGGCGAAGTATTAATAATCGAAAAATCTGTACATCTCAAAACAACAACGTCCAAATATCGTCCAATATATCTCCACTTCAGTCTGACGTAAACTACATATTCAGTACCGTCAGCAGCTGACACAATCTAGTACCGTCAGCAGCTGACACAATCAAAGGAGTTGTTTTACTGTGTATTTTAGACCTCAGTGCTTGAAACATATCCATTACAACTCTGGATGAGATTTGTAAACTTCAGGGTCTGAAATACTAGCAAGAAACTCTGGATGAGATTAGTAAACTTCAGGGTCTGAAATACTAGCAAGAAACTCTGGATGAGATATGTAAACTTCAGGGTCTGGAATACTAGCAAGAGACATTGTGTGATGACTATGTAGGTGAGGCAGCTAAGTCTTCTGCACATGTGTGTGTTCGCTCCGGATGATCAGTATTCCATGAGAATTGTGTCCATCTTGTGTATGTTTCTTGCCTTCCTTCGCTATAGTTTTTATATCTTTGTGTTCGGTGGTTCAATACATTCACTCATTCTGTTTGCTTCCTGATTCACTGAATCGAGTGATTCACTACATCCATCGATTCCCTGTGTTTACTGATTCACTATAGCCACCGATTCATTGTGTCGACTGATTCTTCGTAATTTAATGATTCATTGTGTTCATCTGATTGGACGTCTACTGATTCGATGCGTTGACTGATCAACTGTGTCCGCTGGTTCACCGTGTCCAGTGATTCATTGTGTCTAACGAATCAGTGTCAACTGATTCGTTGTGTCCACTGATTCGACGCCCACTGATTCATTGTATCAACTGATCTGTTATGTCCACTGATTAGTCGTTTTCACCGGTTCGATTGCCATGTGAACACACTGCCAGATATCATATTCTAAACATCTGCTAAATTACTGTAATCTCAGTTTAACTACTCATCTATCTCTTAGGATCTTTTATTTGTTTGCAGATATTCTTAACATTTGAGAAAAGTAGACCAACTGGGAGGCCGAGGACTGAATAGAGGAGGCGAATGGTCAAATATGTGGTAAAGAAGAACGGATTCATTAGCATGGAAGAGACGCAAGAACTGTGGACAGATTGTGAGAGATGGACAGAGTTTGTCCAGAGAATCTCGCGAGACCTCGTGCCTCCACTTAGCAAGAAGGAAAATGGAATCATATGAACTATCTACCCGTCTACATCTACTTCTTAGAATGTCACACTCAATCTACGTGAGTGTCATTTCGTCTGCCACATCCCAATACTAAATTTCGTTTCTCAATGACCATCACGTTTTCTACAAATGCCAGATTTCGCGAGAGATTCGCTTTTCCGATGTTGAGTCTTTGTGAGCTGCAGCCACTCACTTCTGATCCCTCGGAGATCGAAGCTCCTTGAGATAGTCTCGTCTTACACTGCTAGTTTCGCGAGGTGAGGTAACCAGAAAAGCTTCAGCCAATAATCTCTTTATTCGCTACGCACGCGCGAAGAGAGAGAGAGAGAGAGAGAGAGAGAGAGAGAGAGAGAGAGAGAGAGAGAGAGAGAGAGAGAGAGAGAGAGAGAGAGAGAGAGAGAGAGGAATGAAGTGCATTCTCATCATTTTGTCTCTCCCTTTCAACATCTGTCTAATGATCTGACTTCCTTTTTTTTTTGTTCCTTCATTTTGGCTTTGTCTAACCAGCCGCAGATCTTTAACAAGATCTGCACGTCTAAGCTTAATTACCCTCAATCAGTCGAGTCACTCAGCATTTCTCTCTCCTTCGCAGAGAATGATTGCTAGTCCTCCATTTTCCTCTTGGAGTATAATAACTTTCATGATATACTATTACAAACCCCGCAGGCAATTACAAAAATGTGTGTCTGTTATACCATTTGTGTTCTGATACTGTTTTTCTTCCCTTCTACGTGTATATAAGGTATATTTTACAGTATTACGGCACGAATGCACCCTAGTGCATAAGGTATCTTTAAAGTACTATTTCAAGAATACACCCTATTCCCACACACTCCTCTTAAGTTCCAAACCTTTACGCTTTTACACATCCCTTACACCCTATTGACACGATCCCCTGGCACAAACCCATTTCAAACGCACGTCTCCCAGTCATGGGAGACACTTCTCTATGCCACAGCCTCAAATAAGTCATTTGTAGCACCTCAGCTTTTCTAAAATCCAGTCTAACGTTTCCATTCTATATGGCCCTACTGTCAACATTTCCATGCTATCTCCCTTAGCTAATGTTCTCAATATACTGAACCTATGCTGACATCTCATCCAATGTTCTCTATTTACCTTACTTCATCTATTTAAGAATGTTCCATGGTTACCCCAACCATTATGAACTTATCCAGCAATAAGATCTGTCTCTTCCTTCATGCTTCGAAACTGCCTATATAACACTCCTATACTATCATCTTTTCTAACGTTACCTAGTTGTGATTAGTCTACCTAATGTTTAAAAGATCGTTTACCTACATATCCTCACCCTGCCTAACCACTTGCCGGGTGGACAGCAATACCCACTACGATCCCATCCTCTCCAGATGGTCTTTTGAGACAGAGATTTCACTTTTACATCTTTATTTCCATCACAGTGGTACGCCTTACTATGCCGTGTTTACTGTTATGCTTGGGAAAGAAGACAATGCATGCACTGGGCGATGGGTGAGGAGGAAGTAATGGCAGGTGTGGGAAAGGGAGCTGGGTGGGATAGGAATAAAGGAGAAAAATGTGGCAGGTGGGGAAGAGAAGGTGCACGTAGGGGGATTGAGGTGGAAGAGAAAGGCGGGTGAGGGAAGCGGCAGAATGGGCCAGCCTTCCCACACCATCCTCTCTACAGTCCGACGTCCCTTTATGTTACGTCAGCCTCGAGGCGGAGGATGTACACAACCAGCCTCCCTGCTCATTACCCGGCCAGACCCAGACCTACGTGCTGGCAGCTGACCTACGCCAGGGAGAAAAGCCCCTGTTCATGGCCGAGCTTAATTTGTGGTGAGAGGCTGGTGAAGGCTGCTGTGGGAACCTGTCCCCCCTATGATCATTTTCAGGTAAGAGGGGACCATTCGAAGGGCTTCATTGCGGGCCGGTCCACTTCACTATTGTCTCTGGATTAAGCGGAACGCCACGTAATCAGTGATTGTATGTTGTGTGTCTGTGTGTATACACGTACGTGTGTGTGTGTGTGTGTGTGTGTGTGTGTTTTACTAAGCTTACGTTTCCCCGTCTAGTAGCCCAATATATATATATATATATATATATATATATATATATATATATATATATATATATATATATATATATATATATATATATACTCTGTCTTTATTCATATACACAAACACGCACGCACGCACACACACACACACACACACACACACACACACACACACACACACGCACACACCAGCCTAAGCCATTTACCGACCAACCCAGAGAGAATGATGAACAACTAGATTGGCTGTAGGCCCCCCTGCCGCGCACACCCAATATCCATAGCAAATCCATTTAGATATGCATCATCACAAACGTCTCATTACGAAACTAAATAGATCCAGTGGTTAAGATTTCGTCACTGAGACACTGGACCCTAAAACGATCCATGAGAATATTAAGTTAACAAGAAGGGAATCAAGATACCACTGATTTGGAATCACATTAAGACTTATATCACCAGAGATCAGGAGCGTCTGAGTGAAAGTTCTTCATATCATAAATCTATGTTCGCCATCTGACTGATTACTTTCAACTAAGGCGTGGCGCAGTTGAGATTTCCATATCTCTAGAAATAAGACACTATTTTCTGTTTTCGCCTCTCGTTTTCCATTTTTCCTATTTCGTTTTAACATACCAACCTGAAGAACTTCTTTTGTTTCTTACTGATATTCCCCTGTCGTCATGAGTGTACAAACACTGCTGATATAGAGTGTTTTAATAACCCAGGATTAACATGACCCTCTGCTTCTTCTTTATCCAATTATTAAATTATATCGCCAATTTACTTGCGGGTAAAAGAATCAGTCCCCCCCCCCACACACACACAATAACTCACGCTAAGAGAAAAAAATATTCAATCTTTTATGACGAAGATAAAATCTTTTAATGGTACAATTCTTCTGTCTTATGTCTTAATCCACCCAAATTCACTTTCTTATGGGGTTGATAAAGTGAGGTGACGAAGAGTATAGATGTGTGTGTGTGTGTGTGTGTGTGTGTGTGTGTGTGTGTGTGTGTGTGTGTGTGTGTGTGTGTGTGTGTGTAGACAGACAAATAGATAAAGAGATACAGATATAGGTAGATAGATATGCAGACAGATAGACAGATAGACGTGCGTTTGGATCAAATGTGTGGGGAGAGACTGATCGATGAGGTAAGAGAGAAATGTGGTAGTAAGAAAGAGGAGTGATGGGAGAGTTGAAGAGGGCGTGCCGTGATGGTCTGGACGTCTTCTATGGATGAGGAAGGACAGGTTGACAGAGAAGATACGTGTGTCAAAACTGAAGGGGAAAAGAGGAGACACACCGAATTGGAGATGGAGCGGCACAAACGTGCAGGAAGGTGCAAGGCGTGCAGGGGTAGAGTGAATTGAACTGATGTGGTACAAAAGTGACGACGTGCAGTCAAGAAGAGCATAGGAAGTATCCGAGGTAACCCATGGAAAGTCTGTGGGGCCTGGTTGTGGACAGAGGACTGTGTGCTTTCGGTGCATTACATATGACTGCTAGAAAATGGATGTTGGTGAATGAAGCCATTTCTTCGTCTGTTCCTAACGCGGCTAATAAATTCAAAGGAGAGAAGATAGATTTATAGGTAGACAGATACATATAGTTAGATAGATACAGATATAAATAGGCAGGTAAACAGAAAATTTTCATATTCATCTATCAATCCATCTGTATTAATACATAAGTATATGTACAATAGACAAACAGCTTGACAGAAAGAGAAACAGACAGAAGGATATATATATATATATATATATATATATATATATATATATATATATATATATATATATATATATATATATATATATATGCAAGCAGAAATAAAATTTTTCTGGGCATGCTTTGCCTTCTGACATCTTTCGAAAGCATTTTGGTCATATTTGTCCTGTGCATTGGTTAGGTTACCTCCCATTTTACAGTAAATGTTGACTGACTGTACACGAACCCTGGAGATCAGTTCAAATCACAGTACCTTACTTGAATATATATATATATATATATATATATATATATATATATATATATATATATATATATATATATATATATATATATATTTATTTATTTATTTATTTTGCTTTTGTCGCTGTCTCCCGCGTTTGCGAGGTAGCGCAAGGAAACAGACGAAAGAAATGGCCCAACCCACCCCCATACACACGTATATACACACACGTCCACACACGCAAATATACATCATACCTATACATCTCAATGTACACATATATATACACACACAGACACACACACACAGACACACACACACACACACACATATATATATATATATATATATATATATATATATATATATATATATATATATATATATATATATATATATATATATATGCGTTGCATACCTTGATTGTACTTACTGCTGCAATTCCTTACTTAAGAACTAAAATCTTCCATAAAGCATGATTTTACTTAACGTAAAACACCTTTCTGGTACCTCATTTACATAGACAAAAGCTGATTTCAAATTGTATTACCCATTTTCAAATAGTTTAACACTATGAATAAATAATGCATGGGGCTATGATGATAATATAGAGTTATTCATCATAATTTAGTTACTGGTTGAAGTTACATTTGTCCTTCTGTCACCTAATATACTTTTTATGATTTCTTTAATAAAAGTTTTGAAAACGGATGTGTGGCCAATAATGTCAAAAGATACTTTTGGCTATTTCTCTAAATCTATTATCATTTTCTTTTCTCTCTCATTCTGTATTCCTCTCTAAGCTCCAAAGTTTCTCGTGGTTGCTTTAGGTTTCTCGCCCAAGATATCATAAAACCGTTGGATCATAATCAGATAATCTCAAGACGAGACATGAAATCTTACCAATGTTATGAAATGGAAAGGTAAAACGTCACAGTTTGATGACATGTCTGATGTAGCCGTCATGAAATCTACTGTCGTGTTGTCGCTATGATCTGACCCCAGACTCATGAAATCTAACATACAGTCATGATCATACACATTCGGACATACGGTCATGATCATACACATTCGGACATACGGTCATGATCATACACATTCGGACATACGGTCATGATCATACACATTCGGACATACGGTCATGATCATTCACATTCGGACATACGGTCATGATCATACACATTCGGACATACGGTCATGATCATACACATTCGGACATACGGTCATGATCATACACATTCGGACATACGGTCATGATCATACACATTCGGACATACGGTCATGATTATTCACATTCGGACATGAAATCTGACACAGACATACAGACCTGACCTACTCATAATGTACCTGAAGTAGAATGTTCTATAAATCTATCGTATTCTACTGAGATCTAATAAATAGTTTATATACTTGGCACAAAGTATATCCATGACTTCCCAGGGCACATGGTTATATAGAAGTTATATAAGCTTACTATAGAATTACTCTTCTAAATCACTAAGTCAATACCAATCATATCTGATGCTGGAGTTAATACAATCCCATAAAATCAGCGTTACAACGAAGTAGCATCTACGTTTATGTACGCTTTCTATAAACATTAGACTTATCTATAAGCCTTCGTATGGAACAGGTCAGAGTATATTCCCATAAGCGAATCGCCAAATAGGGAATTTGACTGAGAAACATCAAACAATGAACAGTTTGTTGAAATTACATGTTTGGGTTCATCCATACCCAGTCACCAGGGAGGCTGGCATGTACACATCTCCCGAAGCTACTAAGCCATGTACAAATACTTGAACATTGGGTTGTATGGGAAGACCGGATAACACAAGACCCGATGGTCTTTGGCGAAGTTACCTGCTGGAGGACGGTAATAGTCTTCTGTATTCCTAGCTTACAGAGATGCTGAGAGGACAGTAAAACAGAAGACTCAAGATAAATAACCAAACAGAGGATAATAACTACCTCGCTATCCATATGGTCGGCATTCTGTCTGTTATTTTCAGGAGAAATAAAGAAGAAATCACCTAAACTGCGCGAGACACTGCCATCCTCATTACCATGCAGCGTCCGACTGACTCTGAGAATTAAGATGATTTGGGAGAAGTCCTTGAGATCATGGACGAGGTTGGCGCAAGGTGGTGTACACGTTACCTTGGCTTTGGTGAACGAATCGGGGAATCAGCCATTTGGGGACCTTCCTTGTCTTAATCCAGGTCGCTGGAGATAAAATTATGAATAAGAGTCTTGAATCTTCACTGGAGAACTCGATAGTGATCAAGCGAAGCTTAAAAGAAAAGATATAAAGGAAAGAGAGTACTAGATCCTCGGGCTCAGCCGTGGTGCTGCTATGTTGTTAATCAATCGTCTTTGGTGCTTCTGATCCTGAGCGATATTCGAGCAGATAATTGGTGTGTTGTTGTACATGTTCACCGCAGCTCCAGGACTCTAACTGCATACATTAATACCACAGTGACCTTGTGTTCCATGGGGTGCTGGAAATGACAGTGATCAATTAGTCTGAGACACAAAATACTGGAAGTAGCTGTAATATGACAACTGATCAGAGTAAGAGAGGAGGTTAAGATTCCTAAAAGAAAGAGAAATTACTGGGCATCACAAATGCATTTTGTGAGAAATAATACACGAAACCAACTTTACAATAAACTCTCAGGTCTCCAGCCCTGACCCACTTCACTTTTCCTGCTGCCAATAGGTCATTCTTTTACTGTGAGCTGAGGTATGCTTTCACAAAGCTGGTGAAATCTTTGTGAGTGTTTTTAATAATTCTGCCGACGATATCCATCCCTCTCTAGGACCTGGACTCGCAGTGCGTGTCAGGCTCCTGCTGCTTCGCTTAGTTTCTGTGAGCAAAACAGGCACACGAGACTGAGCATTACTTTACCGTCTTTCTTTCTTTCTTTCTGCAGCGGAGCTATGGCATTATTTTCTTTCTTCTGTCTAGCCCTCCTCCTCCTCCTCCTATCTCCTTTTCACTTTTAAAGGTCAGGTTCACAAACATCTTAGTTCGAAATCATCACAAGCACTGCATCCAAAAAACGCGCGACAACCTCTTCTCTTCACCCACTGACGAGCGACAACCTCTCCTCTTCACCCACTGACGGGCGACAACCTCTCTTTACCCACTGACGGGCGACAACCTCTCCTCTTCACCCACTGACGGGCGACAACCTCTCCTCTTCACCCACTGACGGGCGACAACCTCTCCTCTTCGCTCACTGATAGGTCTGTTTTTGGTCATTAGCCAAAAGCATCTCCACACAACTTCTGTCGTGCTACCTTTCCTTCGCTTTTCCGTACCGACGATGATACTATTGTTGTCTTTCCTAATCAGAAGCTCTTTTTTGATTATCTTAATTCCTATAACTACAGCTTGGATGATTTTAACTTTTTTCCTCTCCCTTTGTTGCTCCTTTCACTCGTCCTATGCTCCCCCCTTATTATCTCTATTCATACACTCCAAAAACTACATCTCTATCTGGACAAAAAAAAAAGCACGTTACAGGGAACAGGTGGCATCCTCACTCATGTTTCGAGAAGAAGTCCTCGCAAAGATGCCCCTGTGATTTCTCGTCTGTTCCACTTCTTCACCGGTATAGCCTTTGTCAAAGGTGGGTGGCGATTCGATCCCTTCTAGATGTTTTGCTTTTAGCATGACTTTTACTGTTCCCGAGTCTTTGAATCCTTCCTATAACTTTATTTTCTTACACATCTTGCATTTTACTGTATTCTCTTTGATCATGAGGATTCCTTTCACAAGGCGAGATCCAGTAGGTGTATTCTTTCCTATCCTACAAATGTTTGGGCATTATAAATGACACACTCTGGAGAATCCAGTCTTGAAGCTCTTCATATATCAAAACTTTTTGACAGGGTATGGAACTTTGGGGAGGAGGGAAGGGTCTCATCTTCAAACTCCCGTCTTTCGGCTGTCCTCCCTCACTTTGTTCCCTCTTATCAAGTTTCGTCTTTGGCCGATCTATCTCCGTAGCCGTCTTGGATCAATCTCTCCTTCTTCATCTGTCAATAGCGGAGTTCCCTATGGTTCTGTCCTGTCTCCTACTCTTTTCCACTTTTTTTTTTATCAAAGATTTCTTTTCTCTTACAGATAGCCAAATGCACTCATACAGTGATGACTCAGCACTGCATTCCTTCACTTCCCTCAGTTCTGGTCCATCCTCTCTCGCTCGAACTGCCTCTCGTCTCATGACAACTTTCTCTATAAACAAAGACTTGGACAGGATTTCCCAGTGGAGCAAACGCAACAAAGTCAACCTTAATGCTTCTAAAACCCAATTACTGACCATCTCCCTTTCTAAAACCCTCCCAACGTGCCCACCACCTTTAATGGATCTAATTCCATCACTTATCAAAAATACTTGGTATCAGCGCAACATCTAACCTACCATGGATACTCCACATTACACAAACAGCTAAGTCTGCCTCTAAGAGACTGTGAAACCTTGTTCGGATACCGTAAATTCTTTTCTTATGAACAATTGCTCCGGTTATAAAAACGAGTAATCCGTCCGAGTATGGAGTACTGCTCTCACATCTGATGGGTTCCAGTTCTACGTACTCAGTGGAGAGAGTCTAATCTAAAGCGGACCGACTTATCAGCTATCCGAGTCTGACCTCGAAGCTTAACTCACTTGCCCTAAGAAGCAGTGTCGGCTCATTTTTCCCTCATTTATTTATATAAGGTTAGTTTTTGCTCCCGAGTGTTGGCTGCTTGTGTGCCCCCACTATTAGCTAGACCAAGTATTATTCGTAAAGCTATTACACGTCACATAATTACTGTCTGGCCGTTGGCAAGTCAAGGGTGAGCTGTTTTCATAACTGTTTCTTTCCCGACATCTTGACGCTTTGGAATTCTTCACCCTCCCACGTTCCTCATAATAACTATGATCGGCTTCCCTTCTTAAGAAGGCAGATTATCCTCTTCCTACGAAACCCATATGATATTTTTCCTTTTCTCTTATTTTTTTTTTTTTCCTTTTTTCATATTTCAATCAAGGCCTTTTATCCGAGACTGGAGCCTCTGAAGTAAATACAAATGTTTTTGACGAACTTGTTATCTGACGTTTTAAACTGAAATGGTTCCAACTGGGGCATAAAGTAGAACGAATACCGTAAAAGGAAGATATACAGTAATATACAATAATTCTTGTGTAATTTTTTCATTATGGCAAGGACAGGAGATTACAGAGAGAGAGAGAGAGAGAGAGAGAGAGAGAGAGAGAGAGAGAGAGAGAGAGAGAGAGAGAGAGAGAGAAGAAGAAGAAGAAGAAGAAGAAGAAGAAGAAGAAGAAGAAGAAGAAGAAGAAGAAGAGAAGAAGAAGAAGAAGAAGAGGAAAACAAGTATGCCTTAGAAAATAGTGAGAGGACATGAGGAAAAATGGGAGAGAGAGAGAGAGAGAGAGAGAGAGACAGAGAGAGAGAGAGAGACAGAGAGAGAGAGAGAGAGAGAGAGAGAGAGAGAGAGAGAGAGAGAGAGAGAGAGAGAGAGTGTGATGCATAGTGTGTAGGGAAAAAAAGCAAGAAATTAAGTCCAACCTACATCTTCTTGGCTTTAATGAGACGAAAAGCCACACCATCAATCTTACATTCTGACGTTTTGATAAAACCCTTAAGGGGTAATATCCTGCATCACATTCAGATATGGATGGATTGTGGGATACATATAAAAAAAATATTGATAAAAATATACATTTAATCGCGGATATACTCAATTCTTAAAATCGGTTTGGCGAAAGTCCTGGCTTTTCTTTTACTTTTTTTTTTCCTAAACGCGTACCGGACCTTCGTCTGCAGCGAGCAGGAGGGGCGTCAACATCACACAGGGTCCATGATAAACAGATGGAGTCCCTGAATCTCCATCCGTGTGTGGTGGAGACCGGGCGTGCGGGCGTCCCCATCCTGATGTAGACGGATCTCCTCGCCAACAAGTGTTGCGAAATCAAGGACAGAACACCCCCGAGTGGGCTGTGGTGCGCGTGCGAGGGAGTCGCTAAAGGTAGAAAAAAAAAAAATAACAGACTTCGAGTGTTCTGTGATGAATGATCCACCTTTCCGAAACAGCTCGAAACAAAGTTTTGAAAAGAGAAAATATAAGAAAATTGAACTAAGCGATGCACGAGTGACGTTCAAAGCAACTTTGATCCAACGTCCGGGAGTATTCAAAGCACACCTTTTCCTCTTCATTCCCCATGTATACATTGATTCACGAATCTTCGTGAAACTTTATCAGACTAGCATGAGTGATCAGGAGTCAGTTTCTAGATAAGTGAGTTCCATTCCGAACACATTTTCGGTTGATGTGACTCGTCCCTGAGCGAGTGCCGGTTCTTGGCCGGTAAGGATACTGTTTTCAAGGGTTTGTTTGGTTATAGAGGAAATCTATATTTCAATTCAATACGGCTCAAGTATGCATACAAATTAACACGCCATGCATTCATAATTAACGATGACTAATGGCGATAGGGATACAGCAAATAATTTATTCTAATAATGTGTAACGGGTTCTTGGCTATAAATACTTTGACTATCTTATATCCATATACATCATTATCAAATCCTTATAGCAAAATATCTACATCAAATTTCATTCATTTTTTCACTTTCCAGTTGAGGTTCAACACGTGAGAGAAAATTTGGTCGTACATAAAATGTCTTATTGAACCGCTAGGTTCATGACACTTCGAGGCTTCGAAGTGCTTCGAAAATCGGGGGGTGAAGCAGAGATCCATGACAATGCTCAGGCACTTTGAAAACTTGACGTCGTTCAGATCTTACGACCAAACCTACAGTTCGTATCATCTACTGTGATGAACGTAACGCTTCGGGCAACGGAAACAATACCCAATGAAACACATTCAGTTCACTCAGGAACATTTTAATAATCCTATTAAACGTGAAACAAAAAAAGGCGAACCATCAAATACTTTTTATTTCTTTTAACCCCGTGATCAGGACGGGGCGACCCCTGGGTTTATAGCTTGGCCTTTGACCTGACCCCTTTAAAGGGTGAGACTAAACGCGAAGATCGAGCCTGGGAATCAATTCCCTTTAACTCTTCTTTTTTTTCTGGTGTGATATTCGTGAGGCGTCTGCATGTGTTCCAGCCCCTATGACTTGGTCCCTTGGCACGCGAGTGGCTTCTTCTTCTCACAGTTTCCCTGTGGAGACCAGCCACACGAGGATTAGCCGTTATGATACCTTTCATTCTCTCCTTGAACATATAAACTTTGGCATTCTCTTCCTTCTCTGGTCTTTCCTTCTCCTGTAACCCTCCCACCCTCACAAGACACGGATCTGCAGACACACAATAAGCTCACATTAACCCCAGACGTATTTTTCTCACCTACAATAGAAAAAAAATACCTACCACACACAGGGTAAGTACCGTGCGAGCAGGTACGCGGTACGTGGATGAATTATTCTTCCTCTGCTGTACCAGCAGGGTACGTGCTCATACACAGGAATACAACGGGATTCAAACAGTTAACAGACCACTGGGTCTGTTCGAGGCTGTTTGTGATAGTGGAAGATATCAGAAACTCACAGATAACTGTGGTACAAGCTGGAAGGCATGTAGATAATTCAGAGCTCAAAACCTGCAGACTGTCAATGTAACTAAAGAGGCGCCAATATTGTTAGTCATGGACCTGAAGCTTAAATATAAAATATGAAATAAAAATACATACTTATAAATTTTTCTTTGAGATTGCAGAACCGGTTCAGTGTGCTGCACATATGCGGTCTGTAATGCATAATGAAGACGGAGGAGTCTGTCTACCTCGAGCGAGGGTAGAGACAGACACACGGACGGACGTGTCTCTCCTTAATGTAGAGAAGCAAAACGATGATTATATGAATATTAATCTAAATATATTAGGCAGCACGGAGGATGATAACATACAGTGTGTGTGTGTGTGTGTGTGTGTGTGTGTGTGTGTGTGTGTGTGTGTGTGTGTGTGTGTGTGTGTGCACTAACAGCGCCACCACTAGCAACAGCACCGAAATAGCAGCAGCAGCAGCAGAAGATAACTCACCACAGTGACTGCAGAAGTTCCGCCACTAATACAGCTGGTAGCACGATCCTCCCTCACACCCTCACCAACCATCCCAGACCACCTCAGCACCAGCCACCCACCCTATCACAACCACCACCCAGTCCACAGTAGTCCGACTCCTTTCATCCTACAACCTTTACGTCTGCTTTACCACCATCATCACCTCCACCGTCGTCTACGTCAGCACCACCATGCTTACTATCACCACCACCAACACCACCACCACATCACCAACAGTCTCCCCACCTCCAACACCTCTCCCTCCCTTAGCTCCAGGAATCTCCCTCCATCACAGCATCAGGAGCAATCAGTGGAACGCCCTAAGTACCCTGAGATGAACCAGTGAGTGAGGACGACCAGACGTTTGCTCCCTCCTTGGCACGTATCTTTACCGGCCATCGATGGTAATGCAGCCAGTTCTCGGAGCCTCGCTGTCTGGCTATCACTTCTGCTGGCATTAACTCCACTACAGGACACCTGTTTATGTGGTGTCTGAGTCGGCTGCTCCCCAGGGTTCCACTGCAGCCCAGGGAACTGCAGAGGAAATTACCGGGAGTACGACAGTCACTAGTAAAAGGTGTGATTTTCGTATGAGAATATGTGTCTAGCGTTGTCTAACAGTGACACTCAATGTGATGGTAATATGGCTGGTGAAAATATAGACTTTGCCTTATTCAGAAGTAGAACGCTTGTCGACAGCGTTCGCACCTATTACAGTGGATTGAGGCAGAATGATCAAGACTTACATAGTTGCTTAGGTCGAGAGTGTAGAAGTCTTCGGCAATGTTGAATAGAGCAAAGTATACATGCGTATTTTTTCACATCTCTTGAAGTTCAACAGTAAAATGATGTAGTACATTGAAGTAGCAATGGATATACGTCTGAAGATCTGGTTTGTAGGTTGGTCAAACGTATTTCTAAGAGTCACTCACGGTCTTTGGCTTGAAGTAACGTACGTCCAGACACTGAGGACAGCAAGGCGGTGGTTCCAATCTGCCAGATACTGGTGAGCCAAATGGCTCCTGTATGTCAACGAGCGAGAGCCACCGTCATGGACCTGGACTTAAAGCAAACTGCCTTCAAAGTCAAGGCTGCACAGAGAGAGAGAGAGAGAGAGAGAGAGAGAGAGAGAGAGAGAGAGAGAGAGAGGGAGAGGAGAGAGAGAGAGAGAGAGAGAGAGAGAGAGAGAGAGAGAGAGAGAGAGAGAGAGAGAGAGAGAGAGAGATGGGTGCTATTCCTCCCTGAGACAAATAATGTGAACCAAACGACTCTTTATGATTTAACAATTTGGCTCCAGCACTCACTTTGTTCTCACTAATATCAGTCTAAAATACTTAGTGACCCATCACAGTATCCACTATGGAACACAAACCCCAGGATTCGCAGTGAGCAGTTCAGAACAGTGACCAATGATCCACGAGTCGTAACTTCGACTTGCATCACATCTTTGTGGTTCAGTGGACCACGCGAATGAAACGCCGTCACTCCAGAATAAAACGAACAATTCCAAGGAGGAAACTGGAGCATTTCACCCTTGTTATAAACGAAATAAGAAAGTGTTCTTTCCTCTGAGCAGTGAATAAAGCATCACGCATATCGAACAATGAGTGTCATAAAGCGACTGGATGTCTGACATTATAAGAGAAGGAAGAAAACACTTACTACATTATGACAATATAAGTTTCGTACGGCGATCAGACATCGCTCAGGATCCTGTTCAAGTTAATGAGGACATAGTAAAGGAATCCTTAAGTCCTCCCTGGAGGAGGTTAACCTCTGACATATGTCTTGTGATAACTGAGAATGATGAGGACTGAATGCCGAAGGTCTGCTGGCCACCTCTCAAGCCGGAGTTAGCTCTTAGATCTTCGATATTAGAATTCGAGAGAAATAATCAAGAGGAACTTATGATTCAAAGAAGCATTAACCACGAAGTGTGCATCAACACCCCTCCATGAGAGGACGCACCTCTTCATCACCCGTCCGTTCTCTGCAGGTGCCGTTCCTGGTGATGAATGTTAAAGCAAGGAGGGAGGAAGGCATGACGATTTTCGTGGCGAGTTAGCGACACATACCAAGAGAAAGAGTTCCGGGGGTCCGCTAGCTGTACACGCTGAAGCAATTCACTCCATTACTGACGAGTGCTACGGAGGTATCTGGTCGACATTGCTGTCCACGCTCCGTTGGTGTATGATGATTTAAAGTCGATACAGAGGAATTAAAACATGGTCTTATTTGTTGTGTGTGTGTGTGTGTGTGTGTGTGTGTGTGTGTGTGTGTGTGTGTGTGTGTGTGTGTGTGTTTTGATGAAATTTTTTGTGGAGATAAATGAATAAAGAACATTTCATTGAATTCGGCTGAAAATACACAGTTGAGGTATTACATATATATTACAGAACTGGAGGGCCATAATAGTAACTAGTTCACCAACTGTAAAAGAGCTCAGAACAAGGTGGTGTTGTGTGTGTGTGTGTGTGTGTGTGTGTGTGTGTGTGTGTGTGTGTGTGTGTGTGTGTGTGTGTGTGCCCTGGAAGGTCAGAGGAAGCACAACAGCAGAGATCTGTCAATACTATCAACTGCTTCCACTCGAAATACACACGTCTATCCCCCACACCCGTTGCCCAGGCGCCGAACACTGTGTGTGTTTTTAAAACCCACATCTTCAGTGTACACCATAAAAGACGAGAGCAAAAACCCCGTCACGGAAACGCCACGTACATACGACCAAGGACATGGCCAGAGAGGTCCTTGCTTGCCACTCGTCTTTGTTGTCTGGACAAAAACTTGCATCCCGGCGGCTGATGCTAACAGATGGCTCAAGACGCTCGGCTGGCCTGAGGCTGTTGCGACACACGAGTGGATCATCTCTTAGTAGGAACTGTTGTATTACCAATCTCACTAGGTACTCTTGTATTACCCATCTCACTAGGTACTCTTGGATTACCCACCTCACTAGGTACTCTTGTATTACCCACCTCACTAGGTACTCTTGGATTACCCACCTCACTAGGTACTCTTGCATTACCCAACTCACTAGGTACTCTTGCATTACCCACCTCACTAGGTACTCTTGGATTACCCACCTCACTGGGTACTCTTGGATGTCCAGCTCTTGGGATGCCTCTCAACTGGAACGCTTTCATCACTCAGGAGCAGGTACTCTTGGCTTACCCCTCAGCAGGTACTCTTGGCTTACCCCTCAGCAGATATTATAAGACGATCACTCGGTAAGAACTCTTGGAACACATCTCACTAAGGATCCTAGACCAGTCCTCAGCAGGAACTCTTAGATTACCCCTCTGCAAGGGCTATTGGATTATCCCTTGGCAGAAACTCTTGGAGTGCATCTCAGCTGGAGCTCCTGAGTAAGCAGAAAACGATTGGTTTACGTCTCAGCAGGAATTCTTGCTTTAACCCTCAGCAGGAACTCTTGTTTTACCCTCTCAAAAGGAACTCTTACTTTACCTCCTCAGCAGAAACTCTCATTTTACCTCCTCAGCAAGGAGCTCTTGGTTTACCCTCAAGCAGAAACTCTTGGTTCATCCCTAATCAGGAACTGTTACCTTACCCCTAAGCAGGAACTGCTGGCTTAACCCTGCGCAAAACTCCTGGCTCACCCTTTCAGCAAGTACTCTCTCTCTCTCTCTCTCTCTCTCTCTCTCTCTCTCTCTCTCTCTCTCTCTCTCTCTCTCCATCATTAATAATTCCCACGTGTCAGAAAACAATTAATTTATGTCAGCGAAATACAACAATTATACTTTAAGAAAACAAAAAAAGTGACTCTACGTATCTCCGCTGAAAATGATAGTTGATTGGATACTCTTAAAAGCTCCTCGATGCCAACGCCTTTTTCTCTAATAATGATTCTGAAGGTTCCTGAGCAGATCATTTATTGTCTAACTGATCATAACAAGATTTCCATGCCATTATCCTTGCCGTGTACTGCTGCCAGGTGAGTTTGCTTATTATTTACATAACATCGTCCACTGCAAAATTTGAGGGATTGTGATTCGCGAAGGAGTTTTGCAAGAGAGAAAAAAAAAGAAGAAAAGAAAGGGGGTTTTCTTATGAAAATGACCTGTAATTAGTGGAAAGAAAATCTATCCATAATATATCAGTGAGGTGTAATTTATCAAAGGTTTCCAGTTAGGGCAAATCAGGCAAAAATGTTCAAAGAAGATAAGATAAAAACAGATATGCATCCGTCAAACGCAGACAGAAATTTGTACGTATACCAAACACACAGACAGACAGACAGACAGACACACACACACACACACACATACACATACACACACACACACACACACACACACACACACATACAGACACATACACACACACACACACACACACACACACACACACCAAAAATCTTGCGTACGTACTCACGCACGCCAATAAAAACAGTATATTAATGACTTACGAGGAAGACTGAGCAAGACCGAGCACACACACACACTTGAATGTGTTTGCTGATGATGTTAAAGTCATGGAGCGAGGTAAGGAATGACCAGGATTGCCGGCACTCACAATAAGAACTGGAGACAAGCTCCCCACCTCCCCGCACCGGGCGTGGGTAAGATACACGGCTGATGCTGATCAGACCAAGCAAATACAAAGTAATGAAGATGGGACGCGGTGAAAGAAGGCCTCGATACGATTATGATCTGGCAGGTAACAAGCCACATAAATCTGTATATGTGTGTGTGTGTGTGTGTGTGTGTGTGTGTGTGTGTGTGTGTGTAGAGGGGGCTTAACGTACTCTAAACCCCAACGCCAGAACCCCACGTCAGGGGAGTATTGCTATGGAGGCAAACTATCTGCCGGGTTCTTTTAAAGAGTTACATTCTAATTACATTTGTACACTATGGTATTCACGACCATATCAGAACGAAGTCAGACTCCGCGTCCTCAAGCTTGGTCACCGCGGTTATAGAAACACGAAGATCTAATAGAGAAGGTCCAGAGGAGGACAACAAAGATGGCATTTGGAAAATAAGAGACCTGAGTTACAATTGGGGGAATGTTAGAGGCTATAAATTTGCCCACGATGGAGGAGAGAGAAGAATAAGAGGCGAGTTGATTACAGTCTTCAGGTTTCTAAATCAAACTGACAATGTGGACGAGGAACAATTCTCTGGAAGATGCAAAGATAGGTCAGCTATGTAGCATACAGCCCGAATGTGATCAAGCCGCAATTCAGAATGATATGTAAAGACGCATTTCTTAAAGTACCAAGGGTTGTGGAGGAACGGATGAACCTGAGTAATGAAACTAGTGGATGCAGACAGTATACGAAAGTTTACAGAGTTGTGTAGACTCCTTCCTTCACGTATGATACAAAGTGATGATGACACACAGGTATCTACGGACACACACAAACACACACACACACACACACACACACACACACAGATGTGTCTGCACAGACAGCCTCTAACTGACATACAAGCGCACTCATGAGCAGACACAAATATTTATACCGACGCACGTATCAACACACGCGTGCTCTCCCACATGAGCACGCAAGTATACGTACACAATATACACATATATGTATGTATGTATAAACACACACACACACACACACACACAAACACACACATACACACACAAACACACACACACACACACACATACACACACAAACGCAAAAAAAATGACAAAGATAAGCAAACAAACGAGCGTTTGGAGAGGCAAGCACAGGCTGGCAGAAAGCCAAGTAGACAGACAGACAGATTGACTGACAGACAAGACGGCTGGCGAACCTACAGAAAAACAGATATGAAAACGTACAAACACACAGTTCAACAGACAAAGTCACAAAGTTACAAAGGCAGAAAGTAACAGACACACATATAGACAGCCGAACATATTAGCGTACACACACACACACACACATACACACACACACACACACACACACACACACACAGCTGTTCACATCATACATAAGGCCAAAGCTAGAATACCCATTCCAAGTCTGGTTGCCGCACTTAAAGAAGCGCAAAGAGCTATAGGGAAGATCTAGAGGAGAGCAACACAAATGATACCGGAACAGAAAGAGAGATGAGTTACAACGAAAGGTTATAGGCCTTAGATCTGTCCTCTTTCAAAGAGAGACGAGCGAGGGGCGATCCAATCACAACCTTTATGATCTTAAAACAAATCGATGACGTAGAACTTCAATCATTTCGAAAAGCTGTAGGGATAGAGCAACCAGAGAGGGCATAACGTGAAATTTAGTAAGGGACTTGCTTGAAAAGCTGTAGGGATAGAGCAACCAGAGAGGGCATAACGTGAAACTTAGTAAGGGACTTCTTTGAGAAGATGTGAGGAAGTACTTGTATGGCATAATAGTGGTGGACATACGTAAGAAAATGACCGAAGACATGGTCAATACACACAACATAAGAAGCTGTGTGATATTAGAGAACCAGAGAGTTGGAAGTCTGAGGGTGTAAAGTCCCCCCCTCCCCCCCGTACGATACAAAAAGGTAATTACAATAGGGTAAACACACACACACACACACACACACACACACACACACACACACACACACACATCTTCCATAAGTCAAGTCGTGAACCCGTGTCAAATTTTCTGCTGTGAAACCGTTGACAACGGATGAGTGGTGCCGGTCTATTTCTGCTTCCGTCTGTTTCTTTCCTTACACTGCTAAGCTTTGGAACTTCTTTATTTCCTCATGTCTTTCTTCATATCTTCGAATTGTTCCTTTCTAAGCGGTAGGCTTCCCACCTCCTCCAAAATTCCTTAGATTATCTATTTATTTTTTTCCCTATTCTCTCCTTATGTCTCTGTCTCTGTAGCCATTATCTGAATCATAGTTCACGTATCTGGAACTGGGTTTATGATTACAGCTTTACTCAGGTATTCACTGCTAACTTCATGAATTCAACTCTTGCTAAGGTATGATCACTATTACGTTCATATACTTTGCCCCAGCTAGGATATGGTCACTGTTACATTCATGTACTCGGCTCTAACAAGGATATGGTCACTGCTACATTCGTTCATTCAGCTCTAACAAGGATATGGTCACTGCTACATTCTTTCATTCAGCTCCAACAAGGATATGGTCACTGCTACATTCGTTCATTCAGCTCTAACAAGGATATGGTCACTGCTACATTCTTTCATTCAGCTCCAACAAGGATATGGTCACTGCTAAATTCAAGTATTCACCACTGCTACATCCATGCATTCAACTGTAACTGAGGAAGGATCACCACTACATTCAAACACTTAACTGTAGCTAAGGTATGACTCACTGCATCACTCACGTACTCATGGCTTCGCCCTGTTCTCTGATGACGCATGACCTCTCCCTCCTGAGATGGATCAGGTCGGTACTGCCACCAAGATGAACTGCACCCGTCAGGCCCCACGGGGCAAGTGGGGCCGATCCAAGGGGTAAAGGAACCGAGCGGCCAGCGTCGGGGCAAGAAGTCGACCCACGGAGCAAGAAGCCGACCTACGTAACAAAGAGCCGACCCACGTAACAAGGAGCCGACCCACGGAGTAATGAGCCGACCCACGGAGCAAGGAGCCGACCTACGGGACAAGGAGCCGACCCACGGAGCAAGGAGCCGACCCATGTAACAAGAAGCCGACCCACGTAACAAGAAGCCGACCTACAGAACAAGGAGCCGACCCACGGAGCAAGGAGCCGACCTACGGGACAAGGAGCCGACCCACGTAACAAGGAGCCGACCCACGAAATAAGCAGCCGACCTACGGAACAAGGAGCCGACCCACAGAGTAAGGAGCCGACCCACGTAACAAGGAGCCGACCCACGAAGTAAGCAGCCGACCTACGGAACAAGGAGCCGACCCACAGAGTAAGGAGCCGACCCACGGAGTATGGAGCCGACCCATGTAACAAGGAGCCGACCCACGAAGTAAGCAGCCGACCCACAGAGTAAGGAGCCGACCCACGAAGTAAGAAGCCGACCCACGGAACAAGGAGCTGACCCACGTAACAAGGAGCCGACCCACGGAACAAGGAGCCGACCTACACGGCAATAGTTGAGCATGGTAAGTGGGTAGATAAGTGTGATAAGCAGATAATGAAGGCAGTATTAAGGTTAACACAGGAAGCTCTCCCTATCTGTCTGTCTAGCAACAACTTCTGGGCCCGTGGCAGCCATGTTGCTCCTGTTTCGTATAGCTTTTCTGTGGCGACTAGCAACATGAGGATTGACCGTTATGATAATTCCTTCCCTTCTCGTGCAACGAAATGTGTGGAATTCCTTTCTTCCCTTCGTCTTTCCCTCTACCTATAACGCTGGTATCTCTAGGCGTCAGGTCCACCAACACCTAAAGAGTTCTGATATATTTCTCAACTCACACTCCGTTTTCTTCTCGCCCCAAGATGGTCATGAGTGGGGCATGTCTTGCCCGTCTCATGTCGGTCACTTCGCAAAAGATCAGGACGTTAAAGGATGGCATGGTCTTAAAAGTGGCTGTCAGCCAGGATGGTAAGGAAAGCAGGCAAGCAAGTAAGGGGAAACAAAAAGGTAAATGTGACAAGCAAGCAGGCAAGGGCAGGTAGCAAGCAAGCAGGTAAGGGCATGTAGCAAGCAAGCAGGTAAGGGCATGTAGCAAGCAAGCAGGTAAGGGCATGTAGCAAGCAAGCAGGTAAGGGCATGTAGCAAGCAAGCAGGTAAGGGCATGTAGCAAGCAAGCAGGTAAGGGCATGTAGCAAGCAAGCAGGCAAGGGCAGGTAGCAAGCAAGCAGGTAAGGGCATGTAGCAAGCAAGCAGATAAGGGAAGCAATCAGGTGAAAGTGATAGATAAGCAGGGATGGGGAACAGGCAGGAAAGGGTAGCAGGCATTTCTGTAAGGGCAACGAGCAGGTAAGGAAGGTAAGCAGGTAAGGAAGGTAAGCAGGTAAGGAAGGTAAGCAGGTAAGGAAGGCAAGCAGGTACAGCAGGCAAGCAAGTAAGGATAGGAAGAAGTAAGAAAGACAAGCAGATAAGCAGGTAAGGAGGTTAGAAGGGTTAGAGGTAAGGTAGGCAAGCAGAAAAGGGAGACAAGCAGGTAAGACAAGCAAGGAGATGAGGAAAGGTTAGTGGTAAAGTAGGCAAGCAGGTAAGGAGGGGTGAAGGTAAGGTAGGCAAGCAGGCAAGGCAGGCAAGCAGGTAAGGAGGGGTAAAGGTAAGGTAGGCAAGCAGGCAAGGAAGGCAAGCAGGTAAGGAGGGGTAAAGGTATGATAGGCAGGCAGGTAAGGGAGGCAAGCAGGTAAGGGAGACAAGCAGGTAGGGAAGGCAAGCAGGCAGTCAGTTAGCCAGGGTGCCATCTGCAACACCTGCTCACGACACACTGGCACCACTTTAGACTGCGGACCAGACAATGGGGACCTGGAGGTCATTAACATAATTTACTACCTAATGAACCAAGATGATTAGTGATCATGCCTTGTACACCTCTCCGGGGATCATGGTAATTATGATATATAGCACTTGCAACTCGCTGGCCATCAATTAATCTTGAAAAAGAGAGGCAAGCGAATATTCAATACCCATTATCAATGATTTTTTTTCATGATATATATTTAAGTTTTCAGCAGCTTTCAATCTTCATTATATATATATATATATATATATATATATATATATATATATATATATATATATATATATATATATATATCACTGCAGATTATGAGCATGTGAGAATATTCCCTAATATATGCGAATACCTTAACAATATAAACAACTGAGATAAAAAGAATATGCGGGTGTGGCCAGAGAGAGAGAGAGAGAGAGAGAGAGAGAGAGAGAGAGAGAGAGAGAGAGAGAGAGAGAGAGAGAGAGAGAGAGAGAGAGAGAGAGAGAGAGAGCGTTTGTCTAGCAATACATTCTGAATCCAATGTTTTATGGATTTACAAGATAGAATTATTATGATCCACGGATCCCTTTGAAGCTTATTCATTTTTAGGGAGATAAACCTGATCTCGTAGGACTGAAAAAAAAAGCATGAAATCAAAGGACCTAAAAGGAAATATCATAATGACGCCTCACGTCTTCAATCAATGGATCTAAAAGGAAATATTACAATTAACGTCTCACGTCTGAACTCTCTGGTTATCTTCCGATTATGTAAAGATACCAGTGCTTTGGTTGGCGGCTGATTACATTAATATTTTCTCCCCACTTTCTCTTAAACTATTCAAAACCAGAAAAGAAAAAAAAAGACACTCTGGGAGCTGTGTTAATCCTTGGCCAGCTATGTTAAGGCAAATCCAGAGAAAACTTCGCAGAAAATTTAATAATCCTAATATGAGGGACAGAAGAGAAAAAAAAAATAGAGAACAGTATTGGCTTACGAAATTCCTCGTCTTTTTTTGCCTTTTTATCTTCAAATTCAATTTGGACACATGTTGTAAATATATGAACAACACAGCGTCGCAGGGCACCGCCTATATGCGCCTGCACCGCCAGCGAGAGACAAGTCACCTTTGGTAAGACTAATATAGTCGGTAATGGACCAAAAAGGTGTACCGTAGAGAACCTCCTCGGAGCCAACGGGAGGAGCCCATCATTCCCCTGCTCCTGTTTGGAGTGCAGCGTCGAAACTGCAGGAGCTCTATATAAAGGAGTCCTAAGGTTGCATAGCACTGAAAATAATATCATTGTAATTATATCTATTTGCTCTATGCCAAATCTGTTACCGTGCACTGTGTTCACCGCGTTAGGGTTCTACCCTCGCGTGGTGTTCATCATGACGGGCCATCATGCCACGTCAGGTTCATTCAAACCGTCATTCCTGCGTCAGACATTACGAGGCGAGGCCGATTCTGAAATGAGTTTTCACACGAATGTCCGTAAAAGTCCTGCTTGGTGTTAGAATGATAATAACAGCACATATCAAAAAAAAGCAATAATGATAATAATGATGATAACAATAACAACAACAATGATAATAATAATAATAATAATAATAAAAATAATAATAATAATGATAATAATAATAATAATAATAATAATAATAATAATAATAATAATAATGATAATAATAGTAATAATAATGATGATAATAATAATATAATAATAATAATAATAATAATAATAATAATGATAATAATAGTAATAATAATGATAAAACTAATAATAATAATAATAATAATAATAATAATAATAATAATAATAATAATAATAATTCTTTACTCCCAGCTCTTTTTCCCAACTTAACGAGGTACCAGAGGGAGCAGACGAAACAATAGCCTCCACTGCACACATACATTCGTCTGGCTGAGATCCTGGTTGCATTAAGGAGTGTGTGGAAGGTGAGGTCACAGTGGGTAAGGGTAAAGACGAAGATGCCTGCTGGAGGTATAGTAGCAGCCTCGTCAGCGTTGCGAGTCTTGGGTCGTGAACACAATAGAAAGGGAGAATATGAATGAGGAGGAAACGACGTGCCTGAGGACGATGTATGATGTGAGACGGGCTGATCGTGTCAAGGAATAGGAGTGGAAGAGAGGGAGAGAAAGGTGTGGCAACAAGCGGAGTCTGAGTGAGAGATGTGACCAAGGTGTGCTGAAATGGATTGGAAACATGGAGAGTAAGAGTGAAAAATGACTAGGAGCATCTATTGTCAAAAGTGAAGGAGGCAAGTGGGTTGAGGGGAGACAGAGAGGGATGTGAGAGGATGAAGTGAAGCAGGCTTTAGGGTATCGGGATTCGAACATTCAGGAAGGTGAGAGGCATGCATGGGATAGAATGAATTTGATCAATTGGTATATGGGGGTAGGGCGACGGGCAGCAGTAAATATCAATAATAATAATATTGATGATGATGATAATAATAATAATAATAATAATAATAATAACAATGATGATGATAATAATAATAATAATAATAATAATAATAATAATAATAATAATAACAATAATAATAATAATAATAATAATAATAATAATAATAATAATAATAATAATAATAATAATAATAATAACCATCATTTCAACAGCAATATTGGTAATCTTTACCCTCAAGGAAACTCCCATTCAAAAATGTGAACCAGTGAATATAAGATTACCATCCTGAACCAAGCTTTAACTCTAACAAGCTCCTCTAAATCATGCTTAGAAATTTATATGCAAAGTTGAGACACGTGTTGAAAATTTGCTGAAATCAGTAATGCTAAAACATGCCCGTATGAAAATAAATGCAAATTCTATTCCACCTCTCTCTCTCTCTCTCTCTCTCTCTCTCTATATATATATATATATATATATATATATATATATATATATATATATATATATATATAGACATTCTCTCTCTCTCTCTCTCTCTCTCTCTCTCTCTCTCTCTCTCTCTCTCTCTCTCTCTCTCTCTCTATATATATATATATATATATATATATATATATATATATATATATATATATATATATATATATATATATATATATATCCGTAGTGAGACAACTGTCTGAGCTGCAAAAAGAAATACGAATGCTGAGTGTATTGATATTGTGCTTGAGTTACAAATGTCTCTATCCTTTTGGTGTGTCTGTCTGTTGTACACGATGCTGTCCGCCCCTCTCTCACCTTAATCTGAATCTTGGCACCTCTTGCAAGTGTGTGTGTGTGTGTGTGTGTGTGTGTTTCTAGTCACAGGTGCGTTGTCCAGACCTCGCATCGGGTTGATTTTACGCTTGGGTTTTCCCTCCTCACGGCCAAATGTTTGAAAGGGGAGACTGTGTATCACTCCCATTTCTTTGGTAATAACAGGAAAGGATGTGTGGGCATGGGATAGATAAAGGACTTAAGAATGAACGTTACAAGTACACACACACACACAGCGAGGTAGCGTTCAGAACAGGGGTCTGAGCCTTTGAGAGAATATCCTCATTTGGCCCCCTACTCTGTTCCTTCTTTTGGAATATATATATATATATATATATATATATATATATATATATATATATATATATATATATATATATATATATATATATATATATATATATATAACAGGTAAGTCCTTTTACTAGAATATATTTCCTTTCGAGAGTCTATGAAGTTCCCCGTACGTCTTCGAGGACGAGAACATGATGCTTAAGATCCTCCTCGTCCTCAAGACCCACTGAGAGTGTACTAGTTTCCCCAGGGAGTCCGTTCAGCGCTTCGAGCTCTCCACTCAAGGTTAATACAAAGCCGAAGCTCACGGAGGTGACTGTCATGCGACGCACATGATAGCATTGTATGGCGACAGTACGGTACTGTACAGTAGAGAGAGAGAGAGAGAGAGAGAGAGAGAGAGAGAGAGAGAGAGAGAGAGAGAGAGAGAGAGAGAGAGAGATAGAGAGAGAGAGAGAGAGAGAGAGAGAGAGAGTAAAGACAGCCATCCCGGCATTTCTACCTTCATAACCTCCTCCTCCTCCTCCTCCTCCTCCTTGGCTGTGTGGTAGCGTGTGTGGTCACCCTAAATCATAATGATCTTTGCTGAACAGTTTTTTTTTTCTTTTTAAGCACATAAATTCCGGCGGTCTATATATTTCCCCGGCTGATAAATGGGTCCACCTTTTGATGGTGACACTTGAATGTGCGCAAGATTAGCATGCTAGACTTGACCCCAGTGTTCGTACAGGTAAATATTTTGGATGTTTATAGATATATAAATTTTCGTTCTATTGTAATGCATTTATCGTGTGAGTAAAGCTCATATCTAATGCAGTGGGACAAAAACCGAGACTTGGTAATTTGGACACTTACTCATACGGGTAAAAGAAGGTGTTTGGTTGAGGAGATTCGTCTCTCTTCTTGTCTACTTCGAGTCCGCATATGGGGGACTTCGATGATGCGTTTCGTTTTCTTCATGTGAGGTGATGGACTGCCGAGGACGTGCCACTCCCTCGCCAGCTAGCTAACCCATATGAACCAAACTCTCGCTCTGGGATCGTCGACAACACGAAGGCTCAAAAGGTTTTACAAATATCAGGAGTTTCAATGCGGAACAAAAAGTGATCAAAACCTACAGTTTGATGTTACGTGATCCTATTCTTTTTTTTCGAATGACTCACTAAAGCAGAGTTACTGAACCCTTACTTGAAATAAGAATTCCAATCATAACTCACAACCACTTGTTATAATAGCTAATAAAAGTCATTTATAATTATTACCGTGATCATTAATCAATATAACCATATCAGAGAGATGATCATAATCGTATATCATAATAACTGAGCCTAATTATTGATAATATGAATAATGAACAACCATTTTAGTAAATCTTTATAGTAATTAACAATTATCCATTAACATCACCAGCATCGCGGTTGTAAAGAACGCTAATGAGAGTAACTATTGTGAGTGATAACGAGGCCTCGCATGTGATTCGCGTTATCATCTCAGCAGGCAAAACCCGGAAAATATCCGATATAGAACGAGAGAGAGAGAGAGAGAGAGAGAGAGAGAGAGAGAGAGAGAGAGAGAGAGAGAGAGAGAGAGAGAGAGAGTCGACCCACCCTGGCCATAGGTTTGCATCCACCAGGCTTTCCTAAGTCTGTGCACACACTCGACCTTTCTCATGAGACGAAGAACAATTGCTCTCTCTCTCTCTCTCTCTCTCTCTCTCTCTCTCTCTCTCTCTCTCTCTCTCTCTCTCTCTCTCTCTCTCTCTCTTACTAGCTATTGTACCCCAATCCGTACCACCTTTTTTTCCCCCCCAACCCAGACGGTAATTTATCGTCGGCCAAATGACGCGTTTCTACGTCGTCTTGTTCGCGCTTCGTTTGTCAATCGTGTAGTGGCGGGGAGACGACTCGTAATGGTGTTGTAGTACAGCGTCGAGATCTGGTATTGCTGTAGTCGTACCTACGAGATCCTCTTTGCTGATGTGGTGGTATGTACATAATGTACTGTACTGATGTAGCTTACATTGCTGCTTGACGGAACAAATGCTAAATATTTTTCGACTGTTCGGTATTTGGTATGATCGATATTCCTCTCTTGTGTTACTTTGGAAGAAGGATATTCCTCTCTTGTGTTACTTTGGAAGATGGATATTCCTCTCTTGTCTTATTCGGAAGGATGTAGACTCCCCTCTTGTGCTACTGGAAGATGTGTATTCCTCTCTTGTGTTACTCGATAGCATGTATACTTCTCTATTGTGTTACAAGAAAGGATGAATATTTCTTTCTTCTGTACCAGGAGGATGGATACTTCTCCTTTGTGTTACCAATTACGATGGATACTTCTCCTGTGTTACTAGGTAGGACGGATACTTCTCCTGTGTTACTAGATAGGACGGATACTTCTCTTGTGTTACTAGGTAGGACGGATACTTCTCTTGTGTTACTAGGTAGGACGGATACTTCTCTCTTCTGTATCAGGTAGGATGGATACTCCTGTGTTACATAAGGGGATGGATACTTATCTTTCGTGTTAATAAGTGGGATGAATATTCCTGTCTTGTGTTACTAGGAAAGATGGATACTTCTCCTGTGTCACTAGGCAGGATGTGTATTTCTCTCTTGTGCTGTCAGGTAAGATGAATATACCTCTGCT
Organism: Panulirus ornatus; assembly: GCF_036320965.1. NCBI lineage: Eukaryota > Metazoa > Arthropoda > Malacostraca > Decapoda > Palinuridae > Panulirus > Panulirus ornatus. Next base: position 19,389,028 of record NC_092233.1, on the reverse strand, counting down.
TCATGGCCAACCAGAACAAATCTTCCTCAGGTAATCTTACAAGGTAGGATAATAACCTTAGGTCTTGCTCTGTGAGGTACGATATATGTTCAGCAAGTACAAGGGAGTACCATGGGAAAGCCAGATAGCAGAAGACCTGATGGTATATGACGAGGTTATCTGCTGGAGGACAGCAATAGTACCCACATGGGAAAGACAGATAGCAGAAGACCTGATGGTATATGACGAGGTTATCTGCTGGAGGACAGCAATAGTACCCACATGGGAAAGCCAAATAGCAAAAGACCTGATGGTCTATGACGAGGTTATCTGCTGGAGGATAGCAATAGTACCCACATGGGAAAGCCAGATAGCAGAAGACCTGATGGTCTATGACGAGGTTATCTGCTGGAGGACAGCAATAGTACCCACATGGGAAAGCCAAATAGCAAAAGACCTAATGGTATATGACGAGGTTATCTGCTGGAGGACGATACTGGTCACATAAAATCCTAACCTGTATAAATGAAGGCAGGATTCGTTTTTTTTTTTTTTCTTTTCTTTTCATCGAAAGACGAAGACATTTATCTATTCAAACCAGGTACGGCAGATACTCTCTCTACCACCTACAAGGCACGAAAAATATGTCCTTTATGATGCCAAAGTGGATTCCTATTATCCATTTGATCAGAAAAGATGAATTCTACTGATCATCTTTTATTAAGGAAAGATGAACACTGTGTCCTTTTATTATCACACAAGCCATTTTCCTGTTACTAGGTAACCTTACTGTTACCAAACATCACAGAAAAATTAAGATGGTGTTTCTTGCGAGGTAACATACATTCCCTCGTCCCTTATCGACTGGTTTTAAGCGTCATTTTGCACCGAGCAAGTGAGGATTGTAGTTTTTCTATGTAGCAAGTTGCAGATTATCGTTATTATTTTTATCATTATCACTTATAATTATCATCATTATTGACATTATCATTATAATCATCTATTATTATCATGCAAGAGTCCTGGAAAGAGGGGCAAGTATGAAGTCTGTTGGGGATGAGAGAGCTTGGGAAGTGAGTCAATTGTTGTTCGCTGATGATACAGCGCTGGTGGCTGATTCATGTGAGAAACTGCAGAAGCTGGTGACTGAGTTTGGTAAAGTGTGTGGAAGAAGAAAGTTGAGAGTAAATGTGAATAAGAGCAAGGTTATTAGGTACAGTAGGGGTGAGGGTCAAGTCAATTGGGAGGTGAGTTTGAATGGAGAAAAACTGGAGGAAGTGAAGTGTTTTAGATATCTGGGAGTGGATCTGTCAGCGGATGGAACCATGGAAGCGGAAGTGGATCATAGGGTGGGGGAGGGGGCGAAAATTTTGGGAGCCTTGAAAAATGTGTGGAAGTCGAGAACATTATCTCGGAAAGCAAAAATGGGTATGTTTGAGGGAATAGTGGTTCCAACAATGCTGTATGGTTGCGAGGCGTGGGCTATGGATAGAGATGTGCGCAGGAGGATGGATGTGCTGGAAATGAGATGTTTGAGGACAATGTGTGGTGTGAGGTGGTTTGATCGAGTAAGTAACGTGAGGGTAAGAGAGATGTGTGGAAATAAAAAGAGCGTGGTTGAGAGAGCAGAAGAGGGTGTTTTGAAATGGTTTGGGCACATGGAGAGAATGAGTGAGGAGAGATTGACCAAGAGGATATATGTGTCGGAGGTGGAGGGAACGAGGAGAAGAGGGAGACCAAATTGGAGGTGGAAAGATGGAGTGAAAAAGATTTTGTGTGATCGGGGCCTGAACATGCAGGAGGGTGAAAGGAGGGCAAGAAATAGAGTGAATTGGAGTCATGTGGTATACAGGGGTTGACGTGCTGTCAGTGGATTGAAGCAAGGCATGTGAAGCGTCTGGGGTAAACCATGGAAAGCTGTGTAGGTATGTATATTTGCGTGTGTGGACGTGTGTATGTACATGTGTATGGGGGGGGGGGGGCATTTCTTTCGTCTGTTTCCTTGCGCTACCTCGCAAACGCGGGAGACAGCGACAAAGTATAAAAAAAAAAAAAAAAAAAATTATCATTATCATTATTATCATTATTATTATTATTATTATTATTATTATTATTATTATTATCATTAATATTATTATCATTATTATTATCATTATTATTGTTGTCATTATATTATCATCATTATCATTATTATCATCATTATCATTATTATTATCATTATTAGTATATTCATTATCATTACTATCATTATTGTTATTGTCATTATTATCATTACCATTATCATTATTATCATTATTGTTATTATTATTTTAGTTATTATTGTTACCATCATTATCACTACTATTATCATTATTATCATTATTATTATTATCAATATTATTACTGTTATTTTTTATCATCATTATCATTATCAATATTATCATTATCAATATTATTATCATCATTATCATTATTATGATCATTATCATTACTATTATCATTACAATTACGATTATCATCATCATTATTATCATTAACATCAAAATCATTATTACTATCATTATTATCATTATCCTCATCATCATTATCATAATCATTATTCAAGGAACGATCATTTTCATTTCATCATCAGATCAGATGACCCAATATATACCATCATATCCAACCTGATTCTCGCTGTCCTCTACCATCAGTTCAACCTTGTCCTCATGTGCATGAACAAGAAGGCCTGTAACCCTCGTTACCTCTGCTGACAACTGTGACCCTTATGCCACCAAGCTATAAAAAGCAATGCCCAAAGGTTGATAGACCACAAAATCGACCAGTATTACAAACTCTCATCACCTAAGAGAGAGAGAGAGAGAGAGAGAGAGAGAGAGAGAGAGAGAGAGAGAGAGAGAGAGAGAGAGAGAGAGAGAGAGAGAGAGATACACAGAGAGATAGAGGTGCCTTTCCGGTTCTCCCAATGGCTTGGACGAGAGACCAGCAATGCATTACGCGATGCAAATGTTAATTGGCGATATTAGGTACACTGCAGGGGGCAGGGAGGCGTAACCCGTAAGAAGACGATATTAATGGCTGCAGGTCGGCGAGGTCTGCCCTCCGCCACCATCTCCCTCCCTCTGGGGCGCTCGCGATAGAGACATACTTGAACGTTACCGCCTCTCAGATGATACACTTCGAGGTCTCGGCGTTGATGAACCGCATCGTGAGTGAAGCTTCGAGTCGTAACGTCCACCCACCCCATTCCCCCCCCTCTCTCTCTCTCTCTCTCTCTCTCTCTCTCTCTCTCTCTCTCTCTCTGGCTTGGGGAGACAATACAGTTTGAGGATTCGGAACTACTAATAAGCAACGGTGTGAGTGAAGCTTCGAAACGAAGCCTCCTCTCTGCCTCACGAAAGAAAGGTAACACAGGGAAACAAAAGACTCAAGAGACTATCAACACAGTCCGAGGTCTAGGAACTAACGAATCCCAGCGTAGGTGAAGCTTCGATTCGCACCTCATTTCTTTCCATGAATGAAGGCGAGACGCACAAGCGGAGAGGTGGTACAGTAGTTGAGGGACTGAAATGAACTTCGATAATCTATTACATTTTTTATGATACATCAACAGATGTATTCATAAAGCACTCATCATCAATATTTTCTGTGGCAGGGTTCAACAAAAATGAAGCGTTTCGTTGTCGCTTCGTAATCATAGCTATACACTGAGGCCCACTGAAATGAAACTCCAGTGAAAATATATGGACATTTCAAACATTATGATAAAAAGAATACGAATCTGCATATATATATATATATATATATATATATATATATATATATATATATATATATATATATATATATATATTATATATATATATATATATATATATATATATATATATATATATATATATATATATATATATATATATATATATATATATATATACAGACAGACAGACAAATACAGAGACAGATAGACTGACAAACAGTTAGATGATATGACAGACACGCAGATAGTTGGATAGACAGATGGACAGATAATAAACAGAGACAGACTGACAGACAAAGAGACAGACAGACAAATAAATAGACTGACAGACAGATAAGTAGACAGACAGACAAACAGAAATACTAAAAATAGAAAGATAGACAGACAGACAGACAGATATATTCCAACAGACTCTCTGGTACACAGACAACACAAATTTCACGGAACCTTTAAAACTTTGCATGCTAACATCATCGTTCGTTTACCATTTAATGTGATCAACTCATCATCCGCAAAATATCATTTGTTGTGGCAACTTCGTCAACAATAATTTCCTTCAATCATTATCTACATCTTTTTTTCTCTCTCTCTGTCTTTCCGAGGAAGAACCTGAAACTTGAGCACTCAATTACATGCATAATGTTGATTAATAGATTGTAAATCCAGTTCTGATCATCGTTTCGAATTCAAGAGATGAGAGAAGATAGGAACATCCTTAAAGAATCATATCTACGGTCCTTTGAATCAATTGGTACACAGTTCTTGCACTGAGATAAGGATACATATGCAAATACACATCAATTAATAATATTAACGAAAATGCAAATATATCAGTCAGATAAAGTGATCATTAAAAGCTAAAAATACTCATTAAATAAATCTTGCTAATTACATTTGAAGTCATCTCTCGACAGGTGCCTATTCCATCTCACGTCTTGTATATATTTCAGTGATTGATCGACCTGATTAACTCTAAATAATACGTCCAATATTTTTTTTTTTTTTTTTTCATACTATTCGCTATTTCCCGCTATAGCGAGGTAGCGTTAAGAACAGAGGACTGGGCCTTTGAGGGAATATCCTCACCTGGACCTCTCCTCTGTTCCTTCTTTTGGAAAAAAAAAAAAAAACGAGAGGGGAGGATTTCCAGCCCCCCGCTCCCTTCCCTTTTAGTCGCCTTCTACGACACGCAGGGAATACGTGGGAAGTATTCTTTCTCCCCTATCCCCAGGGAATATATATATATATATATATATATATATATATATATATATATATATATATATATATATATATATATATATATGTGTGTGTGTGTGTGTGTGTGTGTGTGTGTGTGTGTGTGTTTACCACGAAATCGGTTTAATGCAGGTCTGGCCATACATCTTCCTTTCACTCCCAATGGAGTCAACACAAGATTTCCGTTTGGGTTTCCACTAAGATAAGCGTCGCATCTCAGTGGAATTTCTACATAATCGAACTTCCAATGAGGGTGATGAAGGTTCAATTTACAGAGAGCACATCATACATACGGTAGCTCCTTTGATGATACCAACCATGAATGTTATCTTTCCCTCAATATGCGATCTATCACCGCTTTACATTTCATATTATGTGTGTGGCACGTTCAAAGTCAGTCTCTCTCTCTCTCTCTCTCTCTCTCTCTCTCTCTCTCTCTCTCTCTCTCTCTCTCTCTCTCTCTCTCTCTCTCAAAATCCGTCACTTCTGCGTACGTCATCTATGCAAATGGAGAGAGATACCATCCTCTTGAAATGTCAACGTAACTAAGACTAGATACGTATCTTCGGTGAGCTGAACCAGAAGGGGATTCCTGCTTGTTCAGTCCATTCGCTATTGTATGACAATATACCATCATATCTGTCTCGAGGATGAATACATGTGTCTTAATGTGATTCCATTCATCATCATTATCGTCATTACTGTCATCGTGCTGGCCAAATATTCTAATATCTCTCGCGGGGTTAGCAGTCTCTCACCTAGGCTTTCCTTCTGTGCCTGTTACGAGGCATGTCGATTGTATAACTGATCCATCCCTTCCCCGCAAAAAAAATAATAATATGAAAATACTCCATAACTTATGCAGGTTAAGAGATGCCTTAGGCTAGACACATACAGCATTCCACATGACTGAGATTGAAAAGATACAGTAGTAAACATGGTTGAGACTGGACAGATACAATTCTTCACATGGGTAAGACTATACATATGAATCAGTTGACTTCGGTAAGACTAGACATATATACTAGTCCACATGGCTGAGTCTGGACAGATACAATACTCCACACAGAAGAGACAGGACAGATGCAATACTCCACACGCCTGGACAGATACAGCATTCTACAGGGGCGAGACAATATTGGTTCCATACACCACATGGGAGGGGCTGGGTGGATCCAGTCCTCATCTGGGGTTTAAGCAGGGAGGAGGGAAGACCATAGCCAAGTGGGTCACCAAGTGATCAAAGGAACTCGTCTCGGCGAAGTGGTACGATAATGATAGGCCATCCATCAAACGTCTCGCTTGAAGACCCTTTTGCTTAAGAGCAATGTAATACTCCCGCGACCGACCATCTTTTCGTCCCCATCTTATTGATTTTGGCACTCTGGTAACACACGGGTTACCTAACCAGAATGATGGATTTCGTAGAAATAAGACACGAGAGAGAGTGTGTATGATTTGACTTGCGTGATGAGACGGCGTCTGCCGCTCTGATATCTTTCCCTGCTATCGTATGCAGCTGGTACTGTCATCAGGTGCCAGTTGAAGACGTGGATGATTTATCGATCGAGTTCTACTGTCGGCTGGGCGAGGTGAAGGGGATGGTTAAGTCTGGTCGATGCCAGAGATCATGATGAACAAAGAGAACCCTACACTCAACTAAATACCACACGTCGAAGCACAAACATTCAGTTTGATTCAATCATAGTGAAGACGAGAGCTGGTTAGATTGCGGCCACTTGCACGGAGAGCACATATGAAGACATGTGGAATTGAAAAACCGGTAGTCTGTAATGTCCTTTTACCAATGGATACTAAAGTGCTCCCTCGTAGGGGAAAGTGAGAGCGTAAAAGCTCGCTGTAGATCGCTAATTAACTAAGCCACAGACTGGTGCACAGCCGGGGAAGCCACGTACAGGCATAACACCAGGAACGTCATGCATGATACCAAGCAAGAGAGTGTAGTTCGTACACCTAAGCAAGCTAATGAGGATTATGAAGCTAAGTAAGCAATTGCAATTCGTGAGACGAGGCAAGTCACTGTAATTCATGAAACTGGGCAAGTCACTGTAATTCATAATTCATGAAGTAGGATAGTCAATGTCATAAATGATATACAGTCAAACTGCAGTGATCTATCAGATCTGGAATACGTTCATTAACGTCTGAAATTCAGTAAACCATAATCAGGAATTAAGTTAGGCAGGTTATACTCCTTTCTGAACTAAGCAACAAGTCTGCACGAGAGTAGGAAAGAAAACTGGTTATAAGATTAAGGAAGAGAATCATATATGAAGCAATGTAGGCCTCAGTTATGGACGAAACTAAGCAAGAGGGGTCACATTTGAAGCTAGGTAGGCCACAGTTATGGACGAAACTAGGCAAGAGAATCTTGTTAGAAATTAGGTAAACTAAAGCTCAGTGTAAGCAGACAAGGGAATCATCTTTCAAACCAGGCAAGTCATGCATGAAAGCAGAAGAGAAAAAGCAATGCACGAAATCATACAATTCATTGCCATACTCAAACTAAGCTAACTTTGCCTGTTTTCAGGCCAAAAGTTTACTTCGAATTAGCCAAAACTCACTCTCTCTCTCTCTCTCTCTCTCTCTCTCTCTCTCTCTCTCTCTCTCTCTCTCTCTCTCTCTCTCTCTCTCAACAGGATTGTCGACGTGGAAAGGTTTGCCAATATATAGTTGACGGCAGCACCATAGGTACGTATTTAAGAACAGTCTTCACAAATATTACGCTTCGGCAAACGATAGACATTTTTTTGCGCCTTACTTACATATGAAGTTTACTGGTGTTTGACCATAAGTCATCTGTTGGCTTCCCTACACAAATCTCTATATCAACAGCAGCTTCGAGAGGTCCCCAAGAGTCTGCTGCTGTCTGCTTCCCTTTGTATAATGAAACTAGAGAAGTCTTAACTACGCATGGAACTTGGTGAACAAGCAACCATCATGGAACTACTCAAACCACATCTGTGCATGAAACTATGTGAAAAAAAAATCATAAACTGCAAAACTATACAAGACCCAGTTATAAATGAAACTCGGTATTCACTCATCAATCACGAAACTATACAAACAGTTATGTATAACTAAACTATATAAACCCTAATCATACATGAAACTAGATGGAAAAAAAGGTATCTTTCAAGAAACTATACAAACCTTAGTTATGGATGATTTACGTGTAATTACAGGTATAGACTGAATCTGGTTATAAGCAGTCATATACAGCACTACAGTCAATTACATAAGTGCGGGAGTAGACGAGAAACATGCTCGTGTGTGAAACGGGAGGCAACTTAGGCAGCCAGGGTCAGGGACGAAACTAGGTCAACAATGAAAATGCAAAAATAAAACTTTTCACAAAAATTACTCAAACATCAATAGTCTTTTGTAGACCACAGTCAGAGTGTCCGCAAAACTAGGAAGCCAGGTCCATGAAACTAGGAACCATGACCGTCAACTAGGAAGCCATGTCCGTAAACTAGGAAGCCATGTCCATGAAACTAGGAAGCCATGTCCGTACACTAGGAAGCCATATCCATGAAACTAGGAAGCCATGTCCTAGAAACTAGGAAGCCATGTCCTAGAAACAAACTGAGGAAGAAAAGAAGCAAAAAAAAAAAAAGACCAAAGAAGGGAGTGACGAATATTCGACTATTGAGCGCCAGGCAGTCAGTCGATCGACGCCACAGCTCCGGGCGGGCGGTCTTACAGGTGAGGGTGTGTAGACAGTACCTACCCCTCCCGATCGACGTCGAGCGCCCTCATTGCCCCATCCATCAACCTGTGATTAATTGCCTGTTCGAGATCGTACGGGATATCCTCCCCGTATACACACACACACACACACACACACATGGTGGGCGGGTACACTTTAATATTGATATCGTCGACTTGTGTACGTCATGTCTTAAGTGATCGATGTTCGGCCATCAACTCACTCACGATCCCTATCTCCACCGCTCAGTGTTTCGCACTGATCGACAGCTTTGGCTCGGCCGCAGCGAAGAAGATTGAGGGTGTTCCAGACCCCATTTTGAGTTCAGTCTCTCTCTCTCTCTCTCTCTCTCTCTCTCTCTCTCTCTCTCTCTCTCTCTCTCTCTCTCTCTCTATGGCAGGTCGGTATGGGGTTTAGTTCCATAGTGGCGTCCATGCTCTCTCTCTCTCTCTCTCTCTCTCTCTCTCTCTCTCTCTCTCTCTCTCTCTCTCTCTCTCTCTCTCTCATCAACACGTCTGACATCTTTCGTATGGCTTTATAGCGACCACGTGTGCTGATGTGCATAACGAAGTGTATGAGTCAGTGTGTGTGTGTGTGTGTGTGTGTGTGTGTGTGTGTGTGTGTGTGTGTGTGTGTGTGTGTGTGTGTGTGTGTGTGTGTGTGTGTCAGAGAGCGCGTTTTCCCAAGCAGCATTTGCATGGACAGAAGGTGGCAGTTGTCTGTCTACATTACGGCGTTTTTGTATGCAGATGACGCCGTAATGCTGACAGAAAGCAATGAGGAATGACTGGCAAACGTTTTGATGAATCGCTGCAGACCTGCCAGTAATGCCATGCCAAGTGAGTCCCATCCTTTCTCGTCGCCGAGGACCCCGATGTATGGGAACAACAAAAGAAAAGCTCTTATGTCCTCCATGACAATGATTACAGAGTAAAAAGAATGGCAACTGTTTTCCTGTACCATATGTATTTAAAAGAGATAAAAGCTATCCATATCTAAGACAGGAAATCAATCAACAGATAACCATCGTCGCAGATCAATCATAGTTCACTGACACAACCAGATTATGTCTGCTAAATAGCATCCAAAAATCCTTTTACGATACTGTTCTCCGACGCGATCAATATACCTAGCGCATGATAAAGAATACATGAAATTCACCAGTACATGAGGAAGCGCTGGGACTGCATGTGGGTAGAGGCGCGTGATACAGTACTGGGAGCTGACAGCAGGAGAGAGTATGATGTATGGTGCATGGGTGTGGTGCTGGAGAACCCGCTGTGTCAGGATTTGAAAATGAACTCACAAGGCCAGTCGCTCTTTGTGGGTGTGGGAACCGTGGGGTAGTATGTGTGTGTGTGTGTGTGTGTGTGTGTGTGTGTGTGTGTGTGTGTGTGTCTGTGTGTGTGTGTGTATAGTGTTGATCTGTATGGTAATTACGATAGTAATATTATAGATACTGATGAGAGAAAAAATAGTACTGTTATTGCTACTACTACTACTACTAGAAATAATGATAATAATAATAATGATAATAATAATGATGATAACAATAATAATGATAATAATAATAATAATGATAATAATGATAAAATAATAATGATAATAATAATGATAATAATGATAATAATAATAATAATAATAATAATAATAATAATAATAATAATAATAATAATAATAATAACGATAATAATAATAATAATCAACAACAACAACAACAATAACTAACGGTTTATCAGAATCAATTTAGCTGATAACAGAAAATGTATACAGAAAATACAATATACACAGTATGACTAATAAAAGGGATAAAGTGCTATACATACGGTCTTCACACATACACCAGAGTAAAGAGTTGTGTATATAACATTGATTGTTCATGTTCATAGGATGGGACTGTTCTTGTACTAGTGTGGACCAGCTAGGATGGCTTAGTTGTGGTCGTAACGTTGAACTGCAACGAAGGGACAAGGGATCTCTGAGTGTGCGGTGTATAACGGAGACGTCAAAAAAAAGTGGGTCAGATGGTGGGGAGAATGGCAAGATTGATGAGTTGAGGGGGAAGAAACTGATTGCGGAGGACGGGGTCCTAGAGGGGAACAGCGAAACATTCAGCGTGGAGTGACAATCCGCTGGGCTACGGGAGGCTGTAGGGAGCGTGCGAGAAGAATAGATGGTAACTGTTGTACATATTAGTGGATGTCATCCACGCTCCAACAGGAGCATGTCCAAACCAACGACGCTCTGGTCTGTATCCCAACATACAACGATCATACATGAATCTACGGTATATATATATATATATATATATATATATATATATATATATATATATATATATATATATATATATATCCACGGGGAAGATGAGACACGATAAGTTCCCAAGTGCACTTTCGTGTAATAATCACATCATCAGGGGAGACACAGGAGAGAAATATAACAGTCAGTTGATATACAACGAAGAGACGTAGCTAAGACGCCATTTGGTAAACATATATATATATATATATATATATATATATATATATATATATATATATATATATATATATATATAAAGATGTTCTGGAAGGAGGTAAATAAAGTGCGTAAGACAAGGGAGCAAATGGGAACTTCAGTGAAGGGCGCAAATGGGGAGGTGATAACAAGTAGTGGTGATGTGAGAAGGAGATGGAGTGAGTATTTTGAAGGTTTGTTGAATGTGTTTGATGATAGAGTGGCAGAAATAGGGTGTTTTGGTCGAGGTGGTGTGCAAAGTGAGAGGGTTAGGGAAAATGATTTGTTAAACAGAGAAGAGGTAGTGAAAGCTTTGCGGAAGATGAAAGCCGGCAAGGCAGCAGGTTTGGATGGTATTGCAGTGGAATTTATTAAAAAAGGGGGTGACTGTATTGTTGACTGGTTGGTAAGGTTATTTAATGTATGTATGACTCATGGTGAGGTGCCTGAGGATTGGCGGAATGCGTGCATAGTGCCATTGTACAAAGGCAAAGGGGATAAGAGTGAGTGCTCAAATTACAGAGGTATAAGTTTGTTGAGTATTCCTGGTAAATTATATGGGAGGGTATTGATTGAGAGGGTGAAGGCATGTACAGAGCATCAGATTGGGGAAGAGCAGTGTGGTTTCAGAAGTGGTAGAGGATATGTGGATCAGGTGTTTGCTTTGAAGAATGTATGTGAGAAATACTTAGAAAAGCAAATGGATTTGTATGTAGCATTTATGGGTCTGGAGAAGGCATATGATAGAGTTGATAGAGATGCTCTGTGGAAGGTATTAAGAATATATGGTGTAGGAGGAAAGTTGTTAGAAGCAGTGAAAAGTTTTTATCGAGGATGTAAGGCATGTGTACGTGTAGGAAGAGAGGAAAGTGATTGGTTCTCAGTGAATGTAGGTTTGCGGCAGGGGTGTGTGATGTCTCCACGGTTGTTTAATTTGTTTATGGATGGGGTTGTTAGGGAGGTAAATGCAAGAGTTTTGGAAAGAGGGGCAAGTATGAAGTCTGTTGGGGATGAGAGAGCTTGGAAAGTGAGTCAGTTGTTGTTCGCTGATGATACAGCGCTGGTGGCTGATTCATGTGAGAAACTGCAGAAGCTGGTGACTGAGTTTGGTAAAGTGTGTGGAAGAAAGTTAAGAGTAAATGTGAATAAGAGCAAGGTTATTAGGTACAGTAGGGTTGAGGGTCAAGTCAATTGGGAGGTGAGTTTGAATGGAGAAAAACTGGAGGAAGTGAAGTGTTTTAGATATCTGGGAGTGGATCTGGCAGCGGATGGAAACATGGAAGCGGAAGTGGATCATAGGGTGGGGGAGGGGGCGAAAATCCTGGGGGCCTTGAAGAATGTGTGGAAGTCGAGAACATTATCTCGGAAAGCAAAAATGGGTATGTTTGAAGGAATAGTGGTTCCAACAATGTTGTATGGTTGCGAGGCGTGGGCTATGGATAGAGTTGTGCGCAGGAGGATGGATGTGCTGGAAATGAGATGTTTGAGGACAATGTGTGGTGTGAGGTGGTTTGATCGAGTGAGTAACGTAAGGGTAAGAGAGATGTGTGGAAATAAAAAGAGCGTGGATGAGAGAGCAGAAGAGGGTGTTTTGAAGTGGTTTGGGCACATGGAGAGAATGAGTGAGGAAAGATTGACCAAGAGGATATATGTGTCGGAGGTGGAGGGAACGAGGAGAAGAGGGAGACCAAATTGGAGGTGGAAAGATGGAGTGAAAAAGATTTTGTGTGATCGGGGCCTGAACATGCAGGAGGGTGAAAGGAGGGCAAGGAATAGAGTGAATTGGAGCGATGTGGTATACCGGGGTTGACGTGCTGTCAGTGGATTGAATCAAGGCATGTGAAGCGTCTGGGGTAAACCATGGAAAGCTGTGTAGGTATGTATATTTGCGTGTGTGGACGTATGTATATACATGTGTATGGGGGGGGGGGTTGGGCCATTTCTTTTGTCTGTTTCCTTGCGCTACCTCGCAAACGCGGGAGACAGCGACAAAGTATAAGAAAAAAAAAAAAAAAAAAAAAAAATATATATATATATATATATATATATATATATATATGGACAAGAAGAGTCCTTTAGTATCCTCTACGAGTATGTGATCTGCTACACCCTGAACTACGCCTCACCTACCTGGTCGTCCCCTCCTTTCCAAAGAAAAGATTAGAAAGCTGCACAGGACACCAACTTGATCACTCGGAGAAATCCCAGGCCACGTAGCAACCGCAAACACTCAACAGCTACACAGTGAGGTAAAGATCCTCCTAGTTCAATAGCACTTTCAGTGCACTATACCCTCCCTCCCTCCTCCCTCTCCTCTAAACCACTCCATTGATTTTCAAACTCCAAATAAAAAGCTCCCCCCCCCCCCGCCTCACACTTCAGCAACCTCTACTCAAGAGATCCCTGGACCTCCGGCAGTTACAAGACTCACACAAACACACACACACACACACACATGCACTGAAGCAGCCCGACAAGCGATCGCTAAACAATCGCCCTCCCACCTCCCTCTTAAACGCCACCACACCAGACATACACTCATCCGAAACCACACTCTCCAGACATACGCTCGCGCCAGGTACAATCTTCCGCCTATGCACCGGACATCATCCATGCCCACACCACCACTACAAACACCGACTCGCCGTAGCTCAATTGCATCCTCATCAGATAAACGTACAGGATTACTCCACTTTATGACCTGTGATCCCGTCCACTAGTAAAGCACTTGTTTCTTATGATATATACAATCAGTACAAGTGCAAACATACTTTACACGTTAACGCTGCATAAAAAGATTAATTCTACACACAGTGGGGCTATACTTTATGTAGTGGAGGCTACATGGCTCCCCCGCAGGTGGCTAGGTTGATATCAGGTCATGTTATCGACGGAAGAATCCCAAACATGTGTCTGATCTCCACCGCCACTGCACATGCGTTGGAGCGCAGTTCAGAAAAGACCACACACACACCAAAAAAAAGGGTCAAAAGTCGTCACTGGGGTGAGGTGAGTGCACGCAGCAGGTAGCTAATTATTCAGACGAGTTGATAACCCAACAGGTATTGCCTTGTTAGTCTTCTAGCGCCAGCGCTGTGGGCGGGTGACAGCAATATTGATCCACATTAATATTTTCCTCGTGTACTGGCTGGGATGCCAGACGATCCATGCTATGACACGAGTGTCCATTTGCGCGTCTGTCTACCACGTCACTAATCACTTCATTCCATCGCACTTACACTAAGCCACCAACCCATACACAGACTCATCCTCCACAACTTTTAGTCTTTATCTCCATGTTCCTTCCCATGTTTCTCTCCCTTTTTCCTTTCTCATCCTTTCCCACTGAAGGCTTACCCTAATTCATTCCCATTTCTCCCCCTTCTCACTCTTTTTTTCCCTATTCCAGTCTTAGTCCTCAGTGAGGACTCTCCTTGATTGGAATCACCGTCACAAAAAAAAAAAAATAATGATACAAGGGGAAAGGATCAGTTACGGAGACAGAACGAGAGAGGAGGAACAGGAAATGAGAGGGGAGGGTGAGGAGAGGGGATATCACAGGATGGCCTCCTGTTGCTACCTACTGTACAGTAATGATACACTGTTACATACGTAACCTCCTACCAGAAGCCTGCTGTTACAAGAGCTGTCTGCCACGGGGGAATACATAAACACTATTGTTACTGGCTTGTTACAAGCGGGTTCTGCATGATCAGTATCATCAAGAGAGCTTCCTGTCAGCTGGCTTGCTTCTATTACGGTGCAAGCTCACCCTCCGGGTTCGAATGCACTGCTTGAGACTATTGTCAGGGGCACACCCTCGCCAGATCTGTACAATTCTATACTCGTAAGAAATGCAAGACCAGCTTTTACCGACGAAATTTCAGGCAAATAGATGTTCAACCTCAACCACACCTGACTTATTCATATTCACGTCTTTAAGAGTGAAAAAAATACTCAAAATAGATTTTGAATAATACATTTAAGATAGATGATCGTGTATGAAAACAGATATCACACCTTCAACATGGATAACGCGTGTTAACTAACGTCTTTAGAGTGAACATCTGTTTGAGCTAAAGACATGTTCAGTTGTATCAAACAAGCCTGACAGCTCCTCTCTTCATTGATGAATGAGACGTAAACACCCCACCATCTGGTGATCAAATCTTCGACAAAGTTTCAACTCACCTCCGGTTCTCCTGTTGGTAATGCACAACCTGGTAGCTAGGGGGTCAAAGGTTGATAACGAGGCCCTACAGGAACTTTTCCGTATTTCTATTTTCCTTGAAGCGGTTTTAAGACCTTAATATCTGATTTCCCATTTCTTTTCTTAAGGCTGAAGAGATTCAAACTTCCTTGACTTATACAGCGAGAAAGAAAACCGTCTTTTCTATGCGTGCGATAGACTACATACTTTTCTCATAGAAACCTTAACTCATCAATATTGGATCAGTTTACTTCAATTTTTCCCCAGAGGATATCTAGTGTTATTAGTATCATTCAAGCTGATTCATAAAAACTAAAAGATAAAGAGTACCAAAAGGATCAGATGTACATGAAGATTATGGACCCTGCCTTTCTTATATGTAAATGCGATTGAGGTACCAGTCCCGATTGCGCGTGCGCGCGAGCCTTCACTTCCTGCAGCCAGTACCCATCTCAAGCACCAGGACCGAAGGTCTAGGCTGATGAAACACGCGATGTCGCAAAAGCAGAGCAAGGATGATGCAACTGTCTTGCATCGCAGACCATAACAACATCCAATGGCCCTTCCGGGGAGACCCACATGGTAAACCTTCCTTAAGATTTACTCGTAAAAAAAAAAACGGAGGTATGAAAAGGTGTTTTGAGCTCTGGTCTTCAAGTATCTGATTACGGGAGGATAACCAGGTAGCAGTGCCACTATGTAAGCAAAGCAAGTACGAGTCTCAAGGACGATTACCAAACCCTGTTATAGCGGTGAACAGGAAACTATAACGTTACATATACGGAGCGCTTGAAGCCAATGAAAAAAATGGACAAAAAATTGCGTGGGAAGGGCGCTCCTCAGACTGTGAATACGAATACAACTTCTATATGGACAAATAAGTGACCATCATTTGGTTATCATGTGTTTCTGGATCCCTTTCAACTTGTTTATCTCATTATTTTTCACTTATGATCATACAATACAGCAGTAATCTAATCTATTTCTTATGAACAACATTAAACATTTTCATCATTTAGCTTTCTGTCTCTTGTTGCTTAGGTTCTCACCATCATACCACTCATTACTTGGCTGGAAAGCAATATGGTACCAGTGTACACCAAGACTCTAGCTTTTTACTGATTCTAACTCTCAGGTCTTAATCATCATCTTCACTATATCTTTCCCCCGTAGAACCCTTGTATGAAGGGCTCGATATAATGTTGATCGCTCCGTGAGTTTCTGGCCCAAATTTCTCCTCATTAGATTGTATCACATTTTTTCCTGCCCATCTGTAGACAGCATCCAAGTCTCTCCGTTCTTTCGCTTCGCCTTTTTCTGTGACCACTCACCGTCTTTCTCAATGGTATGAGATGTACCGTTAATGACTCTAACTTTAGCTTCATCTTGACAGTGTCAGTACGACGGTACAATTCTTTGGGTGCGACTGTACGACCTTTGGGTACAGTAATCTGGCCTCTGACCTAACCCTCAAGATTCAGGTCAGGCCTTCATCACCATGGGTCAACTGTGGTGCTCAGGGGTCGTGTCGTTGTGCTCAAGGGTCGTGACGTCGTTTTCAAGGACCGAACCGTCATGCTCAAGGCTTGAACCGTCGTTTTTAAGGATCGCAAAGTCGTGCTAAAGTCTCGTACCGCCGTAATCGAGGGATCGCATTAGTCGTATTGAAGACTCATACCGCCGTGATCGAGGGTCGTACAGTCATATTCAAGACACGTACCGTCGCATTCAAAGTGCGTACTGTCGTACTTGAAGACTGTACAACGGCGTTGTACTTAAAAAGCTCACTGAACATTCTTGAACACGGGCCACTGATTCTAGCATGGCAGCATTTAACGCTACAAAAGTAATCTTCTCAAAATTAAAGTAACAACGAATGTAACACACAGAAGGTCGACTTCTAACAAGCGATAAACACATGACTCTCCATGACCTATAGACGTAGAGACATTCGTATAAGTGATGGGAATAACACTGACACATCTTGAGGGGCAAGTAATTCCAATCTCGCTCTTCAATAAGCCAAAATATAATCGAGGCTGCGATGGCACTAAAATCACCCATGTAGGTTATAAAAGTTCGGAGCGAGTAGTGCTAAAAGTGCACATGACTGCCACATATACCCTGGTGTGCTTCATGCTTTCGGAGCGAAGTTCCTCGAACGAAAGACTGGAGGGGAAATAACTGACTACTGCAAATCGATACC